>NW_006399897.1:3937803-3981869 GCF_000299155.1 Elephantulus edwardii | reverse complement strand
TTTAGGGCTGTTGTGCATAGGGTCGCTATGAGTCGGAAACGACTCGATGGCACATAACAACAACAACAACAACTTAGTATATAGTTAAACTACTCAGTCTCCCATTTCAGATTTTAAGATTTTTTCTCAAGATATAATTTCTTTTTACATTTTCAATCTCTTTTGGAAGAATCTCTGTTTCATCTACTTCTATTTACTTGATTTTCCGCTAGCTTTCTCTACTTTTCAGATCATGTAACCCTTTTGAGAGTAAGTTTTTTTTAAATTTTAAGAACTCAAATAACTTCCCCTCCATATTGATGGTTTTGTTGTACACTGTTACACTGCATTCAATCAACAGATGACCCTTCAGTAGGTTTTTCAGAGGCAGTAAATCGTGAGGATTACTGCCTCTATTTCTCTCATGGAGCAACTAGTGGATTTGAACCATTTATCTTTCGTCTAGAAGAGCAGCTTTTTTTGCTACTAGGCCACCAGAGTTCCCTAGTAGTTTCATAATAATCTCTTTAAAAATTAAAAATAACCAAAAACCCCCCCCCAAAATAACCAAACAACACTTGAACCCTGAAACTCCTCCAGTGTGATTTACAGCTCCCATGAAGCTGCTGGAGGATGTGAGACAAATCTCATTTGACAACAATGAGAGAGAATCTTTTAAGTAATTGAATAATACACTTTTCCTATTTTGAGAACAATAATAATGTTACTTACTTTTTAAGATTTGCTCTGTTTTTTTTTATCTACACAGCCTCTAGGATTTCATTTTATCACGTATAGTAAGCAAATAATTCTTATCCTTAATAGTTAAAATTTTATGACACATCAACATTAAAAAGGGAAAATCAGAAGAAAATTAGCAAAAGGGCATAAATAGTCAACTCATTACACAAGAAACACAAAGTATCAATCAAGAAACAAAAGGATGCTTGAATCTAAGAATTCATTTATTAAAACAATAAGACATCTTTTTTCCTTGTGTTTTTAAGTGTCACAGAGTAGATTAGAATGCATAGTGACCCTATGAAAAACAACAAACCAGAAGAGGCAAATGACTCACAATGCTACCTACTTCCATTAACTTATCTTAACATTTGCCTTCTTTTTTATAATGCCTACACACATAAACATACACTTACCACAATTTTTGAAAGTTGAGTTTTCCTTAGCGACATATGCTGCACATTCTTCCAGATCAATGAGGTGTATATACACACGCCTATAAACACATCATCATCATAATTTTTAAGTTCTGTATGTTGTTTTTCATTGACTATCGCAACATTTACACTCTTTATTTAAGTAACTCGCATTGTTTTCCCGTATTATGCTGTGACTGTTTTCTCTGACAATCTCGTTGCTCAATTCAACCAATATATTTTATTCATCTCTAAGTTCTGAGTGCAGTGCCTGACACGTAATAGATTCTCAACAGTTCTTGTTGAATGAACGAGTGAATGAGTGAATGAAAGAGTGCCTCCATCAATCAAAGCCGGTTTCAAGGAGCACGCGGAGCCTCAGTCATCCCCTGTCTCTGGGAAGATCATGCATTTCTCTGTGGTTAGCTGTCCATCTGGAAACTGAGAGTAATAAATGCCACATCACAGGAAGTTTAAAAGGATGAAAGAGATAATATTTATGAAATACTTAACTTCTTTAGAAGGAAAATCCCCGCCAAGCCCAATGTGTATACTATTATCATTGATTCTCCCAAACCCCATCAATCACACAGAGGATTCACTGGCTCGTGTATTCCATCAGCCCCTGTGTTTCTAACAGCTCTTTCCATTAAAGTATTCTGGGAAGTTAAGGTTACGACTACTCTGTGTGAATGTCACACCTTCCTTAAAATCGCAGAGTGCTCTGTAGTAATTAAAAAGGTGGTATTTTCTAATCCTGAGAACATCTCTCTGAGATAGCAATGGAACGCTATTATTACCTAATTTTGCAGCCAGGGAAACTGACACAGAGAAACACTCACTCAGCATTTGATGGGAGATGATAGTTAGAGGCAGAACTTGAATCCAAGCCTTTAGATCCCCAAACTTAATTCAGACAGTGAAATCTCACCTTGAAATTCAAGTAACTTTGTTTCATTTCTAGGGAAGGGAGAAAACAACAACTATTCCCCTCTGGCAGCATAGATGTTTAATAAAAGAAATATTAACAGTCAGATAGTTCAGGTAGTAATATACACCAATGAAATTGTCAGTTAAACTGTTCATGGATAGAATAGATGGGGAAGGGCAATCATTTCACATCTGGAGGCTTTCTTTTAGAGTAAGGTCCCCAGATGGTACAAGTGGTTTATGTTTCACTGGAAATTTAGGAGCTCTGATGGTCTAGTGGGTAAGGAGTTACACTGCCAACCCAAAGACAGGCTGTTCTAATTTACCACTTTAATCTCAGGAGAAAGATGGTGTGAAAAGCAACATATATGGACTTTATGAACTTTGTCTGTAAACCAGTATAAAATAAAATTTTAAAACAACACCAAAAAAACAAAAACAACAAAAAAATTTTAAAAAGATGGACAATCACCTCCTGTGTGATTTACAGCCTCTGCGAAACTGCTGAGGCTGAGCCATGAGTTGACATGAGCCATGAGGCTCGACAGTACACAACAACAACAATAAGTTATCTTAGAAATAGGCAGCTTAAACCCACCCAGCAACACTATGAAAGGAAAAACCTGGAGATCTTTTTGGTTAAGATTTAGCTAAGAAAAGCCCTGTAGTCAAGAAAAACTCTAAGTTCCTTTCTGTGACGCATACAGTCCCTGTGAATCAGAATCAACTTGATGACATCTAACTGCAGCAACAACAATAACAACAACAGCTTGGAGCTAAATGTCAAAAATATGCGCAGCGTTTGTGACTCATCTACCGGGCTGAGATCACGATTGTTCAGAATGTTAAAACTGAAGCACTCACTCCTCCATTACCAGGACAAATAATTCTTTTTCTCCACGTTGACCCGGGGGCGGGGGGAGAAGCCAGTGAACAAAAGAGATTACTTGAATGTAGCTTATTTTTCTATTAATTATGCAAATATTTATTGAGCATCAAAATATGTTTCAGGGAGGAGTAAACATCTTTCTTCTCTTACGGGATTTACATTACTGTGGGAGACAGGCAAATAATAAATTATGACAATATTGAAAAAGGATCTTAAATACGTATAAGTATTAGGAGGAATGGGAGCAAGAAAGAAATCGGAAGCTCTGATGTCAAACTGATTCAAGCCCAACGGACCCTCCACCAAGTTTCCGAGGCTGTAAATCTTAACAGAGCGGATGACCCTATCTTCCTCCCAGTGGACAGCTGGCGGGTTCCCACTCCTGGCCTTTCAGCTGGCAGCCTAATGCATAATGAAAAATGCACTATGCCAAGAGGGCTTGTGGTGAGGAAAATAAAGCAGAGTCAGATTGGAGCAGAGACGCTTGGCAGTGCAAATGGTGAAGTTATTTGATCAAAAAGTCATCCACCCTAGGCAGACAGTTCTACTCCTGCACACACGGGGTCAGCACTAGTTAGAGTTCCTGGGCAGCCTGTTGGCTAGATTTAGCGACTGGTGGGGTATTCAAACAGAGCAGTCAGAAATCCTCTCTTAAAAGAGAGAAACCATTTGAGCTGAGAGCTGAACCTAAAAGAAACAAAGGGGCCATCAAAGATGGGAGAGAATATATTCCAAGTAAGGGGAATACAAGTGTAAAGGTCATGTTTCTCTTGTCTGGAAAACTTTGCTTTTTTTCTCATACATCTTTTAAGATCTAGTCCAAATGGTCCATTTTGTAATCTTTTTCTTTTCTTTTTCCGTGTACTCTTAGCACATCTGTTCTTTTCTTCATAACAGTGCGTGTCACATTTCTTTTCAATTATTTAATGTGGAGCCGGAAATGCCTTGCTCTGTACTAGAAATCTTCAAAAGCTAGAATACTATGCAGCATGCAGCAGCAAAGGTTTTGTAAATTATTACCTATCTTGGGAGGAACTGGAGAGCATTATGCTGAGTGAACTAACTCAGTCCGACAAGGATAAATATTGTATAAAACCATTATTGTAGAATGAATATAAGGATCCAAGAGGGGTGGGAGAGGGTAGAAGCAGAGGGATGAGGATGTGCAGGGGGAGGGGAGGATTAATCAACAGGTTGTACAATTTGATGGGGTGGGGGGCTGATGGAAATTGAAAGAATTGTTCTTGAAAACAATATATTAAAATTTTGTAAATCAACTAGTAGAAAAAAAATTAAATATCTAAAAAAAAAATAGCCAGAGTATAGAGCATATCCTCTTGTGTCTGTAGTACTCAGTACAGATACTCAGTAAAGCTGTCTTACAAGTAATTAGATCATGTCCCTTTAATTGGATTCCCCGCCTTAGACATCTTTGCTGATTCCAAAGCCATTATGTACTGTATAAAAGAGCTGATAACAGATAAGCTGTCTAGCTGTTAGAATCAAGTATTCTGGCCACTTCAATAGTTCTTCTTATCTTGTTTTATTTACCTAATGTCTATTTGGCACACAGTTGAGGACGAGATACAGGCAACACCTTACCAAAACAATGATTTCTCCTGAAATGTCACAAATTTTTGGAACACAATCTTGGCACCATTTGGGAACATGTCAACCCTGGGAAGTAGATGAGGTCTGTTTTATGCTCTCAGGATGCAGCCATCTCTTTCTAGGTCAGACACCTCAAAGACTACGGGAATTAAAAAGCAGTTGTCTCTTTTTTACGCCAAACACCAGTTGCTGGGCCATGTAACCCAGCCTATCCTCTTGCAAGACTGTTTCCAATTTTTGCATCTCCCTTTACCATTCTGGTTTTGTTTGGAGAGCAAAGAAAGTTTCTAAATATTTTGAACCCCCGGGTCTTTTGTGGCATTCTTGTGTCTTCTCTCCTTTCACTGAAACATAAAACAACCCACAATTGTTTGCTTGTATAACTGTTTCTCTTTAAGATACTTGCAGTAGGATGGGGCATAATCCAGCAAATCAGCCTTTGGCTTCTGTAACTTTCTTTCTGATGAGAAAGGTTTAGGATAGCCACCAGAAGCATTCATGAGCAAGTTAACCAAGATGTGTTATCTGAAAGAGGTGGCATGTGAAAAGATCAGGGCTGTTCTAATGTGCAAGTGAGGCAAGGTGCAATTAGGAGCTCACTCATTTGCCTCCTACGTCTCTAAGAAGGTATTCCTGGTAAATGATAATTAAGCCATGACTTTGAGGTGCTGCTCTGTGACTCTCACAAATGGTCTAACTAGTTGAACCAAAATCATATCCAAATGACTCTCTGTTTCCACCTGCGTTCACATCTGTTACAGCCTCCAGCTCAGCGACCTGCTGGTGTCCAGAGCCTTTTCTCCCTCTGTCCTTCCTTGGACCCAGCACAAATACACCTGTTGCCCTAAACCCAGGCCCCTGCCTTTGATCTCTAGGCTTTGTGGAAACCTTCAGCTGTGACAGAGCTTGGTTAGGCCTCATTGCCTTGGAATGCGAGTCTCAGGGACTCTGTCCCTGGAAAC
Organism: Elephantulus edwardii; assembly: GCF_000299155.1. Taxonomy (NCBI): domain Eukaryota; kingdom Metazoa; phylum Chordata; class Mammalia; order Macroscelidea; family Macroscelididae; genus Elephantulus; species Elephantulus edwardii. Next base: position 3,976,341 of record NW_006399897.1, on the reverse strand, counting down.
TCAATAATGGGGTAGGACACGTTCCAGGAGAGTGGGCTGGCATGTTGAGATGTTTCAGACATCATTCCGTAACTTCATTGGTCTAGGGAACTAGCCAGTGGTGAGAACTACTAGCTAGTAACTCTAGAGGCTTAGGAATCCTTTAAAGGACAATTTGAACTCATTCCCACGCCCAGTGTCATTGCTATCTGTGTACACTTGCATTTTGCAGGCAGTCAGTGTGTAATTCCTCCCCTTGCATTCTCAATCAGCAGGTTACCTCCCTTTCTGGGAGCAGGTGGGAAATCCATGTAAATGTTGATTCTGTAGACATTGTAAGGGGCTTGGATGTTTTCATAAGAATTACCATGATACAGTTGACCCTTCTTTTAGTTGAATCTATCCCAGCATACAAGGCAAAGCCATTTTTTAACTTTCCCCCTCCTGCCCCCAAATGGGCCACCTAAAATGTGAGAGATGTTTGCCAAAAGCCACATCTGACTCAAATAAGCAAATCTGTTGTATATAGGCTGTGCATGTAAAACAAAATCCAAATGTAAGTATGTATGCTTTTATGTTATTCAACGACAGCAATCCGTATCTTATTTGTGCATATCTTTGATGTCTATTATGTCGTCTGAAGTGATTACATTGCTTTTATTGAATAAATTTTTTTTCTCAAGTTGTTTTAAGTCTTTGCATGGAGAGCCCAAAAAAAGAAAGCTGGATCCTTATTTGCTGTTTCTCAGCTTTTATGTTGGAAGCCGCTTATGTTGAAATTCTTAGTCTAAACAGTTTACAGTTTTTTGGATTATGATCGTGTGGGAGAAAGATGAAATCTTAAAAGCTGCATTACATAAACGCTCTTGCTATGCACAGGTGAATTAGTTATTTGTGCCCTCTAAGTGCTGGGTATGATGGGATTTTTCTGAAATGGACAAAGATGAGAATCTACAGGAGAGTTACTGGAGGCTGAAAGATGAAATAAAATCTGCTCCCTAAACCCAAATATCCATATAGATATGCCCATGCACGCGTGTGCGTGCACCTCCCCCCCCCCCCCCCACACACACTGAAGGAGTATGGAGCTTTTAAGTCATTGAGAGAAAACAAACTCATTTAATGTCCACATGCTGATAGGGGTGGTAGGAACGGCCTGGGTTGCTGACAGGGCAGTTCCCCATCAATTTGACTATTATTTCAGGTTTCTATCTTTTCCTCTTTGGTAGGAAGGTATTAAAAATAAGTCTCTGGCAGAAAGAACAGAAAAACACAAAGTCCCTGAAATTGCAACTAGTACAAATTCCTGGCCAAGCATCTTAATTCGTAGGGATTGTCATTAATGAGCAGTTTGCAGAACTTAGTCTTGTGTTAGGAAATTCTAAATTGTCAAAGGAGTGTGTTGCAGGAGGAGTATGTCCAGGAAAATCCTGGAGTTTAGAAATTAACAAACCCTGAAAAAAGTAGATACTTGTTCTATGCCTGGGAGAAATCTGTGTGGACATTTGAGTACTGGAATTACTTTACATATGCAAATATTGTCATTTGTCTGTGCAGAAATTGCTTTAGCATTTTGAGGGAAAACTCTTTTTTTGTATATTTATTCCTAACATGATTTATAATATACTTAGTAGATTAGCTCATGAGTTACCTTTCCCCAGTTCCTTTATTCTCTGAGATATAGCTGGCATGTGTTTATTTCCACATTCAGATATGTTAACAGTGTAAAATACGAAACAAAAGAGATTACATTTACTTTGAGTATAGAAGACCGCTAGGAACAAAATTTACTCCCCACTTATTTTATTAGCCAGAATACTTTTTAAAGGAGAAGTAGTGATACAAAGGCATTAGTGAAACTGCAGAGTTTTATTTTGTTGAATGAATAATAGAAGTTTCTTTTTTTTTTTTTTTTTGGTAACTCCATATGGCTGTTATTGTCATGCTAGCTACCATTGGATTGATTCCAATTTATGGTGACTCCAAGTGTGAAGAGTAGAACTGCCCCATGAGATTTTGCAATGTATGACTTCAGAATTAGACTGTGGGCCTTAACTTCTGAGAAACCTCTGGGAAGGTTTGAACCAACAGCCTTTGGGTTAACAGTCTAGCTTGTAACTATTTTTGGTAAGATAGTAAATCTCAACACAATAGTTAGACAAAAGTGTTCTGCTTTTTTGTTGTTATTCCTCCCTCACTTGTTAAGAAATATTCTGCCTTTCGCTTCACTACTTTTTTATCTGAATAACTGAAATTGTCTCCTTTCTGGTTCCCCACTCTTCAGTCTTTCTGGAAAGATTTAACTTTTTAGGCTGCAACATCTTCGTCCTGTGGATGATGGGTGGGTTTGAATCCCTGACCTATTGGTTAGCAATTGAGTGCTTTAACTGCCACAGCACCGGAGCTCTGTTGGCATGTGTATTTCAGAGTCTCAAGAATTAGGGATTTTGTAGATGAACAAATGCTATTTTAATCACACATTGGCTTTGATTTTCTAAGTTAAGATGTGAAGCAAGATATTTTGGAAAAGCAAAGCTATCTTGATATCTGTTTTTACATCTCAGCAGGCGCTTGCTATGGTTTGTTGCTTGTTTCTGGAGAGAGAACGTCAGGGTACAATTTGACTTATTTGGGCTAAAAGGAGAGAAACTCAACTCTATTCAGAAAAATCCCTTCTTTGACTTACTCGGGCTTCTTCTAACTGATTAGGTCATTAGTATAGAAGGTAAACCTTCATACTCAATAACTGGCTAGGAGCTTGGACAGTAGAGTCTTAAAAATTTGCTTTCATAGCTTTTCCAACCCTGAGCAAATTACTTAGCTCCTGTTTCCTCATCTTCAAAATAAAACTTATAATCGTTCCTAACTGATAGAGTTGTTAGTGGAATATGCTAATATGCTGTCTTCATTATCTGGTGATGTTATGACAGTTACACCACAAAAGAATGCCTTTAACAAATAGAAATTTACATTCTCACGGTTTAGGAGTCTAGAAGTCTAAACTCAGGTTTCTGGTTCTAGGAGAAATCTTTCTTTCTCTATTTATTGACTCTGGAGAAAAGTCTTAATTAGCGTCTACCCCTTGGAGATCTTCACATGGCTCAGCACAGTTCTTCGCCCTTCTCTGTTTGCTAATTCGCTTGTTTAATCTCTTTTATATATCAAGAGAGATCACTTAAGAGACATTCTAGACTATTGGTCTCATTAACATAAACAAAAAAACCCCACAAACAAAAACAACCTCTCATCCCCAAATGAGAATCTGGATTTACAACTCAGATTTGGGATACACAATCCAGGTGATAACATATGCATCAAGCCTTTTAGTGCTGACTCATATAAACCCTCACTGAAGACTACTAGAAGAAATAAATCAATCTTCTATTAAATACCACAGAAATGTTTCTTGGAAGGATGGCAAGACTTCAGCTCACTTACTTTAAACATATTAGAGGAAAGGTCAATTGTTTGAAAAGGAGATCACATTTGGTTAAATAGCAATAGTGATGAAATAGTCCCACAAAGAGCTCCCACATATGAAGATAATGAAGCTGATGTGGGACCAGGCAACATTTATTTCTGCTATACATAAAATGGCCATGAGATGGAGGCAATTATAGGGCTCTTTATAACAACAATGTTGAATACTGTCATCATGATCATCATTTCCCTTACAGCATGGCCTCACTTTTGAAGATGGAAAAACCTCTTCTCAGTTCTTGAATGTCTCTATCCTGTTCGAGCATGGATTTTTTTTAAAGAATTTCCATTTAGTCTGTGACAATATAAAAATCTTATTGCTCATCTGCTCTCCAATTTCCAGAGTGATTGTTGTGTGTGTGTGTCTTTTTTTAAATTATGTTTTTATTGATATTTTAATGAAAGTTTACAGAAAACTTGGATTTCCATTCATTCATTGTTGCACATTTTCCTATCTATCCACCCCTCAGTTCACTTTTCTTTTTGAAAAGTTTCTTTCATTGTTGTACAATTTCCTCTCTACCCCAACTCCAGTCCGCTTTGCTACACACCTTTTATTCTGGACTGTTGTTATGCAAACAATACCTAATCATATAGTCCTGTTAAACAATTCTTTTCCTCATCTGTTTCAATGCAGTGTTCATTATTTTTTTGGAGGTGATTCTGGGTGTTCAAATCTCTAAGATGCTGAGTAAAGAGTAAATGGAAAGAAGCTAAGAATAAAACGGTATTTTTTTTTTTTTTGCTTTATATTTAAATTTCTTCTTCCCTTAAGAGCAAATTCAGAGCTCATTGGCTCAAAGGAAGAAGGAAAGTCATGTCTGTGTACTCGTACCTTTGATTCATAAACACCTAGACAAATGTTTTGTACAATCTTTACAATGAGAGTGACATGAATAGCTTGCAATTTTCCCCTCAAGGGTAAATTAAAGAACCTAAGTAGTTCTTACAAGGGAAATTCTCATAGGGAATTTTAGATGAGACTTCTAATGAACCACATTTTTGGTACAGAAATCTAAATCTTCTAACATACTCCCCGGTGGGGAATATACATATTATAGATATATTAGGTCCAGTAACCACATGGAGATAAAGAATTAAAACAGTACCAAAATATATTTGAAAAATCTTGATTATAATATATTTCAACAATAACAGAAATGCTGATACTATGGTGTAGATAGATTATAAAGAATAGCATTGGTTTAAAAGATTGAAATGAGCTTGTGCTTGAAGAGTCTGACGCTGTCGGACGGCTGCCACCATGCAGTTCAACCCTTTCGTTACCTCGGACCGCAGCAAGAACCGAAAACGCCACTTCAATGCCCCTTCGCATGTGCGCAGGAAGATCATGTCCTCCCCTCTGTCCAAAGAGCTGCGGCGGAAGTACAACGTGCGCTCCATGCCCATCCGCAAGGATGACGAGGTGTAGGTGGTGTGAGGACATTACAAAGGTCAGCAGATTGGCAAGGTGGTCCAGGTGTACAGAAAGAAGTATGTCATCTACATCGAAAGAGTGCAGCGTGAGAAGGCTAATGGTACCACAGTGCATGTGGACATTCACCCAAGCAAGGTGGTTATTACCAGGCTGAAATTGGATAAAGATCGGAAAAAAATTCTTGAACGTAAAGCTAAATCTCGGCAAGTTGGAAAAGAGAAAGGCAAATACAAGGAAGAACTAATTGAGAAAATGCAGGAGTGAATGCAACCTGAGGAGCAACCGCAGTTTAACTAGATTTCCATCTGCGTATGCGTTCTTGTGATGTTCCAAAATGACCCTCTCATTCAGAAGTGATTATAAATCTGCCTTTGCAATTTTGATTCCTATTTTTAAGAATAAGAATTGGAAATGTTCCCCCCCCAAAAAAAAAGATTGAAAAGAAAAATATCTAATTCTTATGAAATAATATTCTGGAAAACATTTTGAGATGTTTCACAGAAAATTACCCATTGCAAAACCAAAATTGTCTACTACTGAAAAAAAGAATCTTTTCAAGCTATACCTTAATATTTTTATAAAACTGTTAACGATTATATGACATAGTGTAACAGCAGAGATTTGTTGTTTTATTTTTTTAAGTTCAAAAAGAGAGTCAACAAAGTTATTGAATATAACTTTTCTTCAAAAGTTTTCTTTGGAGATTAATAAAATTTGAGATGGTCACATATTCTCAAAATCCATGTTAACTTGACCATAATTTTCCTAGAATGTCACCCATGGGGGTTGGGAGGGGGCATTGTGTGATGATTGGTTTGTTTTAGTGTGAAAACTAATTCATTAAGTGCCAATGAGTTGAATCTGACTTATAGCTACTTTGAACCACTCTAAATTATGCTCAGTCCTGGGCCATCTTTGCAATCTCCATTGATCTCAAGCAGCCTCTACATCAGTTGTCTTGTGGATGGTCTTTAACCCTCTACTTATCCAGGCATGATGTCTTTTCCCAAGGACTGATCCCTTTTGATAGCAAACCAAAAATGTATTTAGAGAGCAGTTTGGAATAAATAAGTCAATCTAGTTGTGGTTTGACTCAGAAAAGTTTGCTAATGGGAACTCCCTCTAAGTTAGGTTTGACAGTCAAGAGGCTGCAGCATTGTGTAAGAGGAAAGCCAGCAAGAGAATACAAAGCAATAGTGAAGTTGGAACTGATGCAGGAGAGTGTTGAGTTCCAAAAGGCTGGTTTGTCCTGGAGTCAGACTCTAGCGAAAGCCCAATGCCACAAAGGGTTAGGAGAGCTCAAGAGGACTGAGAAATGCAAGCCAAAGCAGATTTGCTACTGAGTTATTGGAGACTTGCAATTCACTACATTAACCAATGAAGTCTGGGCATATTGCATATGGAAAAAGAGAGATTAAGGTCTAGGGAAAATATTTAAGTTCACTGGACTTGCCTCCTCAAATGTTAAATTATTTTTTCAAACAGAGAAGAGAGACTATATCCAGGGGAAGATCAAATATTTCATTTGCAACATACTGAGTTTGAAGTGTTTTTGAGTTGTTTGACTAGGTAATGCTGTGATATAAAACTGAACTGGAATTATAAATCAGAAAGTCATTAGCTTCTAGATGATAAGTGAAACCCACATTGACTTGGGAAATTGTACAGAATGAGAAAAGGTGACATGAATTAAATATTCAATCTTATAATTTAAATTGACATAGAGATAACTATTCATCTCGATAGAAACCATACATCATGTGTGAGGACTTCTTCTTGTTAGGAGCTGTTGAGTTGAGCACAACTCATAGCGACTTCTGAACAAAAGATCTGAACCCTGCTCTATCCTACATAATCCTCACACTTCATGAAATACAAGAACCCATTGCAGCAGTCACCGTGTCAGTCTACCTGGGTTGAGGGTCTTCCTCTTCCTCAATGACACTCCACCCTTCCCAACATCACATCCTTCCACAAGAAATAGCTCCTTCTAGCAAAATGTCCAAAGTATGTGAGGCAAAGCCTCATCATTCTTGCCTCCAAAGAACGCTCTTGCTGCATCACCTCCAAGACATTCTGTTCATTTTCTTGGTCGTCCACGTGCCATTCAGATCAAAGGTGTCAATTCTTTTTCTGTCATCCTTATTTATTTATTATCCAGGTCTCAAGTGCCTAGCTAGCAACCACACATATTATGGCCTGAAACAAAACCAAATCTGTTCTGGTCAAGTTGATCTTGATTCATAAAGGCTTATGAAATAGAACAGAAATATTCAGCATACTGACACATCTGTCTCCTTCAGAGTTTCTGTGTGAGTTTAAACTGCCAACCTTTCATTTGGGTGCTGAATGGCTTAATCACTGCACCACCAGGATGTCTAAGGATTAAGGAAGCAAGTTTAATTTTAGAACTTATCATTCATATGATTGAGATTTCTAGACAACTGAGACAAAATGCCAAATGAACCCTGAGCAAGGTAGGAGTCACGGAAAAAGAACAAAATGTAGAGTGAAAAAGAAATTATCATTTTGGTAATGATATTTCAAATATAATGATACACATAAAATAGGCATTTTCTTACATGTAATAATGTCTATGCTTTTATTTTTAAGGATTCTCTTGTTTCTGATGCCATTAGTTATAGATCTAATATTAATGCATTTACTATTTTATTGGGGAAAATAGAAATATGTCTTTATAGTCAGATACATTTAATTCTTTCTACATCATGACTTACAGCTAACTTAAACATGATGTTTTCTTATGGATAATGGCTGTTGTTAAGACAATTTGTGAGAATGGCATAAAAATAGCTTGAGTAGTAGGAGCAAATGTAGTCAGGTAATAAAAATGTAAGTGGACTAAATATAAATTAGGCAGACTAATTATTATTTTTATTTAATTGTAAATAGCCTGCTACTTCACACATTACATTATTAACCAACAAGCTTAAAGACTAAATTATAAGCCTTTGAATTCTAGTTTTTCATTTATTGACTACATGCCTTTTTTTGCAATTTCTGTTATAGTAATTCAATTTCTTCATTTATAAAATGGAAATAATAAAACCTATGATACAGGATAATTTGTACTTATAACATAGACAAATATCTGGAAGAAACCAATCATGTAAAAAATTACTATTATTTTGTCATTATTCTGTGATAAATGCATTTTTATAAAAATCAACTTTCTAGAGGGTTTTCTTAATTAGTTATAAACCATTAGCATGGAAAGGTTCATAAGTAAAGTACTATTTTTATATTTTATAAGTTTTATAATTCATTTCTTTCTTGAAAATAACTCTTCAATCAATAATTAGCTATTATATATTGGGTGCAGTCATACCTATTTTCACACTTATTTTTAATATGTCTATATATTTTTGTTGTTGTTCTGTGCCTTTGAGTTAAGTATTACTCATAGGACTTTATGAACAACAGATCTGAACCCAGTCATATCCCTCACCATCCTCATCATCTCTGACACACTTGAGCCCACTGCTGCAGTCACTGTGTCAATCCATCTCATTGAGGGTCTTTCTCTCTTATGCAGACCTTCTAACTTTCTTAGCATGACATCCTTTTCCAAGGAATATACCCTTCTAGCAACATACTCAAGTCTATGAGACGAAGCTTCGTCTTCCTTTCTATAAGGACACTCTTCTCCAACACATGCCTATTTTTTGACAGTCAATAATATACTCACTCAGTGCTCTTCTCCAACACCACAACTCAAAGGCAGTGATTTTTCTTCTGTCATCATACACATTGTCTAGTTCTCAGATGCATAGAAAGTGATTGAAAACTGGAAGTCTCCAACTTCTTTCATTACCATTGACTTTTGATCATATGCTACTTCATGAAATTATTCTGTGCCAATTCTTTTGATAGTTACTGTGTATATTCCTTCCATCTTCTTTCCGCCTTCTCCCCCACCCCCATCTTCTTTTGATGCTTCCTGGATCATTCAAAATTTTACCTATAGCATCTTTCAGTATTGCAGCTGAAGATTTAAATTTGTTTTTCTACTCTCTCAGCTTGAGCAATGCCAGGCGAGTTTTATTGTTCTGTTTTATTGGTCAGAGCCTGTCATGAGCCAGTTATGATTGACTTGGACTCTACTAAACTCCATTCTGACCAATCAGTTTATTTCTTTTAGTAACTGCTTACCTGCATTGCTTAGTAACATTACACAAATAAATTCTTCTCTTATTTACTAGTTCCAATAACTGTGTAACAGTTGAATTCCCATTTTGATTATTAGTAAGCTGAACATTTGTTTATGTGTTTTTTCTCATTCATTTGCATTTTATCCTTTGTAATCTTGATATTTGTAATTTGCTATCTCCCCTCCCTTGGAGGACTTCCAGGCTTTTAAATATTATTTATATCTGGGTTGTAGGACTTTTCCCTCCAAAAATTAATGATATTCACCATCTTAAGTATGTATTCTTGCAAATGTAGTTTCTAGTTTGCCTGACTTTTAATTTTGTTAGTGATCTTTTTTTTTTTATGTCCAAAATGTAAATTTATTCATTGCTTGCTTCTATATTTATGGTTAGAGGTCCTAAAAGTACTAAGTTGTGTTTTAGCTTTTCTCTGGTTTCACTTATATGTAAGTATACAATAACCTCTTTAATCTTTATGTAATAAATTTTGATATGTGATGAGAGGTGTGGAGATCAATTTATTGTTTCCAAGTAGCCTGTCTTCCAGGTCCATTGATTCTATGGCTCTTTTATTTCACTTGTTTTTGTAGTTTAGAGAATATACTTTGGAAAAATCTGTTGTTTGTTAATATGTGTGTGTGTGTGTGTGTGTGTTTGCGAGAGAGAGAGAGAGAGAGAGACAGAGACAGAGAGAGAGAGAGACAGAGATTGATTATTTTGTATCCTTATCTACCTAACATTTATGTTGCCTTTAGATTCTTTGTGAAAATTTTCTGGGTCCACCTCACTGCTTAGAACATATGAGCCCGAACAAAACTGGATGTGGTGAGAATTGTTCTGACATGACTGGGTCCTATCAGAATTAAATGTTACTCTTTAAAGTAACATCAGTGTGCCAGTTGTAATGGACTTTTGAATTAGGACCAGATTCTTAGAGGAAATTAAGTGTGAAGGTTAATTCATCAGCTCTGACGCCATAGACTTTTGGATAGGACATCATCTAATCCACACTATAAAGTTATGTTTTCATAAAATAAATCTAAGAAAAGGAAAAGTATAGGTTTTCAAGGATTTATTTTCATTTAATTCATAGGATGAAAAAAGTCCTCTGAGTGAAAGAGATGCTTGGATCAGCAAAGACGTTTAATTACTTCTCCAAGCTCTAATGACAGTATGTTCCCATAATTTTTAAAATACTTTAAGTTGAATTTCTTTGCTGCCTCACCACCTAAAGGATTACAGGGATAGTTGGGTGGAGAGAAACAAGTGTCACTTTGTTTCATTTTCATTTTTTTAGTAATTCCAGGGGAAACATATATATTATAGTTTTTCTTCTCTTTATCTTGCGTATGGCTGTTGTACTAGCCCAAACTCCTTTTCAAACACTTATCTTTTAAGTATCTTATAACACTGAAACACTTTTTCAATAATTTATCTTTTTCTCCTTTAATAGCACTAACTCTTCAGCTGAAATAATGCTCATGAGCTTATTTCAAAGAAACTTGTAAAAGACACAACTAGAGTATATTAATATCACAGTGATAATTTTATAAAAAATGTTGACATTAGAAATTTATCATACCAACATATAATTCGTAGAATATTATGATAAGAATATGAATTATAAGAGAATTTAGAGTACTTTATTAAAAGGTTTAGCATCTCAAATAAAAGTTTAACATCTCAGTGTAGAAAAACATACAAGATACCACAGGCATTTCATATCAGTTTTGATTTTTAAAAATTTTCTGTTAGGAGATTATTACATTATAACTCACATTACTAGTAACATTTACTTCCTACCTTGTATATATGAAGCTCCAGAAAAAGGGAAATAATCAAGAAAAATGTAAATTTCAAACTTTATTTCAAGATGAATTGTAAATTTTGCTACACTATCAGTATGTAACGTTTCTTTTTGTGTGTTGTTTTTTTCTAGTCTATCATTTAAAAAATTAAAGAACTAGGTTTTAGAAATAATATATAAATCTGTGTTTTCAAAAGCATTAAAGAATTTCAAAGAGAAAAGCATTTTTTCTTTACCTTGTCTGATTGAGCCATGGAATTTGGGTAGCTTGACTTACTGTAAGATTCCAAGGGAACACTGCTATGTCACTAATGCTAAAAGCCCTTAATTTACATTTTTAGGAAAAAAAATAGAATTAAATGCCTTTGAACCAACAAGACTGTTCATTACAGGAAGTTATTATTTTGATCAGGCTGTTGGTTTCTGAAGTCTCCTGGCAACAGTACAAAAATAGCTTTCTCTTGTTAATAAAGAACAATCTGCAAAAACAAATTAGAAATGTGTTAAGAACAAAATAAACAGACATTTTATTTTTTAAACTTGGGGCCTCTGAATTTCACAGACTTCTGGAATCTGGGGGCTCCACCCAACTGCTACACATTTTATTGCTCTGTTATAAGTTTGGCATGAGAGGAATAATTTTCCAAATGTTGGAACAATGTGGACTTACTTTTTTCCAGAAGAAAAAAAAAAGAGAAAAAGTCAACTCTATCTTATATATTAGATTACAAATAGAGAAACAGTGTCTGTATCACTCCTCTCATTTCATGTTGGAATTTGAGAACTAAGGGGGAAATCACACAAATATATGAAAAGAGTATATCTAAGTGTAGTTGAAACCTACATCTAGTGAAAGGATTTTTAAATCAGTGTAGCAAGCTCAATTCACAGAGCTCAGCTCTCATGTTGTGAAATCCCACTTCCAACAGTCACTTCAGGCCAGGCACCTGGGATTTATTGAAATAACTCTCATCTAGTTCTGACTGTTACACATTATACACGCATTGCTGGCTGCTAAAGAGAGCTCGGTATAACTCCGGCAGAGAAATAGTTCTTTGAATACTTGCTTGATACAATAATGGTTCTTTTCAGGTGATTAGAAATTAATACTGACTGGATTGCCATTACAACCAAGTTAACCTGTATAAGTAGAGGGAGGTTATGTGATGCTAGTTCTTTTTAAAATGTGACATTTTTACTTACGTTGTTGTTGTTATGTGCTGTCAAGTTAGAAATGAATCATCCACCCCCGTTTTTCAGAGACTGAAAATTGCACAGGAGGAAATTGTTCTTTTTCTCCTGTGGAGAAGCTGGTTGGTTTGAACAGTATGCCTTTGGACAGTGTAAGTTCTTTCCCACTAAACCATCAGATTGTCCTATACTTACATTAACACAAGTTAACATGGTATACCTGCAAGATGTCCAGTCTAGTGAATTCTCACTCACGAGGGATCCTATATGGCAGAGTAGAATAGCAACATAGGGTTTTTGAGGCTGTAAATCTCATAAGGGAGCTCTGGTGGCTTAGTCTGAGTGCTGTTGCTCTGCTAACAAAAGGCCATACCACTTTGGCTGTCCCAACTTACCAGCAATTCTGCAAGAGAAATATAGACAATCTCCTCTGTTGCAGTTTACAGCCTCAGAAACCTAACAGGAGTGTCAGATATGAATTGTTCTGACTCAATGGCCATGAGTTAAATCTTTACAGAAGCAAACATTTGTGTCTCTCTCCCATGAGGAGACTGATAGAGTCCTACCATTGGCATTTTGTAAAGAGGAGCCCAATACTTAACCCACTACTCCATTGAGGTTCCTAAAGAAAATGAATAATAATAAAGAATGATATAGATAACTTTCAACAAAAAGAATTATTCAATGTTTTCTCATATTCTGTTATATGATAACAGACACCACAGATATTGAAGATAAGGTGCTGGAGTGAAAGAAAGAAGGTAAGGTACAGAGAAATTATATGACTTGCTTACCTGATGAATTGGCAGCATCATTACAGTAATGTGTGTTGCAGACCAGGGGCAAAGTATTTTTATAAGTATTAATAATGAGACAGAACACCAGGAATGTAGGAGAAAAACAGAGGTAAAGCAGGAGGCCAACAGTTCCCGAACCACTGAAGGGAACTTCCTGCCAATTCCAGCTTTCCTGTCTTTATTGAAAATTGCCAGGAAATAAATCACAAAGAGAATCCAATACAAGTGAAGCTAAGCTTTCTGTATTGACAACCTTGTGCTTCACTCAGGAGGGGGGCAATGCAAAAATCCTGTAAACGCTTAAGGATTGCCTTAGTGCTTCAGGATTCATTCCAGCTGATATCAACCTCCCTCATAACCTGAAGTGGTATATTGTTTATCACTAATATTTGGCTTCCCATAAATATGGACAAAATATTTGTGAAAGTACTAAGGTCGCTATGAGTTGCCTATGACTCGATGGCACAACAATAACATCAATAACACCAATAACAACAATAACATCAACATAGAGAGTGATCAGCTGGCCTAGTGGACAGAAAACGATGCTACCAAGCAAAAGGTTGGTGACTTTTAATCCACAGCCCTCAGGCCCGTTTTTCATTGTTTTTGTTCAACCATTCTTCTAGGTAGTATAGCCCTGGTGTGTCCACTTGCCATACAGAGGTAATTTGTGGTTGTTGTGAAGCTGAGCACTGTGACACTGATGTGTCAGATGCGTTAATGGTTACTCATGGTGGACAGTGTTTGGTGGTACTCCCCAGTTAAAACAAGCTTGGCAGCAGGAGCGGCATCCACTTCCATAATAGCTTGCCTCTGGAAACCCTATGAACCTGGAGAAAGGATGAAAGTCACACAAATGTCGAGGGCCCTCGTTCACAGGGTTGCTATGAGTTGCCTAAGACTCGACAGCACTTAACAACAACAACAACAAGAACAACCACCACCAATGTTTCAATAATTCCAGTTGTCCTGTTAATGGATTCTGGTTCATGAAACCTCACGTGTACCATATTGTAACTATCCTCCATAGGGTTTCCCTGGCTCACATACTTTGGGTATATTGTTAGGAGGGGCCAGGCATTGGGGGGAAAAATCATCCTAGGAAATATAGAGGGTCAGAAAAAGAAGTGAAGGCTCTCAAAAAGGTGGATTAGCATAGTAACTCTAAAAACGGGCTCAGGAAGATGAGCTCATGAAGACGAGGCAGCATAGGGTATGGGAGGGTTCCGATATGTTTTTCATACAATTGCTATATGATGTTGTCAACAAAATGGCACATCACCACCACCAGTGCCACACAGGGTTTTCAATAGTTGATTCTGAGGAAGTGGCTAACTAGGACTTTCTTCCAAGAGGCTTCATCGTGGAATTAAACCTTCAACCTTTAGGTGAGCAATGGGAATCGATAACTATTTGCCCCATGAAGGTACTCTACCAGTAAGAATAGTGTCTCATGCATTTCAATTTGTGCTTATCTCTTTTGTTCAGATGCAGAATATCTGTGCCCCTTTTTATTACAGTTGTCATGTTCACCTTTGTTCCTATCCGGAGATGCTGTGCTTGCCACAGCGTCAGCCTAGAAATTGTGTTTTCTCTGGCTTGACCTTCCACTTCCTCATACGCATCCCAGGGCTGTTCCTTTACTTTCACCTTTCCCCCGTTCATTTCCTACCTTCCCGAGGGTGCTGACTGTACCTCTCCATTGTGTCTGTTTCCTGCTGCCCTCCTGTCTGCCTGCCCACTGTCCTTGTGGCTGCCTTGCTGGGAAGGTTGCTCTCCTTGATGTTAGCACAGGGGTGAGCTGGCTCCCAGGGGCTCAGCCACTGCTCCCCACATCAGCAGAGCTTTGTTAGGTGTCTCAGCAACAGGCACTGAGCCAGTTCTGAACACAGGCCACGTTTCCAGGCTCTCTGATGCAGATGACAGGTCACAGATTTTAGAAACAATTGACAGTTGGGGTGGTTCATAGAGATTTTTTTACTTTGTCTCCAGAGAGGCAGGCAAACCTAATATCTTAGGTTTGAGAATTCAAGTCTCTCAAGAGACCATTTAGTCCAATCCTTTGCTTTCAGGTGGGTAAGGTATCATTACACCCAGGAGGCATCTGGGTCTTGAGAGGTTAAGTGATCTGTTCAAAGTCTCACAGCTAAATGAATGGTGGTGGTAGTGTGTGCGTGTGTGTGTGTGTGTGTGTACGCTCGCGCACAAACACACATGTATGGATATGAAAAGAGAAAAGGAGTAGGTATACAGAAGACCAGAACTTGACCTTTTTCTTTTGAAGTAATTTATTTTTAATTTGGAGATATTTAAAACTATAGAAATGTGCAAAGAATTACATAACAATCAACTATAATCTCCCTAATATCTTTTTTGTCCATCAGTGTTCTTTAAAAAATCTTGTATGATACACACTCAGGTTTATTCTGTTGGGAAGGAAACGTTAACAAAGAAAGGAGTGAAAAGTAATAACTCTTAAAAATAAAGGCAGAAAATAGAAAGTAATCTTACAGAGATCTATGCTCCCGCTGACGACCACCACCTAGTCTTATTTCCTTCCTCTCTCTGAACAAAGAGAGTAACCATCTTGAGTTGGGTGAGAATTTTTCCAGCATTACCTATTTTTGACACTAAAACCAGCATCCAGTGTTGTTCACACATATTTCTCTGGTGAGTATAATGGGTCATCCTTTTTGCTTTTTCAGGTACCATTCCATGCTGAGATGATGCACACACTCCTTACTGATTTTAAGGACCAACTACCTAAGAAATATTGCAAGTTCAGTTCCAGATTACAGCAATGAAGTAAGTATCATAATAAAGACAATCACACCATCTGCGTTGACACAGTGGCTGTAACAATGGACTCAAGTATATTGGAGATGCTGAGAGGATGGCCCAACATAGGGCAAGGTTTAGATCTGTTTTTAGAAGGTTGCTAATGAGTGATATTTGACTCAACAACACATGACAACAAGTGCATAAAACTAAAAACCAACAATAAATCATGCTACGAAGATGGTACAATCTTGCTTTTTCCAGAAAGAGGCAAGAACTAGAAGTACTTTCTAAAGAAGATCAGCAATTACTGCCTTCAATATGCATGTTGTTGTTGTTGTAGTTATGTGCCGTCGAGTTGCTTGTGACTCATGGTGAACCTATGTACAACAGGCCTAAACTCTGCTTTGACCTGTGCAAATCACACTGCCTCTGACACTCCCATCCCCATTACCCCAGTCACTGAATCAATCCACCTCATAGAGGGCCTTCCTCTCCTGCGCTGTCCCTCCACCCTCCCAAGCATGATGTCCCTCTCCAAGGACCGGTCCCAGGGTGCTCCTTGGAGGCAAGGATTCTGGGGCTTTGTCTGACATACTTTGGACATGTTGTAAGGAGGGACCAGTCAATATGCATAGCATCTCAATATAAAGAAAAATCTCCACTACCAGACTATAGGGTAAGAGCATGATAGATGGAGAAAAGATTGGCATTGTCAAAAATGTCATTTTCCTTGGATTCATAATCAACATCTATGGCGACAGCAGTCGAGAGATCCTAAGATGTGTTGCATTGAGAAAATCTGCTGTCAAAGACCTCTTTAAGGTATGAAGTACAAGGTGAACACTTTAACCACTGTGCCATAAAGACACAGTCCTATTATCTAGACATTCTCTTCTAAATATTCATTATTGTGATTATTACCTTTAAAATTACTAACACTGCCAGAGTAAACATCTGCATGCATACCTACTTTTACAATTAAAAAATTATGTTATATTGGTTTACTTAGAAAGTTCATATGCCTTGTGTTTCACACTTTCATTCACAATGGATTTCTCAAGCACTCTCATTCACTATGTTTTATAAAATGAATCATCATTGAACTGTGCCTACCATTACCCCGTCTTTCCAGATTCTCTCTTGATCTTTCCCATTTCCTTTACCCACATTTCCCTTCACCCACCAAATTGTGTGACCCTATGATTTCCTCCTTTATCCTCACTCCTTTACACCTAGAATCCTTATACACATTTTACTGGTTATCTTTGTATTTGTACTGGAAGCAGGAGTGACATCCACTTCTGAAATAGCTTGTCTCTGGAAACCATATGAACCTTGAGAAAGGATGAAAGTTATACAAGTGTTCAGGTCTTTCATTCACAGGGTCGTTATGAGTGCCTACAACTCAATGGCATTTAACAACAACAGACATTAAATAACTCATGTCCTTTGGTTTACCGAAGAAAACAAAACAGAAATTTATCTTTAATTGCGTATCATTTAAATAATCCTCATATATAAACATGAGAGCTCTGATGCTGTAGTTCTTAGGGAGTTGCATTGCCAACTCAAAGGCAGACTTTTCCTGTAAGTTCAAATCTACCAGTAGCTATAAGGGTAAAACATGGGCAGTCTCTGACCATGAACTTTATGTTGTTGTTGTTGTTGTTGTTATGTGCCGTAGAGTTGCTTGCAACTCAGAGCAACCCTATGTACAACAGCCCTAAGCTCTGCTCTTTATAGGCTTCAAAATTTCACTGGAGGGTCAGCTATGAGTAAGTTCAGACATGACAGAATGAATATTTGCATTTTGAGTTGTGTATGAATATTGAAATGTCTAAAGTTCACACTTTTTAAGAAGCTAGCCTCATCTCCTTTACCTTACTTAAAAAAAAAAGAGTTGGTTGTAATGACAGTTAAGTTAATATGGACTTCTAATCAAATAGAAAATATAACAGTCAAACCTGGGAAAGGCAGAACCTATTGAAGGCAGAAACCTCACTTTTTACATTAAGGCGAGTGACAGAAATGTGGTTAGACTGAACCCTTTCAAAAATGGATGATTATAAACAAACACACACATAAGAAAATAAGTAAATAAAGCAATCCCATTGGGTACTAGTTCTCTGAGGATTCATTGTCTTATCCTATATTAGAAAGAAAGTAATACAAGAAAAAATAAAACACTTAACACCAAACAAACCTCCATATTTCTCAACTAGGATTATGTCAGCTGTGTGTATAATGTGTATCCCTAAAGCCCCACCATTCTCAAGCAGGTTTTGACTGATAGCCACCCTTCACTGTCTTCTGAGACTGCTGCTTATATCCTCTGGCAGAATGTCTTGTGGATTTGAACCACTAACCTTTCTGTGAGCAGTTTGAGACATTAGGCACTCTGCAGCCAGGAATTATTACTGGTTATGTACATTGTCAATGATCTTAAATCTTACCAAATTTTGCACTGCAAAGTGACCATAACAAATACATTCCTGCAAACTCTTGCGGTGTTTTCTGTTGGGTAAATATTTCCAAATACTTACCAGCTCTATTTGATATTATTTTTATATTGCTGGTATGAGTAGTTGCTTTTTACAATGCCAGCAAAAACATATAAAGATGTTGATGTATGTTCTACGAACTTATTATTTATGTGGAAACATCTTATGTCTGTTAAAATGTCTCATGATGAGACACCCGACCATGAGAAGAAGGCAGCATCATTCAACTCCAATAAATCCAGATCTAATACAAAAGGTCTAAGAAAGTTATATTTTTACCACTTTTTGTCATCTTTGCACATCTGGGGGGAGGAATATTGTTTATTTAACTATTCTATATCCATGAGCTTCCTAGGACTCTGTAATAGCCTTTTGCATAAAGAGTTGTGGTGCCCAACAAAATCTGCTCCACAGGAGAAAGATGGGTAGTCTCTTCTAATGTGGTTTACAGCCTCAGAAAACCTGCTGGAGGGTCAGGTATGAGTCAGTTCCAACTTGACAGCAATGAATTAACTTAATGATATTAAAGATGAAGGGGCACTCTGGTGGCATAGCCCTTAGCAAGTTTACTTTAAAGACAAAAACAGTGAATCAATCAACAGTTTGAATTGATGGTGGCTCCTGGGGAAGAAAATATGGGCAATTACATGTTGTGGACTTAGAAACCCTTTGGAGGCTTGCTACAGGTTGGAACCAACTAGAAATTATTGAGTGAGTTAGTTATATTAATGATAATGGTATGGACTAATTAGCACTGTAGAAAACTATCAGATTACAAATAAAATTCTGTGTAGTCCATATGTGAATGTTTTCTCACAAACCAACTGCTTGCTTATGCAGATAAAGAAAATAAAAAAAGAAGTCCAGAAAATGTAAATGACTTATCTAGGATTTCAGAGCAGAAGCTTCTTTTAGAAAAACATATTACGGAAAGTTTAACTATAGAAACACCAGAAAAATATATGAGACTCAGTCTCCCGGAGATTCCTTACAATGAAAATGTAAAAAACATGACCCCATGGCTCTTATTTCTGTCCATGAGTCTCCCCTGCATGAAGGGCAAGGAATGCACGATAAGCGATGCTAAAAAAATGGAAAAATTGAAGAATAAGTGAAAAGAGGTGAGTATCAAAGTCTCAGTGGTGCATGTATGTGCGTGTATATGCTTGAAACATGTGCCCATAAGATAAAAGTATGTAGACTGATTGGAATGAAATGGGGATGAGAGAAAATGGATAGGAACTGAATGAGCTGTTCCTGTGGAAAATTTTTTTTATGCATTACAACAAGGAATATGATACATAAATAGCATAAAAGTATGTATAGATACACTTTAAATTTTATGACTACTTTATCACTCGCATGTATAGTGAGTGGCAGAATATATTTTATGTAAATTCTTTAAAACACAGGAACAACATCATTTTAAAAATTATCAGTGGGACAAAATCCAGAGCAGTAAATAAAACTTATCTAAAAGTTTTATCTACTAGGGGAAAAAGAAGTAATTTTTATCAGAAAAGTGATACTTTCATTGGTGAGAAGAACTGATTTTTTTACAGATGAAATGCTAGAGTTTAAGAATGTATTCCAGAGCTGAAGATGATGTGATGGATTGTATCTTTTCAAAAAGGCAATATAATATTAAAAGCAGTTATTTCATGAGATTTAGGAAAATACAATTTATATTAAAAGAAAGGCATATCCAAATTACTAATAAATAGAAAAGAAATTAAAAGAAAGAAAAATAAAAAGGAAAATCAAGTCCAAGAGAAAGATGTCATGTGTGAGGATTGGGAGCCAGACAGGTTGCTAAATCCCAGCATTCTGATGATGACTCCAGTCATAATCCAGTGAAGGAGACAATGCATGTTCTTAACCCCTGTAATTTCTATGGCCATGATTCATTGGGATGGTGTAATGGAGCAAATATTTCACTCCACTGTTCTCAATGAAAAGTCAAACTTTGAAAGAGGAAGTGAAGAATAGCTTTTCCATATTTGGAAGTAACAAATTTGGCAAGACAGTACAATAACTCTTTCTCAAAGGAGCTGTGAGAGTGGTTTTTTTTTTGGTTTTTTTTTTTTTTACTAATAATGGTTATTACTCATATAGGACCAACGCCTCTACCGTAACAGGGTCCCCTTGTACCTTGCTGGAAGATTTCTTTATTACAGAGCATGGATGTGTCACATCAAAACTGTTCACCCAGCCTTTGATAATCATTATTTACTGCGCTTCATAGCAACCTTACGTTCCAGTTCAGCCCTGCTCTTTCCAGGATAGGAACCAGCTGCCCACTTAAACATGGTACCAACCTTCAAAAGACTCCTCCTGAAATGTTTTGCAGAGATACTGTTTAATCTTAATCAGAGTTATATTTAAAAAGTTGTCATGGTCCGTAAAGAAGATAGATAATTTAGCTCTCTTTTGTGCTTTTCAGATTACCATGACAGCAGATTCGTAAGAAAGAACATTCCTTTAAAATTAAAGGCCGTGCCTTTGACTCTGGCAATTTCTCTTTGTTCAGAAATGAACACGAAGGTGTTTAAAGTAAAGAAAAATATGCAGGCTCAAAAGGAATCATTGAAGTTTATTTTTCAAGCTATTGGTTAAATACAATATAGAAGACTCAGGGACAGAAAGATTTATAGTAAAGAATTTAAAGTTAACAAAAAAAACACAACACCCCAAAGACCAAAACTTATGTAGGCCTTTTTAATCTAGTTGTTTTCAGCATTTACAATGTATACCATATTTATAGCATGAAATTTATTAGAAATAACATCAGTTAATTATTCAACGTGGAAAGGATTTAATAAAGTAAATGCTTCAGTTATGCTCAGAAACTGTGCTACAAGCCAGACCATGAAGAAAATATATTAGTTTGATTAAAAATTTTTTCTGTTCTTAAAATTTATATGTTGAAAAGAAAGCTGTGCTATGATTTCAGCAAACGTGAGGAAAAGTCTGTGGTGTAGAATTCTGGGAGAGCTTAAACATGGCCACTAACATAAGTCATTTTAAGCTACATTGTACTCTGCCTTCAAGAACATTCCATAGGGAATTTCCTGCAATTGATGATGAATAAGAGGTCTTAGAATTGTGATTTCCCATGGTCTCTGGTCTAGTTTGTAAGCTCCTGATTGAAACGCCAACATTTTCTTGGCCTGTCAGTGCATGTTTTATGAGAAGTGTCCCTGATTTGAAGAAGCCTTATTGGTGCAGTGGATTAAGCACTGACATTCTATTTGAAAGGTGAGCATTTTGAATCTATCAGCCACTCAGTCGGCTTCCATAAAGATATACAACTTTGGAAAAAACCTTTGTCCTATAGAGTCGCTCTGAGTTGGAGTGGACTTGAGGGAAGTGAGTTTACTTTTTTTTTTTCAATGCCTAGATTGTATAGTCAAAATAGAATTTGTATATAAGAAGAAATTAAAATCAGAGAATGGTACAAGGTCATTGATGTAGTCTATAGGATGACGGGCTGCTAACTGAAACCTGGCTCGTCTCTAGAAGCTTCCAGCAACTCCTCAGGAGAGTGATGGATATTCTCCCTCCCACTAAGATTTACAGCTGTAGAAATCAGATGGAGGGTCGCTGTGAGCTGAAATGGAATGGAACAAACAGTGATGAGCATGCGAGTGAGGAACCCGGCCACTCACAAATGTAGGTATCTCAGAAAACATAGCAAGTGACAATTTTGATTCAATCCATTTAGTTGAGTATATTCCATCTCATTTGCATAAGGAAGCATGTAGCGTTGCTATGAATCAGAATCAATTTGACGGCAATGGGAAGGAAGCATATTGAGATCTGCTGGCACTGTTCCCTGTTCCAAAGTAGAATAAATGTACATAAAATATTAAATTTCATATAAATGACTTAATAAACTTAGAAGAATACTTCAACTTAGCTTTCCCCCATAATAATTTAACTTCATAAAATGATAATTATTTGGTAATGCAAATACAGGAATTTTCACTTGATTCTTCTCTAGAGATACAATAGGGAACTTTGTACAAGATATTACTAGTCAAATAGTTTTTAAAAGTTGCTTGAGTTGACTTAATATGATCCAAGCAATTTTCTCCTCAGAAAGTCTCAAATTCATTGTTGTTGAGTTAGAACCAAATCATAGTTGACCCTCTATTGAATTTCTAAGTCTAATTGAATGGAAAGAGATTTATCTTTCTCTCTCTCAGGGTGATACTTAAGGCCATTCAGAGGACACCCACACCTAGTTTTGTTTACTAGTGCATAACATATCAGTCTACTAATCTAAAGGCTGATAGTTTGAATTCACTGCTATAAGAGGGAAAGATGGGCTGTTTCTTCCCATAAAAATTTATAGCCTCAGAAACCACAGTTGGTGGGTCACAATGAACTGGAATCAATTCAGTGGTAGTGGCTTTGGTTTTGATTTAGTCAGCTGTTTCCTGCATGGATACAACATTTGCTATTTAGAGGCTCTCCACCCCCGGTTTTGCTTTCAGAAACTACACCACTGGAGCCCTTATGTGTTGTAGTTATGACATTATTCTTTGAAGACATTGTAGCATTCCTATAGAGTACAAATTAAATGAAAATATTTCTGTGCATATTTTTATAGCCTTCCCAGACATAATAATGCTTCCTTGTGATCACAATCAGAACTAAGAACAGAGCCCAAGCATTTAGCATCTTCAACATCTAGTCTCTTATCCCAAAAACATAGGAACAATGAGCTTCCATTCCTCTGTTGTTGTCAAGTGCCATCGAGTTGCAGGCGACTCATAGTGACCCTATGAATGAAAGTTCTCAACACTTGTGTGACTTTCATCCTTTGTCCATGTTCATGGCATTTCCAGAGGCAAGCTATTAATTACAGAAGTGTATGCCACTCCTGCTTCCAACCTTGTTTTAACTGGGGAGCTCCACCAAACACTGTCCACCATAGATAACCATTAACACATTTGACACATCAGTGTCACAGTGTTCAGCTTCACAGAAACCACAAGTTACCTCTGTATGACAAGTGGACACAACAGCGCTATATGACCTAGAAGATTGTTTGAACAAAAACAATGAAAAACATTCCTTTAGGGGGGAAAATTCCTAGTTAAAGATAAAGAAACTTCAACTCCAGAAACAGAAGGACTGTAAATTAGAGACAGAGATGAAGGGGCAAGGTGGGAAGCTAACTTCTATCTAAAATGGTTAGTATTCTGCTAGGACATACTGCTTTTTTATTTTTGAGGACTGGCCAGAGATTTCTGCTGTACTACGCAATTCCCATAAGTGCATCAAGAGAGCTCAAACTCCTTTTATGCCTCTTTCATATAACAGAAGGACATGTTTTCCTCTGATCCTGTGCATTTGTGGAAGAGTCAGTGTGCTGTTGAGAGCAGCAGGAAGTTGATTTTGGAAGGGAAGAGACATGCACAGGCCATACACTCTGGTGGATTGTGAGTAGCCAATGTGATCTCTGTTGCCCTGATGTTATGCACATGTTTTACAATATGTGGGAATATTTGACACTACTTTGTGCTTGTGTTTTCACATTGCTACCAGACTTTTCAGGGAGCTCTGGTGGCCTAATGGGTAAGGAGTTGTGTTGTTAAGCCAAAGAGTGTTCAAGTCCAACAGTTGTTCTGTGGAGAAAGATGGACATGGTGGTCTCTCTGCACGGTCAGCTAAGAGTAAGTTGCAGCTCAATGGCAATGAGAGAAGAGAGACCAGACTACTTATAGAGAAAGTAAAATGTTTTCCTTGAAAAGAATTAAAAAACTTGTTTTCCCTGATAATACAGACATTATGATCCCTGCAAGCTCCACTTCCATATGCAAACAGTGTAAATGGGAAAAGTAAGGTGTTGTTAAACTGGAAAGACTAACTTTGATCTCTCTCTAGTCTTTGACATTTGGAATTTATCAAATGCAAGTCAGTTTCTGAAAGACATTTCCACTGGGGTGCACAGCTGTCAACAAGGCTCCATGGGGCTCTGAAATCATTACCACACATAGAGGTGACACTTACTCCTACTGATTCTACCACAGTCAGCTTTTGTTTTTGTCTCTGTATGTCTTGGTCATGTTTTATATATAAGCTGTAATTTGGAGTTGGAATTACCAGATAGAATTTTCTGCACTATTAAAATTTTGAGGCATATGTATAATTGTCACTCTGTTTGTGGTCATTGCTGAAAGATAGGTTTCTTGAATTGAACTAGACCATATCCTTGGTAATATGCAAGATCATTTTGATAATATAAAAGAGGTTAAGAGATATATTCTGATGCATTATTGGAACAATTGCATTCATTGTCCACAGGCTCGGCCAATGAGGAAACAAAGACATTTTAAAATGTAATGTTTTTATTAGTAATATTTTGAAAATATGCATTTTTGTTACCAGTAGAATGGATGCCAAATCATTAAGTGTTTTAAATGTTGTTGTTATGTGCCATCGAATCATCTGTGACTCATAGCAACCCTATGCACAATGACTCTGAACTCTCCTCCATCCTGAGCTAGTCATACTGTCTCCAACACACCTACCCCTACTACCCCAATTACCCTGTTAATCCATCTCATCCTTCTCCGAGGACTGGTCCTTCTCCAAGGACTGGTTCCTCTTGGCCATAATCCATCACTCTTAATGTAAAAACAGCAACAACAACAACAAAAAATCCAAACAAACGTTGGGACTCAGTCCTCAGTATACTTCTCTATATTCCCTTGATAACCTTTCATAGCCTGATGGCCCTCCTTGCCATTTATATGCTGAAGAGGCCTAAGCTTATACCTTCAGCTCAATACACTTTTTATAAGCACAGACTTGTATATTCAATTGCCTGTGAGAGCTCTACTTAACACTTTTTTTATTATTCATTTTAATGAGCAATTACAGAGATTTTGGATTTCCATTCATTCATTGTTGCACTTTTCTCCCCCTCCCCTCCATTCCCAGCCCCCAGTTCACTCTTCTCTTTGAAAAGTAAAAGAAAAATGACTTCATTGGTATACAATCCCCCTGCACCCCATCCCCACCCCCACATCAATTATACTCCATTCTCCAACTTTCATTCCAGACTCTTATGATTAGCATAATACCCTGCAATATATTGCTTTTAAACTATTCTCTCAATCATCTGTTTCAATGCAGTATACATAATTTATCCAGTTTTTCTCATTCTTACCCCAACCCTGATGTCAGTTCCATTCTACAGCAGTGGCACTATGCAGTATTTGTTCTTTTGTGACTGAGATATTTCACTCAGCATGATGTCCTCGAGGATCTACTTAACACTTTTACAAGACTGGCCTCACTGCCATCAGGTTGATTCTCACTCGCAGTGACCCCTCGTTGAGTTTCAGAGGATGTGAATTTTTTTTTTCTTCCTTTATTTAAAATTAATTTTAATAAACATTTACAGAGATTTTGGATTTCCATTCATTCATTGCTACACTTTTCTCCCTGCCCACCCCTCCCCACCCGTCTGCTCCCCTCTCCTAAAAGAAAAAGGAAAAAGAAATCCTTCATTGGTATACGATTCCCCCACCCCCCACCCCAAGTACACTTCTCTATCCAGAGGATGTGAATCTTAAGGGAAGGGAATACCCATCTTCTCGCACAGAGCTGCTGATGGGTTTGGAATATCAGAAGTGCTTGAGCTTTTGGTTAGCAGCACAATACGCTATAGACTGTATCCCTGGAGGGCACTTAATTCTGAATAGACTCAATTTCTCATCTTTGAAAATGTTCTTTAAGTTCTCATTTACGTGGATGATAGCTCCATGTTTCTAATTGCTGTGGCTAAGAGTTTGGAGTCATCCTTTTCTCTCTTTCTTCTTAATCACTTTCAACTTTGAAGCTTTATTTTGGTTGGTCTCTCAGAGTCTCACTACTTCTCACCACCCCTGTCTCCCTGCCCTGATCTGAGCCACCATTAGGCTTAGCCTGAATTTCTCTGGTGGTTTCTTTACCAGCCTCTTACCTTCTGTCCTTGCCCTATCATCCTGCCTCAGTTCCATAGCCAAAATTATCTCTTTAAAACATGGATCAGAGTATGTGATTATTTTACTCAAAATAAATTATTTTACACTCTTCATTTGATAAGACATAAAAGTCACAGTGGTTACAGGTTCCTACAAGAATCCACAAGAAAAGAAATTAGATTCTCTAATTACAGCCTGGACCTCATCATTTCTTAGTCATTTGAATCTATCTCTTTGTAGTCCTTACAAAAGTATCATTCCTGTCTGACATATTTTCCATTGATTGTTCTCTCATACTTAAAGACTTCATGAAAACATACTCATGACTAAAGTCGTCATGCTAAATTGTCTTCTTCCTGAAGCCAATCCTGAAGACTCTAAATGCATCACTACCATTAACTTTTTATCTTTGTCCTATGTATTTGCCTTCATGACTGATTAATACATAATTTATTAATTATTATTTGAGTGTTTTCTCTCCCTCTTGCCCTGAAGAATTATTCTCCTGGATTCTTTTATAAGATCTACTAGAGCAAGGGTCATTTTCATTCAGTGTTCCAGACACTTAGTACACTGCTGGCATATAAGACTCACAGTGAGTGCGAATCAACTCCTAGCTGACCCTCCATTGACTTTATAAGGCCATAAATAGCATGCAAGAAGACTGTTTACCCCTCTCCCATGAAGCTGCTGGCATATAAAAAATACTCTGTAAATATTTCTTGATTATATGACATTTTAAAGGTACCATGCAAAGTGAAGGCTATCAAATAATGTGTTTATACCTTTAATGAATTCAAATCTAGACGATTAAGATGAACCAAATAAG
The DNA here is from genome assembly GCF_000299155.1 of Elephantulus edwardii. Lineage (NCBI taxonomy): Eukaryota > Metazoa > Chordata > Mammalia > Macroscelidea > Macroscelididae > Elephantulus > Elephantulus edwardii. Next base: position 3,949,381 of record NW_006399897.1, on the reverse strand, counting down.
AAAGTCACTAGAACAAAATTCAAATAACATCAAACAGAGAGCACCGAGAAGCCATGAAGTAATAGGAGAGGCATCTAGACGGAATGCATTCAGGGAGGACTCCACATGGTATTTAATAGACTGTCTGCAGGTGATAAGAGAATAACATTACTGCAGAATGAAATGTTAATAGAGTGGAAGACATCTGAGAAATTTTTTCTGTAGCTTTGCCATTTTGAGTACTCATGTTCTTTTTATCTTAAAATCTCAGAAAAGTGCAACAATGAATGAATGGAATTCCAAAATCTCTGTATATGTTCATTGAAATTAATAATAATAATAATAATAATAATAAAATCTCTGCTGGTGTAGAGCTTAGTGTGTCGCACTGCTATTCAAAACGCTGTACATCTCCAGTGGTTCAAATCCACCACAAGTTCCTCTGGAGAAAGACAAGTAGTTTCCTCCTGGTTAGATTTCTGGTCTTTTTTTTTAATCTCATTTCTTTTTTTATTATTAATTTTAATTAAAGTTAAAGGTCATATGTCTTGGGAGTCTTAGTGTCAGCTGGAGGTGGCCTCTGGCTTCTGGAAGAGAAGCCAGGATGGAACGCTCAGGTGCTTGTGGCTTTCTTTTTGCCACAAGTAGGAGTTGGCAGAGTGGACTTGCCAGATGGATCTCTGGCCCAGAGGTTGCCAGCATTTGGGTTTTCTCGGAATGGCAAAATGCAGAAACAATATTTCTCATTGCTTTTGTTCAAACATTCTTCTAAGTCCCATAGCCCTGGTGTGTCCACTTGCCATACAGAGGTAACTTGTGGTTGCTGTGAAGCTGAACACTGTGACACTGACATGTCAAATGTATTAATGGTTGGTTACCCATGGCGGACAGTGTTGGGTGGAGCTCCCCCATTAAAAGAAGCTTGGAAGCAGGAGTGGCATCTACTTCTGTAACAGCTTGCCTCCGGAAATCCTGTGACAAAGGATGAGAGTCACAGGAGTGTTGAGGACTTTCATTCATAGGGTCGCTATGAGTCACCTATGACTCAACAGCACAACTACAGCAACAACAATGAAAATTTGCAGAGACTTTGCATTTCCATTCTTTCATTGTTGCACCTTTCTCCCTGCCCACCCCACCTCCACCTCCTTTCACTCTTCTCTTTGAAAATTCTTTCATTATTATGCAATCCCTTCCCCCAATCTACTCCACTATGCAATCTTTGTTCTGAACTCCTGTCATGACCATAATACCCTACTGGAAGGTAAGTAAGAATTGACACTTACTCAATGGCATGAATTTGAATTTGAGTTTGCTCAGTGTTCCTGTAGCAATTTCTCCTTGCAATTCTCAAACCAGATTCTGAAGTCCTTCTTCCTCACAAATCTATAAGATTTCTAGTGCAGGGAACATCTTTGTCCTATTCACAAATGTAGTCCAAACACTCAGTAGTCAATGACTACTTGTGGAATGCCACTCACACTCCCATCTCAGGATACATTCGCAATTAGCATAAATGAAAACCTGGGATTAGACATTAACTAATGTTTGACTTCCCAAGTACACTATCTCCCAATCTCACTACATGCCAGTGCCTTTATTCATAAAGGAAATGACTCATGAGAAATATTTTGGGAAAGAGAAAGAAAGCAAAAATTAGATTTCCCTTGCTTTATGTAATTGTTTATTCACTTCACATATGTTGTAGGTTTATGATTGCATAAGAATTTTTTTGCTTACTAAGATCTCAAAGTCTAGTGGAAAAGAGAAAGAAAATGATAAAGTGAATAAAATGCTGAAAAGAGTGGTATTAATGTAATTATGGAAGAAGTATTTTAGAGCATGGAAGAATTCTAGAACATTCTTTAAATGTGGCAGGTGAATTAAGGCTAGCCCATTAGAGAAATAAACAAATACTAACCAAATTAATTTTCCATAGGTAGATTCCTACTCATGGTAAGCCCATTTGCAGAGCAAAATTTCTTCTTACAAGAATTTTAAGGTTTTGACTTTCAGAAGTAAGTCTTAGTTCCTATCCTCTTGAGACATTCTGGATGGGTTTAAATCACAGACTTTTCTGCAAGTGAAATGCTTAGCATTTGCACCACCTAGGACTCTTTCTATCTACAGTGGGGGATGGAAAACTGTAGCCTATGAGCTTATGTTCCATTTTCACATGGCCTAATGAATAAGGATGACAGAAGAATTGATGCCTTTGAGTTGTAGAGAAGAGAACTGAATATCCCTTGGACTACCGAGAGAACAAACACATATGTCTTGGAGAAAGTGTAGTCAGAATGCTCTTTAAAGACAAGGATGGTGAAGCTTCACCTCACACATTTTGCGCATGTTGTGAGGACAGGCTGTTCCTTGGAAAGGGACATCTTCCTTGGAAAGAGGGAGGGTGGATGAAAGAGATGAAGTTCTTCAACCAGATGGATTTGCACAGTAATTGCAGCAATGAGCCCAGCTACGTTAGAGATGATGAGGGTGGCACAGGGTAAGACAGGGTTCAGATCTGCTCTTCATAGAGTCACTATGAGTTGCACTTAACTCAAAGGCACCTAACAACAATAACAATATAGGATAAGCATATTTCTTAAATATAAAAATGCTTTCTAAGATGATAATAATACTTCCTGAGAAATAGAAATCTTATGAAATTCAAATTTCAATATCTATGAATATAAATTCATTGGAACATCTTTTACTTAAGTGTTCTCTACAACTGCTTTTGTGATACAAAATGTACAAATTAAGTAGTTAGAGCAGAAACTATATAGCTCAAAAAGCCCTACAGAGTTGCTTATTGAAGTTTTTAAAGACCTCTCAGCTAGGCTAGTTAATATTGCAAAGACATTATCTGCAAACTGTTGAGTTTGTTGGTGATGGTGTTAGATGCTATTGAAAGAATTACTGTCCAATTCTCCGCTATTCTCACAATTACTGTTGTGCTTGAGTCCATTCTGTTACAGTTATTGTGTCAGTCCATTCTGCTTTGAATCTACCTATTTTTCACTGATCCTCTATTCAACAAATATGGTATTTTTTCCACTGAAGAGATAACTCCTGACAATATGTAAAAAATAAGTCAGACAAAGCCTTGCCATGTTCACTTTTAAGGATTATCCTTTTTTTTTTAAGGATTATTCTGAGTTTGTATCTTCTAAGATTTATTTGTTCTTCTGACAGTCCAAATTGGATACGATGTCTGTTCCCAACAATGACAACACTACAACAATGCTTGTTTAGTTTTTCTTATTAATTTCATAGTTCAGTGTCTTTGCACAAACAATAAAAAAAATAGATAAACATCATCTGTATGGTCTCTGCTTTTAGCCAAGATCCATCTGACATCAGCAATGATATAATTCCTTCACATTGTTTTCTGAATCCAATTTGAATTCCTAGAAGTTACTTGCAGATGCCTTGTTTCAACTGTTTCTGAATTATCTTCAGCAAGATTTTACTTGTTGTTGTGTACCATAGCATCGGAACTGACCCATTGGTGTTTGTTTTCAGAGATAGCATGGGAGGAGACTGCTCATCCTTCTCCCATGCAACAGCTGCTGGCCTTGAAACACGTGCCTTCAGGATTGCAGCACAGCATCTTGCTGCTATTGTTCCATAACTTCCAAGTTTATCGATATATATGATTGTCCCATCCAGTGCTGTATCTGTTCTTCAGAACATTTCAGTTGGTATTTTCTCACTTCCTGGATCCTGGTTTTTCACCATTGCCTTCAGCACAGGTTGTGCTTATTCTTTTAGTACCATTGGATTTTAATCATACTAAATGGTTCCTGAAATTGTTGAGCACTGACCAATTACTTTTTATATAGTGACTCTCTGTATTCTTTTCATGTTTTTATGCTTCCTGTGTCATTCATTATGAAGGGATCTCTAGTAGCTGTAGGTGGGAAACTGCACTGTCAATACAAAGACAGGTGACTCGAATCCTTGAGCAGCTCTGTGGGGCAAGCAACCATCTCCTGTACGATTTATAGGCTCTTTAAGCCCACTGGAGGATGAGCTCTATGGCAGCAGCAATGAGGGGTTTTTAATGTCATTCAATATTTATCTCTATATATGTCCTTCAGTATTGCAATTTGAAGCTTATATCTTTTTCTTCAGTTCTTTCAGTGTGAGAAATGTGGTGTGGTTTTGTTTTTTTTTTTTTACTTTTGATTTTCTAAATCCAGATCTTTGTACGTTTCATTATAATATTTTAATTTATCTTTTTGAGCTGCCCTTTGCAATTTTCTGTCCAATTAATTTTATTTTATTTTATTCTTCTGTTCACCTTAGCATTTGAAAGGAAGTTTCTGATTCTCTTCTGTCATCCATGTTGATTCCTTCCTTCCTTCCTTCCTTCCTTCCTTCCTTCCTTCCTTCCTTCCTTCCTTCCTTCCTTCTGCTTCCCTTGTGTATGACGTGCTTGAAGTCATCCAGAATCTTGTCTGGTCTTTGTCCTTATTCAGTCGTTAAACTTATTGTTGAGATGATCTCTAAATATACTCAAGGAGGTTGTTTCTTATAAACTTGTTTGAATTTTCCTGAATTTGTATATAAGCAGTTGCTGACCTTTTTCCATAATCTGCTTTGCTCTGGCTGCTGACATTGAGATTTTTCCAACTTTATTTTCACAGATGTAGTCGTTTTGATTCCTTTTTTTTTTTTAATGTGTGATCTCTATGTGTATGGTCACTGTTAATGTTGTTGAAAAATAACATTTGAAATGAACAATTTGCAAAAATTTTACCCTGTGGTTTCCAAAATAGTTTCTATTACTACCTTCATATTTTTGAGGTACTGAGCCTTCCTTCTTCTTTGTTTCCCATTTATAGATATATATTGGATGATGAAGAGATTGAGATTGTTCACAGCTTTAGTTTGCTTGGCTCCACAGTCAACACTCTTGGCACCAGTAGCCAGGAAGTTAAAAGATTTATTGCCATGGGAAAGTCTGCTGTTAGGGACCTCTCCAAAGTACTGAAGAGCAATGGTGTCTCTCTGTAGACTAAGGTGCATCTGATACAGGCCATGGTCTTTGCTATCGCTTGTTATGCATCTGAGAGTTGGACAATGACTAGGGAGAATAGAAGGAGAATTGATGCCTTTGAGTTGTGGTGCTGGAGAAGAGTATTGAGGGTAGCATGGACGGCTAGGAAGACAAATTCATCCTGGAAAGGGTCAAACTGGGTGGGTCCTTGAACGCAAGGATTCTGAGGCTCCGTCTAACATACTTTGGACATGCTGTAAGAAGGGACCTGTCCTTGGAGAGGGACATCATGCTTGGTAGGGTGGAGGGACAGCGCAGGAGGGGGAGGCCCTCTATGAGGTGGATTAATTCAGTCACTGGGGTAATTGAGATGGGTGTATCAGAGACAGTGTGATTGGCACAGGACAGAGCAGAGTTTAGGGCTGTTGTACATAGCGTCACTATGACGTACTTCTCCAAGGACTGGTCCCTCCTTGCAACATGTCCAAAGTATGTCAGATGAAGCTTCAGAATCGGGATATTAGTGTCATGAAAATGAGATGGAACACTTGAAGATCTCAATTCTAGATATTATTAAACTGCAATAGATTAAAATTTGCCATTTTGAATAGCCCAATAATGTGTTCTACTGTTCCAGAAGTGACAAATTACAGAGGAGCAGTGTTGCAATTATCATTTAAAAGAACATTTCAATATCTACCCTGAAGTGCAACATTGTCAGTAATAGGGTCATATTTGTACATCTACAAGGTTTAACGGGGCCAGTTTTTATAAAGAACATCATGCTGGAAAGGTAGAGCAAGAGGGGAAGACCTCCAACAAGATGGATTGACTAGGTATCTGTAGTAATTAGATGAATCAGTCGGAGATCAAGCAGCTGGAGCAGGATAGGGCAAGGTTCATTTCTATTGTTCATAGAGTTCATAGAGTCCTGTTCCACTCAATGGCACCTAACAACAGCAGCAAGGTTTGGTTTGAATGAAGTGCAATTGTGTGCGTATCTCTGTGTGTGTATGTTGGGGGGTATGTGCATGTGTATGTATAGAGAAATATGACAGGAAATTAAGTTGAAGAAGTAAATGGAAATAAAGTTTTAATAAGCAATCTCCTCCTGTGTACTTAACTGCCTCTGAAAACCCACTGGAGGCTCAGCTATGGGTCATATCTGTGTGGAAGGCTGGGATGCTTGTGACTTTCTCTTTTTGCCCCAAGTGGGTGGTCGCAGAGTGGACTTGCTGGATGAATTAGGGGTCTCTGGCCCAGAGTGTGCCAGCACTTGGAAATGCTGGAATGTTAAAATACTGAAATGTACGGCCACACCTGCAGGATAAGGGCGAGTGTCTCTCATAAGTCTCAGTGTCAGCTGGATGGACATGGTCTCTTGAGTCTGGAAGAGAGGCAAGTGGGGAATGCTGGTGGCTTTCTGTTTTTTGCCCCAAGTGGGTGGCTGTAGAGCGGAGTTGCTAGATGAATTAGGGATCTCTGGCCCAGAGTTTGCCAGCATTTAGCCACACCTGCAGGATATTTAGCTTGCCTCCAGAAACCCTATGAACCTGGAGAAAAGATGAAAGTCACCTAAGTGTTGAGGACTTTCATAGGGCCGCTATGAGTTGCCTACAACTCCACAGCACTTAACAACAACAACTATTCCAAAGGTCTAAATGTCTATTCTGTAGGCTATGGGGAGCTAAGGGAGAGATTTAGGATAGAGAGTGACAAGATCAGATTTGTGTATTAGCAAATTAAATCTTATGGTAGTTTGTGTGTATAGAGGGAGTGTTCAGGGAGACAGAAATTCAGCAAATTTGATTGTCAATTTTGTCATTGTTAAATTATCCAACTTTTTATAGCTCCACTAAATAGAACAGCAACATATTACTTTTTTCTTTGTCCTTTTGAGAAACAGTATTGAAATTGTTATCATAATCATGAGTCATGCTTTTCTTTTGTCAGGAAGAGATAGGCAGATGATAGATAGATAGATAGATAGATAGATAGATAGATAGATAGATAGACAGATAGAGTGTTTTTCTATAATTTTATTGGGGAAATGTTGCATATACCTTCCACTGTAGTTGTGAGTTACAATTTGTGTGTGTGTGTGTGTGTGTGTGTGCGCTTGTTCCTGGAGCAATTTGTCAAGAGTATCCTTGTCCTGCTATTCAAGAATAATTGTTTACTATCTTCCTTCAAATAATCATTTATTTAACTTCAAAGATTAGCTAAAGGTAAGAAAATAGGCCCAAATTAGAAATGTTATCAGCCTTGATGAATCAACAGTTAAGATAAAGCTGTCATCAGAAATGTTAGAGGCTCAGAAGACTAGTGATTTACTCTTGTAAAGATTATCGCCCAGAACACCCTGTGGACACTTCTACTTTCACATGGAGTTACTATTGGTTTAAATCAACTTTATCAGCTAACACAACAAAAGCAACAACACTCTGGCTCACTATCTTAGAGCAATTTTTCCCCATTTCCCTCAAAAATGCATCCGACTTCAAAGACAACTACTTGTAGATAGATGTCAGGAAAATAGGCCCCAGATGGGAGTATTATCCACAGCCACGTGTGTATGTCTCTGGAAATGTGTGCATTTTAAAGTTGAAGAGTTTACAGGCTCTGGTCACCTTTTGGAGACTTTCTTTGAGGCGTATAGTTCAACTGTTAATTCTGTACTTCAAAGAGTGTGCAGCTGCAGAACATTTAAAATATTATCCTACCACTGTGGTCTCCTCTCTTTTTGTCTATAAAATAACACAAATCAAATGTAAACCTGCAGCTCTGAATAGTCAAGGCTGTGGACATCAAATATTACATCTACTGAGTCTCTCTGAGCATAACCCTCCCTTTGTTCTATTAGGTATTCATACCATTTCTGAGATTTGGTGCTGCTGTGATCATTTCATGTACTGTGGACACGCTATCAGGAGAAGCCAGTCTCAAGGAGCAAGAAATACTTGACAAAACAGAGAGCCAGTGGAAAAAAAGGAAGATTTTCGATTACATAGGTGGTATGTCTGCAACAAAGAGCTAGGCATGACAATGATTGTATCACGGTAAGTCTGGCACAGGATTAGGCAGTATCTTATTTGATCATATATAGGGTGTCATGAGTCAGGACCCTAACAACAACAACAATATCTTTGATGAAAGTGTGCATGTTGCTGAGACAGAGATAAAGGTCAATGGTTTTGGTAGATAGAAAATGTGATTGAGCATAGATGAGATGAAAGGTCACGCTTTTAAAGTTTTTTTAATTTTGTTTTTACTAATGATTTTCTTTTACTTCATTTATCTTTTACTTGTTTAAAACAATGACAAAAGATTTTAATGGCATAGCCACAGATTTGAAAAGGTTAAAAAACATTAATTATTAATAAAAGCTATTTAAATTATTAGTTATATAAAAATGTTTTCAAAGTTATAAAGACTAAAGTGAAAGACATTCTACTTTGTTTACTAGCACCATGTACTAAATTATGATTACTATACACATTAATATATATATTTATATTTTCTACAGCACTACTTTGAGGGATTAAAAGAATGTAGGCACTTTCTGACCATGGTGTACAAAGTGCCATTTTTCTGATGTGTGGCTTGTGTTATCAATGACATAATTATTGCCATAATTTTCTTTGCATAGGTATAAAGCCCTGGATGTGCTCACCAAGTTGTGTCAAGAAGGCTGGAGGACAACCACTTGGCCAACTGACTGGAAGAGATCGATATTTGTTCCTATCCCAAAGAAAGATGACCCAACAGAGTGTGGAAACTATAGAACAATCTCACTGATTTCACATGCAAGCAAGATTTTACTGAAGATTATTCAAAAACGACTGGAACAGCACATCAGCAGAGAACTACCAGAGGTCCAGGCTGGGTTTAGAAGGGGTTGTGGTACTAGGGATATGTTACCATGGACTGTTAAGAAAAAAAACAGGTTCATCCTAGAGAGGGTAAAATCAGGCTGCTCCTTGGAGGCAACGATTCTGAAGCTTCATCTGACATACTTTGGGCATGTTGCAAGGAGGGAGCAGTCCTTGGAGAGGGATGTCATGCTTGGGAGGGTGGAGGGGCAGTGCAGGAGAGGAAGACCCTCTGTGAGGTGGATTGACTGGGTTAATGGGGATAGGAGTGTTGGAGACAGTGAGATTGACACAGGATAGAGCAGAGTTTAGGGCTGTTGTACATAGGGTCACTATGAGTAGCAGGTGACACAATGGGACATAATGACAACACAATTTTTCATAGAGGAACTCTGGTAGCCTAATGCCAAGAAGCTTTACTGCAATCCTGAAGGCACATGGTTTGAGGCCACCAGCTGGTCCAGAGAGAGATGTGTGATTAACTACCACTGAAAACCTACTGGAGGGTCAATAGTGGGTCAGTTTGGACTGTACACAAAACAACATTGGTGTTAATGATTGGCCTGATGGTGAAGATTTATATTTTCTTAATGATGAGAGGCAATTTATATTGAAGACTGTATTCCATGCTCTTTTGCAGGAAGTACTTCAAGTTCTCACTTTCCATGAGCAAGTTTGTCACATCTGTGTGGTGCAGATTGCTGATGAGAGTTCCTTAAAACCTGTTGCCACACTCATCTTAAAAATCCAGCTTCTTGACTGATCTGTCCAGGATATAGAATGAAAAGGTATGGAGAAAGGCTACAATCTTGACACATTCTTTCTTGACTTTGAACCAGTTACTTGTACCAGAGGAAATCTCTCTCAGAATCATTAGCTTTGGGAAAAGATCCTTGTCTCAGTTTCCCTGATAAAAGGCTTATAATAAATGCTTTGTATCTCACTACTTATCTTTGTTTCTAATTTGCTTATTTTGTATCTCAGAAATTATTTGATTTAGGATACACTAGTAGTGTCCCATTAACATAACAGAAAAAAACCCCAACCCTATTGCCAAGTAGGATTACATCTACATAAGTATGTTGGGTTTTGTATATATTTGAGTCAGTTAAAACTAATATCAGCCCTAAGAACAATAGCTTGAAACTTTGTGGCATCCTCACAGTCTCTCCATTATCCTTTACTCCATTGTTCTATTCACTGTATCAATCCCCTTTACTGAAGATCTTCTTCTCTTTCACTGACCCTTTGCTTTTCCAAGTATAATCTCTTTTTTTCTAGAACTGACCTCTCCCAACAACATGTCCGAGATGAAGCCTCACCTCCATGCCTCTAAGGAGCACCGAGGCAGGGTGTACCTGTCCTAAGACCAATTGGCTCATTCATTTGGCACTCCATGGCATATTCAGTACTCTTCACTAACATTACAAGACACGAGTTGTTCAGTCTTTTTTATTCAATTTTCAGCTTTCACATTCTTGTGACATAATTGAAAACATCATGGCTTGGGTCAAATGCACAGAGAATTAAGGTAGTCACAAAACATATTGAATATATCCTCAATCATCAAAAGATTGGAAAAAAAAGAATCTGTTTTGCAGGATACTCTACCAGGATGCTCATTGGAGACGTAGATATGAAAATTCATATTACACAGTTTAAACAAATTCTCAGGAGGTGCTTATCCTTAGAAAAGGATATTATGCTTGGAAAAATGGAAGGTCAATGAAAGAGAGGGAACTCCTCAAAGACATGGATTGTTTTCATTAGAGAAAGTTAACCACTAACTAATCACTTGGAACTAATCATAAGGAAGAAACTTGATGGTCATTGTCTAAATGACCCTGCCCAGGAGAGCTACTGCCACGCACAAAGAATTTGGGAAGGTAGAATCACTGAGACAGGAATTGAGTGAAGTTTTAAGTGACAGAGAAAAAAAGAAGATCTTATTACAGAATTATAAATGAACTATCAAGAGCCTATGGTGATGAAGGAAGAATTCAAGCTGCTTTGAAGGAAATAGCAAAAAATAAGGCCCCCAGAATCGATGGAATACCAATTGACATATTTCAGCTAACAGATGCTGCCCTGGATGTGCTCCCCAAGTTGTGCCAAGAAATCTGGAGAACAACCACTTGGCCAACTGACTGGAAGAGATCTATATTTGTTCCCATTACAAAGAAGAGTGACCCAACTGAGTGTGGAAACTACAGAACAATACCATTGATTTCACACGAAAGCAAGATTCTACTGAAGATTATCCAAAAACGACTGGAGCACCATATCAGCAGAGAATTGCTGGAAGTCCAGGCTGGGTTTAGAAGGGGTCGTGGTACTAGGGATATTGTGGCTGATGCTAGATGGATCTTAGCTGAAAGCAGGGAATACCAGAAGAACGTCTATCTTTGTTTCATTGATTATGCAAAGGCGTTTGACTGTGTGGATCATAACAAACTGTGGCTGACTGTGAGAAGAATGGGAATCCCAGAACATTTAATCATGCTAATGTGAAACCTATACTTGGACCAGGAGGCAGTTGTCAGAACAGAGCAGTGTAACACTGCATGGTTCAAAATTGGGAAGGGTGTATGCTAGGGATGTGTCCTGTCTCCATACCTTTTCAACCTGTATGTGGAGCAGATTATCTGAGAGGCTGGGCTCTATGAGGAGAATTGTGGCATCAGGATTGGTGGAAGGTCTGTTAACAATCAGCGTTATGCAGATG
>NW_006399897.1:3933846-3935083 GCF_000299155.1 Elephantulus edwardii | reverse complement strand
ATCAACACTCTTGATAACAGCAGCCAGGAAATCAAGAGATGAATTGCATTGGGAAAGTCAGCTGTGAGGGACCTCTCAAGAGTACTGAAGAGCAATGACGTCAGGTTGGAGACTAAGGTGCATATAGTCGGGCTATAGTCTTTGCAAGTACATGCTATGCATCAGGGAGTTGGACAGTGAATAGGGATGATAGAAAGAGAATTGATGCCTTTGTGCTGTGGTGCTGGAGAAGAGTATTGAATATACCATGGACTACTAGGAGAACAAACAGGTTTGTCCTGGAGAAGGTGAAGCCGGAATGCTGCTTGGAGTCAAGGATTCTGAAGCTTTGTCTGACATACTTTGGGCATGTTTCAAGGAGGGGACTGGTCCTTGGTGAGGGACATCATGTTTGGCAGAGTGGAGGGGCGGTGAAGGAGAAGACCTTCGATGAGATGGATCGATTCTGTGACTGGAGTGGTGGGAATAAGTGTGTTTGAGATGGCTAGGTTGGCACAGGATAGAATGGCATTTAGAGCTCTTATACATAGGGTCGCTGTGAGTTGCAAGCGACTCGATGATACATAACAACAACAACAACAACATTGCTGTGGAGTTGGACCTAACTCATAGCTTACTCTTCAGTGGATTTTTGTGGGCTGTAAATCGTCTAGGGTAAGATTGCCCATGTTTCTTCCAAGGGGATTGCTGATGAGTTTGAACTGTCAGAGAGGCTCTACCTCTGGGATGGCAGGACAGCTCCTTGAGGATGACACCACCAGAGCTCCTTTTTAGGAGTTAAGAAACTATATTTCAAAGAGGATAATTTGCTTAATAACCACAGCTTGAGAATGCCAAGAATGGTATTAAAATAGAGATCTTTTCTCTAACCCCTGAGTCTTCACATTCACACTGTATTTCTGATAAGGAGGTGAACTGTAGGTTATAGACTATGTGGTTTGTCACTTGTCAAGCTCTTTCCATTTCTGAATAATTCTTTTGTTTTTAATAAACATGCACAATAACAATAAACTACTTAGTAGCCTTGAACGAAACCAGTTGTATTGACAGTCTAAAGATTTGGAGGATTCTGATTTATACACCATGACTATTATTCATGCCTGCCCTTAGAGATTTTCCTATTTTCTAGCAAACAAATATAGACCTCTTTCTTTCTTTCTTCTTTCTTTCTTTCTTTCTTTCTTTCTTTCTTTCTTTCTTTCTTTCTTTCTTTCTTTCTTTCTTTCTTTCTCTCTCT
>NW_006399897.1:3925069-3933746 GCF_000299155.1 Elephantulus edwardii | reverse complement strand
TCTGGAGACTAAGGTCTGCCTGATACAGGCCATGGTCTTTGCAATCACTTTTTATGCATCAGAGAGTTGGACAATGACTAGGGAGGACACAAGAATTGATGTCTTTGAGCTGTGGTGCTGGAGAAGAGCATTGAATTTAGCATGGTCTGCCAAGAAAACCAACAGATTCATCCTTGAGAGGGTTAAACCAAGCTAATCCTTGGAGACAAGGATTCTGGGGCTTCTTCTGACATACTTTGGGCATGTTGCAAGGAGGGACAAGTCCTTGGAGAGGGACATCATGCTTGGGAGGCGCAAGAGGGGAGGACTCTCTATGAGATGGATTGATTCAGTGACTGGGGTAATCGGGATGTGTTTGTCAGAGGCAGTGCGATTGGCACAGGATAGAGCAGGGTTTAGGGCTGTTGTACATAGGGTCGCTATGAGTCACAAACAACTCGATGGCACATAACAACAACAACAACAACAACATCTTTAGTGATAGACATCAGGCTTGGTAAAGTGTTTTTAAGTGCCATCAAGTCGTAGATGACTCATAGCAACCCTATGAATGAAAGACCTGAACACTTGTATAAATTTCGTTTCTCTAAGTTCATAGAGTTTCCAGAGGCAAGCTATTTCAGAAGTGGGTGCCACTCTTCCTTCCAAAAGTAGAAGGGTTTTAAATGGCAGTTTTGACGGGGGAAAGAAATAATTTATTCTTGTATCTAAAAGAATCACATCTTTTCTGTTCAGTATAATAATTACATGCATAAGGCTTCCTTTAGTTGTTGTCATTACTTACCATCCATTGCAGCTCCTTCTGTGGATTTTCAGAGACAGTGAATAGCATGGGAGGGGAGTCTTGCTCTCATGGAGCAACTGATGGATTTGAACTGTGTACCTTTGAATTGGCAGCATAACTCCTTACCACTAAGCCATCATTGATTTTATAGGGTTTCACCCCAAACCTTCGTTTTTAAATATCATGTTAGGAGTTTTACAGCAAAGGCATCTTCCCTGACCTTGTTTTTAAAACCATAAAATAAGAAATTAAAACTTTCAAAATGACAATTTCATTCACATCATAAAAAGTAGTATTTAAATTAATATTTGAAAACAAATGTTACATATTTAGGGAGAAAAAAAAAATCTGTGTAGTGACCAGTAGTAATGTTTGGTATTTTAAGAAAACTCACTGCACTTGGAAGTAACACTAGGGCAGTATCTCTGGCGATAATTGAATCTCAGTGGTGGTAGCTTAACCTATCAGGGTCATGTCTATGTTGTTAAAGAGAGGAAATTAAATGTAGTAACCAGAAAGTCACTCAAAGTACATTAAGGTTGTGACAGAAACTAATAATAAGGAAATTCACAGTTTAAGCTGACCTCCCATCCATAGACTCAAAGGGAGGCATAAAGGAAGTGGTTAAGAAGACACCCTGTTGTGCCTTGGTATTGGAAGTCAGCCTTCACTATAAATTTCCTTGTTTTCATTAGCTTGGGTTACAACCTGAGCGTTTTTTGAAAGCCCTTTTTGGCCAGTGAACTTCCTTTGTTTTTCTTACCAGTTTCATGGCAAGTAAAAGAACTCCTGTAATCAGTAATCACACATTTTACTTCTATTTAATGTAACTTCACAATGAAAGACATTATCTCATAATTACCTATCTTGTCCTATGTAACAATACTTTCTTTGTGTTACAAAAAATTCCTCCAAGGACTTGGTAAAACTGGTTCAGCAGGTTTTTCTATAGCAAAAGCCAATTCAAAGCGTATCTCATGGATGGAATCTCAACTATGTATTTCTGAATATGAGTAAATAAATAGTAAATATATGACCACCAACCTTTTTTTTTTTAAAAAAATCTTTTTTCTTTCAAACATAGTGTGAAAAGGATGTCTGGAAATTCCAAAAAGTAGACAGTGCTGGGGATCTCCTGACAGGACTATATTGCCCCAAGTGGGGCAGACCAGATAAATGTTGGTACTGATCCCAACTGTGTTTTCACTGTAAATTGAGGCTTACCTGGGGCCAACAGAGTTTGTAATTTTTATTTTCTTGTTTCAAAAATCCAAATTACTATTAAAATTGTTGAGATTGTTGTTAGTTGCTGCCTACATGAAGGATCGGTGAAGAAGAGGAAGATCTCCAATGAGATGGATTGACGCTGGCTTCAGCAATGTCCTCTAAGTGTCTCTGGGATGGTGTGGATGGCACAGGACAGGGCAGGGTTCACAATGGCTCTTCATAGGGTCACTATGGGTCATATTCAACTCGATGGCACCTAAACCAAATAACAACAACAGCAGTTGGCTCTCAACTCCTAGGGATCCTATGCCCAACAGAACCAAATGTGGCTCATCTCCTTGATGGAATGTGGAACTGAGTGATTTCATCTCTAGCGTTTTCATTGACTGATTTGGGGGAGTATTTTGCCATGCCTTTTGTCATACCCTATTTTTGTACGAGGAGTCTAGTGAAAACTTTTGAATATCATTACACTATAGAAATCCCCATGAGTGTGGTGGTGACTGAGGATTGAACAAGACCTCCTGCACTGAGAATGAGAACTCTACCACTGAACTGTCATCTAAAACCAGTAATTGTGTAAACACTATATAAATCATTTGTTGACTAAACATTAAAACTGTAGGATCTATGGTGGTTGTGTACCATCAAGTTAGAACTGACCCATAGCTGACCTGCTGACAGGGTTTCAGAGGCTGTAAATCACATGCGATTTCCCATCCTTCTCCCACAGAGCAACAAGGACTTGCACTTAGGGATTGCACTGCAGCTTCTTACAACTAGGCCACCAGAGCTCTCTCTCAAATGAGAACGTCATTTCAATTCTTTTTGTTTTCATTGCTATTGGTAAAACTGGGAATATACATTAGGTTATAATTCTTCCTTTCAATTTGTTCCTATTTAAATAAAAAAGGAACAACTAGATAAAAGGTGAAAGTTTAAGATAATGTCCTTCAGCTTTTTTGAACATAAAAATAACATTTGATTAAATGCTAGAATAACTCTTCTCTGAAGATCCTTCAAATTAAAGTTTCTCCAGAATACCAGCTTTCTACAGAAATGTGATTTTTAAAGCTTTTAGCTTCTCTACAAGGAATAAAATTTTAGCTAATGAAATATCTGCAAGTATGAACATTTAAAAGCGCTTATGCTACAAATATACTAACTTTGTTGGGTATTGTATGTGTATGTTTAGCCTTCAAAGTTTTGTGACTAGACATGTAAAGCCCACTATCAGAAGTGGAGTAATTAGGATAGAAAATAAGAACAGCATGAGGATATTTTATTTCATTATTGACCTTTAAAATTATGCTTAGTTCGTAAGAATTAAAAAAAAAAGCCTTTGGATAAGACCTAAGATTGTGTGTGTGTGTGTGTGTGTGTACACACACACACAAGAGCTCTGGTGGCCTAGTGGTAAGAAGCTGTAATGCAGTATCAAAGGCACTTAGTTTGAATGCATCAGCTGCTCCATGAGAGACAGATAAGCAAACTCTTGACAGATTCACTACATCTAAAAACCTGCTGGAGGGTCAGCTATGAGTCAGTCAGTTCCAACTTCAAAGTACACAATAACAATACATGTACTATTCTGATCAGATAGAATGGATTTCTTTTTCTCTCTACTTCTTAAAACTCAGTTAGATAGGATTTTAGGGCACAATGTTTAAGGTGAAATCGAGAATATAATAAGTTCAAAGTGCCAGTGTATGGAAATAGCTGTAGCAATATCCAAAGACTGTGTGACTCTGGTCGTTCAGATTTACTGGCTACTCTGAGGGAGGAAGATAGGAAGCCTTAGTTGCTTGACATTTACAGTTCAGGGAACTCAGTGGAGGGCAGCTATGAGTCCACACAACTCAACACCAGTGAGCTTGAGTTTGAATTTAATACTATCAAACCCTCACTGAAACAATCAATGTTTCATATGTTAGGGAGTAACAATTTTTTACTACGAGGTAATTTAATTAAGAAGCTCTGGTGGTAAATTGTGTTCCATGCTGATAATCTGTAGTTTGAATCTACTAGCTGTTCTGTGAGTGCAAGAAGGCCAGTCTCCTCCAGTTAAAATTCATAGCCTCAGAAATCTGATGAAGGGTGACCACAAGGCTAAACCAACTTGACAGCACTTGATTTTCTTTCGTCTGGAGACTTAACTGGTACAAACGAAAGGATTGTATCCAAATTTCATGTTATTAGTATGTATGAATTTCACTGCATAATTATTTATAGAAGACCTATTTAAATATTGATCTTTGAAAAGAGTAATCAGTATCAATTTCATATATTTAATCGTTTGTTTTTGTAGATTAAAGGCATAGTTAATATCATGCTTTTCCACTCCTTTTTCTAAAGATATGTTCAGTTCCCTGTGCTTAAAGCCTACTAAACCAATTGGTACTGAGTCTATCCTGACTCATGGTGACTCCAGTAGTTGCAGAGTCGAAAGACAGCCCATGGAGTCTTTTGACTGTGAACTTTTGGAAGCAGGTTAACAAATACTTCTTCTGAGAAGCCTCTGGGTAGGTTTGAACTGCTAATATTTCAATAAGTAGTCAGATTATTAGTGGAGTCTTGACTTTGGATAGGTTGCTAGGAGAGGGTATTCCTTGGAATGGGATATAATATTTGGAAATGTGGAGGGTCAGTGAAACAGGGAAAGACCCTCAATGAGATGAGATGGACTGACATGAAGACTGCAGCAATGGGCTCGAGTGTACAGGAGTCAGGTCATAGGGTACTCGACTTGATGGCACCTCACAACAACAGTGCCATTTGTGCCACACAGAGAGTCCTCTGTACTTGTAGTTTATCACAGAGTCAATTCCAAATCATAGTGATAGGACCAAGAAAGTCATCCTTTATTACAGTATCTATGTTACTGTTATGTGCCGAGGAGTGCAGGCTTTCAGTGGTTATAAATTGCAAAAGAGCTTGACCATTTTTCTTCCACAAAATAGCCAGTAGATTTGGACCACCTATCTTTGCGTTGACAGGACAACTCCTTTCCTGCTAGACTGCTCTAACTATGAGGATTTTCTAACGTCACCACAGTACCTATGGACCTTTGTAACAACATTATACAACCCCTCTGGGAACTTCACTCTCCCATTATTCAGCCCATCCCAATATTCTGTAATTAGCTTAAACTCTACTATCCATTAATAACAGGTTGTTGCTAACCTTCCTTACAATCAGACATAGTTCTTTATAGAAAAACTTCCTAAAAATTTGAAATGAAACCACTTGCTGAAGCATGCATAGAAACAACACTTTGTGGCCAAGAGCTGACTTTCCCAAGAGGAACTAAAGGTATTTACCTTTGAGAGACTCAAACTGGAGAAAGTTGCTATACAATAACAAAATAACAGAGTAACCTATCTCATAGCAAGCAGTGGTATGTGTTCCAGAATACTCTGAATTTCGTCTTGAAGAGCCTACAGCACACACAATACTAGAAAGACTAACAACACACCTACTTTTAAAGTTCCAAATAGATGATTCAGCTAGATCCAACTATGCCACTGGCCACCCGGCCTTTTTTTAAATTTCATTCTGTACAAAATACAAAGCTCACTGGCCATGTAATGTTTTTGCTGAGTGAAAATGCTTTGTGGTTCAGTGGCAGGGCCAGTAGCCAGTGCCCTCCCAAAAGAGTGACTTTCTTTTTATCAAATTCAGCCTTAGCCTCAAAGTTGAATTCCTTCTCTAGAGAGACTAAACTGTGTTAGCCAGTAACAGTAGATTGCTGTTGCTGTGGTTATGTGCCACTGAGTGAATTCACAGCGACCCTCTCAACAAGACTCATGCAACCCTGTATGAACAACAGATAGGAACTTTGCCTTATCCTGAAATTGACTGGTATTTGCCATTTTGAATCAAACAGTCATATGGTTTACTATGTTGGGAAATTATATATTGAAGAGGAATATTATTACATTCTTTGTCAAAAAAAGAATATTTTAAGATCTGTCCTGAAGTGTACAATGCTATCAGTAATAGGATCACACACACACACACACACACACACACACACACACACATTAATATGATTTAATTAAAATTTTTTAATGAATCACTAAAGACATAGATGAAAAAATTGAGGATTCTTGCCAACTTCTGCTGGCTGAAATCAATCAAATATGTAACCACAATTCATTGACAATTTCTAGTAACTGGAATGTAAAAATCGGAAAATCAGTAGTTGGAAAATAGGTTATTGTTGATAGAAACACTAGAGATTGCATATGATTGAATTTGTACAACCAATAACTTGATCTTTAAAAATCATACTTTCAAAATCCCATAAATTGCAACTTTTCACATGGACCTCACCAGGTGGAATTCACAGACATCAAATAGACTACATGTCTAGAAAGAGAAGGTAAAGGAGTTTAATATCATTAGTTAGAGAATACGACTAGGAGCATACTGTGAACAGATAATCAATTGCATACATACAAGTTTAAGATGAAGCAGAAGACAATTAATAAAAAGTCCAACAGAGCCAAAGCACAATCTGGAGTATATTTCACCTGAATTTAAAGGGCATCTCAAGAATAGATTTGGTGCATTGAACATTCATGATTGAAGACCAGGTAATTGATGGGGTGACACCAACACATGCAGAAAGTGATGTCTTTGAATTGTGATTTTGGTGGAGAATTTTTTAAAAAAAGATTATGGGCCACCAAGGAACAAACAAACTTTCTTGGAAGAAGAGAAATCAACATGCTCCTTAGGAGGCAAATGGCCAGACTTTGTATCACGTATTTTGAGCACATTAAAAAAAGGACCAATCCTTAGGCAAAGCTTGGTGAAAAAAAGCCATTGGGAAAAAAAAAATTAAGACACTCCATGAGATGGACTGACATAGTGGCTCAACAATAAATTCATACGGATGACAAGACGTGAACATTGTTTATTCTATAATGTCACGGTAAATCAGTACCGCTTTTATAGCATTTACTAACAATAAGAATTAAAGAGACCATATTGATCTATGAAGAGCTTACATTACATATATATAGATAGATATAGAGATGATACAGATATAGATGATATAGAGATAGAGAGATATATATAATCAAAGTTATGCATTATCATTTATAGTTTTACTTCTAACAACTTTCATGTTGATTTTAGGTGCCAGTGAGTTAAGTATGACTCATAGTGAACTTATGAAAGATCTAAACACTGTTGTATATTCTGCCATTCTCCTCATTCCTGACATACTTGAGATCATTGCAACAGTCATTGTGTTAACCCATCTCGTTGAAGATCTTCAGCCCTTGTACTGATCCCCTAGCCCTGCCAGTGTGAAGCCCCCTTTCCAAGGATTAGCCCCTTTAACAACATGCCCTAAGTATATGAGGCAAAGCTTTATAATCTTTGCCTCCAATGAGCCCTCTGGCTGCAGTCTCTCCAGGGTATGTCTGTTTTTTCTTTTGATAGTCCTTGGGGTATTCAGTACTCTTCTCCAATCCCTTAAGCCACCAATTCTGTCATTTTCATTCATTGTCCAGCTTTCAGATGCATAGCATGTGACTGAAAAGAACTTGGCCTGAATCAGACACACCTCAGTCTTCAAACTGACATTGCTGCTCCTCAGTAATTGAGAGAAATTCCTGATTACAGGTTTCCCAATGCAATACAATTTTTGATCTCCAGACTGCTGGTAGCAGTCTTGAACTTCTTCCTTCATTAAAATTGGCTTTTGAATATATGGTACTTCCTGATATATCTAAGTGTCAGCCAGTTCTTTTTGGTACAATGACTCTGTGTATTCTATCTTCTTCTTTAATGCCTCCCAGATAATTCAAGGTTTGCCCATAGCAAGTATTTTCAAATGTTAAAAGGACATTCATAAGACAGCTTATTTATAATGAACACTTATTTAAAATTATGTTTTGTTATTGCCAGATAAGAGCTTTAATGTTGATAATAGAAATTTTGGTGATCTGATAGTAGTGATGGTAGTTGAAAAAATAAGGTTTATGCTTTAAAAATGAAGACATAATTTTTATTGCTTGGTGAGTAATAATATAACAGAGAAAGAGGTTGCAGATAACATAGATGTGAACATGAACCCTAAATAATCAAACTGGTATTATCTGAACGGGATTCATTTGCACTTTGAGGCAACGGAAATAGCTATCAGTCATCAGCAGAGAAAATAAGTTGGCACCCTTATTTTTTAATATATATACTAAAAATCTATCAGCACCTATTGACACCTGTCAACTCCTTCAAGTTTTCTTATATTGGAGTAAGTTCAGTTACAAGCTTAGTGGATTTTTATTGATTTAGTGTCTTTGAAAATGAAAGATTAGATTGGTATGCTGGGGGATCAAGGTTGAGAGGCATAAGAGATGGTTGGTTTTATAACCTAAATAAAGCATTGTACTTCAGAAGAAATGTGTTGTTCTCCTTCAGATTGGAGGAGATTATTAATTGACAGGTTTTCACCAAATGCTCAAAATTCTAACCTTTACTGGCATCTATTAAGGTGTATAATGACCAGGACTATGGCTTTAGAAGGATGACAATCGTCTCCGGAACCAAACACCATTCTAAACTATTTTAACTGTTAAGAGAATGAAAACAATTCTATTTCTCATTCTTTTTCTTTTTAGGATCACTTTATTTTGTTGTTTTTTTAATATT
>NW_006399897.1:3892270-3920774 GCF_000299155.1 Elephantulus edwardii | reverse complement strand
GAGCAAAGGCTTTAGCTGTTTATTTGCTGCTCTAATATATGTGTCAATTGCTTTGTCCGAGTATATGATTTCTGGATGGTTACTCACGAACTACTATAAAATATTTTCAGCAGCACATATAAAAGGAACCATGTCAGAAATGATAATGCTATTACTACATTTGAAGTTATAAATAATCTTGCATTTGATATTATTTGTTCTTCCCTGAAATTTTAGTGACTTAATTGTCACTGTTGCCTTCGGATAATATTTATTATAGACTGATATATCAATTATTAAGCTTTTATTGTCATATGAAAATTTTCATTTACATAAGAGAGGGACTGTATAAAATCAAAAAGTGAATAATATTATGGCTTTAGTGGATGTAATTTATTACTATCATGACTTTAATTAACTTGTTCATAATAATGAAAATGTGAATTACTCATGGTTCTGCTTGACAGATATATTAGTCAGTGTTTGCTCACCTTGAACATGTTTAATATATTAAACAACAATTTCAATTCAGTGAACC
Organism: Elephantulus edwardii; assembly: GCF_000299155.1. Lineage (NCBI taxonomy): Eukaryota > Metazoa > Chordata > Mammalia > Macroscelidea > Macroscelididae > Elephantulus > Elephantulus edwardii. The sequence goes on along the minus strand of NW_006399897.1, from coordinate 3,920,257 downwards.
CCAGTATTTCTATATTAATAAAAAAGTGAACACACAATAATTTTTAATTAAGTTTACCCTTGATGTTCAAGAGAATAATATCATAGTCAATTACATAGCTTGTTATATGATTATTCATTCTGGTTTTCTTAAGTTATATTTTAAATACAATAAAATTAACTTACTTTAAGTAATATATACATTTTGATAAATTTTGATGATAAGCACATTCATGGAACCATCTCAATAATAATTAGGGTTTTTAGTGTCTCTTAGTTTCTAGAGTATGGGCTCCTACACCGTTACTTACTTATTTGTTGTGGTTTGAGTGAGAGTATGCAGAGCAAATTAAGTTTTCATTCAGTTATTTTTGTTGTTTCATGACATTAGCTGCAATCTTCTTAATGTAACAGCACTCTCCTCCACTCCCTCTTTGGGTTTTTATTTCCATTGGTCCCTCTTTCATAGCCCTTCTGGCCTTCTGCAATTTGTGCTGGGGAAAATGCTACTCTCCTGGTCCCATATTTTTTATTGTTCTGAGGTTTATCTTCCTCATTATTATAATTGTTCACTTTATAGAGCTCTCTATTGTTTGGATAAAAAATGATCCCTGAGTGTAGTTGCATATGTTGTTGCACTTAATTTTCACTGTAGACATGCTATGGGTAGAGTGCAGCCAGAGTGCTGCTTGGAGGCAAAGATGGTGAAGTTTTATCTTTCATACTTTGAACATGTAGCTAGGTGAGGCTATTCCTTAGAATGGGACATAAGGAGGGTCAGTAAGGAGGGGAAAACCCCCAAAGAGATGGATTGACATGGTGACTTCAACAATGGACTCAACTGTGTCATGATGAGGTGATTAGGAAGGCACAGGACAGGGCAAGGTTCAGGTTGGCTGTTCTTAGGATGGCTATGGATCATACCGAACTTGAAGGCTCCTAACAAACACACAACAACATATCACCAAGCAGCTAAACTAGTGCTTTTTTAAAATGAAACAAAGTTTTGGTAATGTTAAATATTTCACTTCCATTTTTTTGGTGAAACTGGAAATTACTTAGGTACTTGAAGAGCTTGACTGTAGAAGCAAGTTATGGGGCTGCAATTCAGAGCTGGAGGTTCAGATTTCTAACTTAATTAGCCTTACTCACTGGTGATACTAAAAAAAAATGTACCCAGAAAAATTATGTAATTGCGATAAAACATTGGAAAGGGAAATAGTCAATGTTCAATCAACCCAAGGAATTAATTGTCCTGATTCAGAAAGTACAAATAAAAAAGTCTTTCACCACTTTTTCCCAAATTTCAGGATTATACAAATTCAGTAAATATTCTCTCGACAGTAAACTAAAATGGAAGGGTTGATTTTCCCTTATGTGGACATAACTAGGCAGGATTTCATCCTTCTTCAATGAGTATAAATAAATCATGAGGTGATCCCTGGCATATAGTGATAATTTGTGTAGGTCAGATAATAGCTTCAGTTAACCCTATGATTAGTCTCAAATGATCTGCCTAAAGGCTTCTTGCCCTTGACATTCCTGAAGCCTGTGGTCTCCAGTGTTTTCAAAGCCTATTTTAGGACTAGATTGTCTGCTTAAAGTGAGAAGAAGATTATGTGATGGGTGGTTGGCATGGAGGGAGTGTAACTATTGAAGCTAATCAAGAAATTGGCAGAAGGATAAAATTTATTTGACTAAGGCTCCGTTTCCAATCTCACATGGTTCCATTCTCCAACTTTACAAAAAGACCTGGGAAATCAAATAAAGTATCTTGGAAACTCCTGGAGTGTTAGACTGTTTGGGTAATAAGTATTAGAGTAGAAACTATCATTAATTGCTTGAGCTGGGATTGTTTATACCTTCCACAGCCTATCATTTAACTTCTTTCCAGGACACTTACCTGTTTGTGGCTTAAAAATAAGAAGGATAGATCAACAAATTGGCAGCATCTTAACTGTAAATAGAACCACTTTGATTTATCTTTGGTGACCAAGTTTTGAGCAGACAGATGGGTCCAGGGCTGTAATCTGCTGCGTTTTGAACTGCTAACCATAAAGTTTGTCTTTTGTGATTCAAATATACATCTGGATCCTCAGATGAAAGTTGGACAGTCTCTTCCCTTTAAGATTTACAACCTCATAAACTGATAAGGGGTCACTAATAATTCGAAATGAGTCAGTGGAGTATGTTTTTTGAGTGGGTATAAGGCATTATTGATGGAATGTAGCAACATGGTTAAGTATGGCTTTGGATTTTCATAGACCTGCTTTTGAATTCTAGTTTTAGTTTTTAGTGCTTTTGGCAATGAATCTAATATCTTTTCGACCTCAGAATAATCTTCTCAAAATCAAATTTCTTTGATATGTGTAAAAAGTTCAATAAAGTGAAAAGATGGGGAAATTGTGGGCAAAGATCAATAGTGATTACTTTTATAAGACAGAATGTATAGAAATGATCACATGAAACACAATGTGAATTAAAAACAAAACAAAACCCACAAACAGAACCAAGCCAAACAATATTTTAAAAGTTTAAGAAAAATTCACTGCTACGAGCAGTGACTTTATAATTTATTACCTGACTTGGGAGGAACTGGAGAGCATTATACTGAGTGAACCAATTCAGTCCCACAAGGACAAATATTGTATAAAGCCATTATTGTAGAATCAGTATGAGGACCCAAAGGAGGGGAGGAGGGAAGCAGAGGGATGAAGATGGGTGGGGGTAGGATGGGATGTTAATCAAAGGGTTGCAAAGTTTGATGGGTGGGAGGGTGAAGGAAACGGGAAGGATATTTTGTGAAAAACAAAGTATTCAAACTTTGTAAATAAATCAGTATAAAATAAAAAAAATACACTGCTATTCATCACTTGCTATAAACATAGAAACCAGCTCTGATTCTTGTTAGTCATTATGTCCTATAGTTCGTCTATTTTTACTTCAAATGTATATTAAATGTTGACTATGTGCTAAGCCTTATTGTTGTTGTTGTTATGTGCCGTCGAGTCCCTTGCAACTCATAGTGACACTATGTACAACAGACCTAAACCCTGCTCTATCCTGTGCCAATCACACTGCCTCTGACACACCCATCCCGATTACCCCAGTCACTGAATCAATCCACCTCATAGAGGGTCTTCCCCTCTTGCACCATCCCTCCACCCTCCCAAGCATGATGTCTCTCTCCAAGGACCTGTCCCTCCTTACAACAAACCTTGTGGATTGATGAAATAAATGTAGATTAATAAGATGTAACTCTATTCTTGAGGAGCATATAATCTTTAAAAAATGATGGATGCCATAATAAAAGTCAAACTAACTGTGGTTTCAACTCAAAATGACCCTCCATTTGGTTTCAAAGGCTTTATAAATCATGATTAGAAAAGACTTCATTCTATCCTGGAGCCAGTGGTAGATTTGAACCTCCACAGCCTCTCAGTTGGCAACACAATTAGCTAGAGACTAAGTCATCTGGCATGGTATCTCAAAATAGGGTACTATTTTGTACTGCCTGAGTAAATTAAAGAAGGCTTTATGCAATCTAGGAGATTTGAGCCAGGTCTTGAAGGTGAGTGAAAGTTGGCCAAGTGCAAAGTGGTTTTAATAGTGCAAAGGACTGCCACTTACAAGTTTTTATGGCCTTTATAAGGATAACATGCCCACAAATGGCATTAATAATGCTTCTTTTACTATTTGTTCTCTGGTTTCCTCTTTATGTTCTTTGTTTATTTAGGACTTGATGTTTTTAAGGGACCCTGACAAATTAGAACAAGTTAGAGTAGTAATCCCTGTAGTAAAAGAACTTGAAATCATAAATATGTATAGCTGATCTTCGAGATCTTAAGAGATGTGACCTTAGAAAGTATATTTAATCTGGAGGAGTTGATCTAAGAGACAACAAGGTGTATTTAATCTGGAGGAGCTGTGTTTAACCAGGCTTGAAAGTTTGTAAATATTAAAAATTGTAATCATGGAAGAAAGGATTTTCACTGTTTCCTTGTAGTGACAGAAGGCACAACCAGAAAAAAAAAGGCAAGAAGAATCTAATTTATAGTTTGGTACAATAAAACAATTTTCTGCTGATGTGCTGTTCCAGTTGTTTTTGGATAATCTTCAGTGGAATCTTGCTTGCATGTGAAATCAACGATATTGTTCTGCAGTTTCCACACTCTGTTGGGTCACCCTTCTTTAGAATGGGAACAAATATAGATCTCTTCAAGTCAGTAGTCCGGTTTGGGTTTAGAAGGGATCGTGGTACTAGGGATATTGTAGCTGATGTTAGATGGATCTTAGCTGAAAGCAGGGAATACCAGAACAATATCTACCTGTGTTTCATTGATTATGCAAAGGCGTTTGACTGTGTGGGTCATAACAAATTGTGGCTGACACTGAGAAGAATGACAATCCCAGAACATTTAATCGTGCTAATGCAAAACCTATACTTGGACCAGGAGGCAGTCGTCAGAACAGAGCAGGGTAACACTGCATGGTTCAAAATTGGGAAGGGTGTACGCCAGGGATGTGTCCTGTCTTGATACCTTTTCAATCTGTATGCAGAGCAGATTATCTGGGAGGCTGGGCTCTATGAGGAGAATTGTGGCATCAGGATTGGTGGAAGATCTATTAACAATCTGCGTTATGCAGATGACACAACCCTGCTTGCTGAAACTGAGGAGGACCTCATGCACTTGCTGTGAAGGGTCAAGGACTGCAGCCTTCAGTATGGACAGAGGCTCAATGTCAAGAAGACAAAGATTCTCACCACTGGACCAATTGGTAGCATCAGGATGGAAGGTGGATTGAGATTGAGACTGAGACTGTTCACAGTTTCAGTTTGCTCGTCTCCACGGTCAACACTGTTGGCACCTGCAGCCAGGAAATAGAAGAAAAAAAAAACAAAAAAAACAAAAACATATTGCAATGGGAAAGTCTGCTGTTAGGGACCTCTCTAAAGTACTCAAGAGCAACGGTGTGGTGTCTCTCTGGAGACTAAGGTGCGCCTGATACAGGCCATGGTCTTCACAATCACTTGTTATGCATCAGAGAGTTGGACAATGACTAGGAAGGATAGAAGGAGAATTGATGCCTTTGAATTGTGGTGCTGGAGAAGATTGTTGAGGGTACCATGGACTTCCAAGAAAACAAACAGATTCTTCCTGGAGAGGGTTAAACCAGGCTACTCCTTGGAGGCAAGGATTCTGTGGCTTCATCTGATATACTTTGGACATGTTGTAAGGAGGGATAGGTCCTTGGAGAGAGACATCATGCTTGGGAGGGTGGAGGGACAGTGCAGGAGGGGAAGAATCTCTATGAGGTGGATTGATTCAGTGACTGGGATAATTGGGATGGGTGTGTCAGAGGCAGTGTGATTGGTACAGGATAGAGCAGCGTTTAGGGCTGTTGTACATAGGGTTGCTATGAGTCGCAAACAACTTGACGGCACATAACAACAACAATAAAACATATTTCTTAACATAGAATCATCTAGAATTAAAAGTGGTCTTTTAATGAGATTGTAACTACCTGGTACCAAAGGAGTTCTTGAATATTGTTTTTTCAGTTCTTATAATGAAAGAAGTTCTGGTGACCTAGTGGTAAGAAACCATGCTCAATCCCAAAAGCAAGCAATTCAGATCCACCAGTTAGTCCAGAGAAGATGGGCAATCTCTTCTTGTGCAATTAATGCCTCTAAAAACCTGCTGGAGGGTCAACTGCGAGTCAGTTCTGACTGGATGCCATATAACAATAATCACGTAGCAAAGACTGAAAGATTTGGACTAGATGACTTTTGATGTCACAACATTTCATAATTTAATCTTTGTATCTTTTTATGAAATTATTTCTCAATTAATGTTGTTTATTTATCAAAGAAATATTTATTGAGTAACTTCTGTAGAGCAAACTATTTTTGGAAACAACTCCCTTGTATATCACTATATATCTTGTAAAATAATTTTTACTGTGCTTCATAAATTAAAGAACTGCACATTGCATATTTAATAAGATGTAATAAGGGATAAACTATTGGCTTCCTTTTGAGATTAGCAATATACTTGACATGAACTCATTAATATAACTAAAGCAAACTCTATTTCCAAATATGATTACAGCAGGTACAGCAGGAATTCAACACCTACTTTGAGAGGACACAGTTCAGTCAGTGTTTCTCCATATCTCAAGATTCTTAACTTAATCACAATTGTAAAATTCCTTTTGAAATGTAGGTGAATGCAGGCTCTGGGGATTAAGACATTATTGCAAGAGTGGGGGTAATAGGGAGCTGGAGGCCTGATTCTGTCTACCACACCCATGATGAACAATGGGCAGGGAGGAAAGATTATTTTAATAATCCTGTGCTCACCAAAGTTCATAGGAGAAGCAAGCCATTTGCCAAAAACCTGGCAGTTCAAATCCATCCAAACCACATCAGGGAAGAAAGCTGGTGATCTGCTTCTGTGAACAGTGTTGTGTGGCCATGCTTTAAGACATGCTCATAGAAACCCCAAGTGATAAAGCAAAACTCCACCACAGCTTTTTCTTGGTGGTAGATTAGTGTGTTGTGTATTGTGTGGTTTGAATATGCCAGTTGTTCCTCAGGAGAAAGACTAGCAGTCTCCTGTCACTGTAACACATTATCAATTCTTTCTCCATCAGAGCCTCTTGTTGAGTTTGAACTGCCAACCTTTTTGTTAGCAGCAAGTGTTTAAATACTGTTTCAGGAGGGGTCCTTCCATAGCAATTGTTGTTGTTGTTGTTGCTGTTATGTGCCATTGAGTCGTTTGCGACTCCAAATGACCCTATGTCCCTACACAGTAGTTCTACACTGTAACATAGTGTGTTAAAAACGACTTGAAAACAACAAATTTGGAGTGAGTTTTTTTCCCTGCAAATGTCATATGCTCACAGAGGCATATTACAATTCCTTGTTTGGGAAGGATCCTTCGTGTAGTGCAAAATGTAAAGAACTTGACTAATATTAGCCTTGCAAGAAAGACCAGGCAATCTACTTCTCAAAATCCAGCCACTGAAAACCCCATGTAACACATTCTACTCTGACACACTTAAGTTCTCCATGGGTTGGAACTGAGTCATTGGCAGTGTCTTTCCTTTTTTTGGTTTTGGAACGCCTGTATACTAAAATAAGCAATCCTGTCAATTTAGGCCTGTAATTTTCCACATGAAAATGTATAAGCATTTCTGAGGCCTCTACCCCATTCTCCTACTGAGTATATATGAAGTGACAGCCACACTAACCTCATTTTCATTTGTGAGTTTATCAGTATGCTGGCATTCTTCTTGTCTCTTTTAGCCAAGTAATTTGTACCATTCAGAATGTAGCTATTGTTAAGGAAATGATTTAAAGATGATTCACATGTTGATGGTATTTAGCACCTACTGAAAGGATTTGTTAAATTTCCTTTGCAAGATTGCATAGAAATTTGTTAAGGCTGCTTTTAAAGGGCTTATATAAAAATGTCCTATGTTATTACTCCTGTAATAGAACCAAACTTTTAGAGCATTATTTATTAACCCTTGTAATTGTTGAGTAACATTTTAATGTTGGCATATAGATAATATTAAATCTTTCAAATTTTTGTGAACAGTATTAAATAAAGATATTCTCACTGTGAAAGGCAGTCATCTGATGGTGTTGTATGGGTTTACATCTGGACTTCAAAGGAATTGGATTTTTTTTTTCAAAGAACCATCTAGCTGCAGTGAAAGCAATGTGACGATTTTGGCGGTGATTCCAAAGTCCTCTCAGGAGAAATTCTAGTGACTTCCTGGTAAATAACTGACAAAGCCAGTATTCTTCTGAGCTTTGAAAAGAGTGAATATATCAGCATCTTACCACCACACTGAAGGAGTCACAGAGGACAGTACTGAACACAATATTCTATATTAAACTGGAGAAATTGCTTTTTTTGAGTCCTGCTGCTTGTGCAGAGGTTAGAGTTAAGGTTGGAGATAGGTCTCACAGTAGGATTTGAGAGTCAGGTTGGTTTCCCAAATATGTTACAATAATATCTAGTGTCTATGTCTTTGGACACTGAAAGTGCAAGTAATGGAACTAATTTTTTTTAAAGCATCACTGGCAGTAATACCTAGGCTAATGAGTAACTTTCCAACCTTAAAATTCCTTCAGAGAAGGATATTCCCAACTTAAACTCCAGGAAATGAAAGTTAAGCTAGATTTAAGAGTTGGCTGATGGTAAGGCTTATTAAGTACTGAAACTAGTCATTGAAGGAGATTGCAAAATCTTCTCTGGAGGTCTTTAATAATGTTTTAGGTGTTTCTTTGCCTGAAGGCAAAGGATATTTTTAATGTGTTGAATTAGTATCTTGTCTGTTTAAGATGCCTCAGTGGCACTGTGGCTAAGCACTTGGCTGGTCAATGATTTTAACCCACCTGCGGCTGCGTGGGAGAAAAGATCTGGTGGTCTATCAGTACACCTATGGATTAGCAACTAGGAAATCCTACGTGGTGGTAAAGAATTTCAGGGTGCTCAAGACAAAGAACCTTGTGAATTGTACTGTCCCTGAACTCTCTAACTTGTGGAAAGGTGCAGTCTACTGAAAAATAATCCAAACCTCAATCTTTTCAACCATATTTTTAAAATACTTGTATAAACTTATTGAAATTGCTTAGGAAACTGTCCTATAGAGTCCCCGTGAATTGTAATTAATTCTACAGCACATAGCAATATTGATTAAACAGATTTGTCCTGGAAAGGGTTAAACCGGGTGGCTCCTTGGAGGTAAGGATTCTGAGGCTCCGTCTAACATTCTTTGGACATGTTGTGAGGAGAGACCAGTCCTTAGAGAGGAACATCATGCTTGGAAGGGTGGAGGGACAGCGCAGGAGAGGAAGGCCCTCTATAAGGTGGATGGATTCAGTGATTGGGGTAATTGGGATGGGTGTGTCAGAGGCAGTGCGATTGGCACAGGACAGAGCGGAGTTTAGGGCTGTTGTACATAGGGTCGCTACGAGTCACAGGCGACTCGACGGCACATAACAACAACAAGAAAAGGGTATAAGTACTATTGGAACATTTCTTTCATTTTTCACTGGTTTCTGCTTCCTGTAGGCCTTCAGTTAACTTATTTTAGCAGAATAAACAGCAACCTCTGAAAACTTCACCTGTCATCAGAGCTTGTTAGATAGGTATATTGACCCTTATATTTCTCTTTCTCTCTTCCCCCCCCCCGCCACAAAAAAAAAAATTAGGACACACACTTAAAGCTAGGTGCTATTGTCATGTTTTTATAAATAAATAGGATGAAACCAAAGAAGATAATGGTTCTCATCGTGGGTTGTAAAAAGCTGGTAGTAGTAACAGTGCACAGTGGCTGGCTGAGTCATGGTATTAAGAAGATGTGTAAATAGATGAAATGGTAGATTGAGACAGAACAATAAAGCTTATTGTTGTTACATGTAATATCTTGTAACTTATTTTTTAAAAATTCTTGTTCACTGCTGTCAAATAAGTTCCAAGACCTAGGAAGCCTCTGCTGATTTTTTAAGGCTAGACCTCACACAGGAAGAGACTGCTCATTTTTTCCTGAGAAGCCATGATTTGAACATGGGGATTTACATTCTTTTGGTAAAAATGTAATGCAATACTGACTACACCAAAGCTAGAATTTAAGGATCTCTTTACAGTTTACCCTATAAAGTCATGAATTAAAGACTTTAACTTATGTCTATACATAGGCATGAGTTAAAGTGAGTGGTGATTTCTCATCAAATGTAAGTGAAGGATAAAGAAAGACACAATGGTTGACAATTTTATTATTTTTTTTAAAGTGTTGTCCATCAGCTCCAACTCAAGATGACTCAGGAGCAACAGAATGAGACATTGTCAGATTCTGCACCACTTCCACAATCTAAGCTGTGCTTAAACCTGTTATTGTAGCCACCATGGAAATCCATCTCTTTGAATGACTTCCTATTCTTCAGTGATCCTCTGCTTTACCAAGTATGATATCTTCGCCTGAAACTGGCCACAATTAGTAGGTACGCAATAAATATGTACGTAAAGGTGAAATCTGGAATCTAAACCACAGGTTTCCTAACACTTATTTATCATCTTTACTTTTCTTTTTCAAGAATTCTTCTTGTTGTTGTTATGTGCTGTCAGATAGCTTGTCACTCATAGCGACCGTATGAACAACAGCTGTGAACCCTGATCTCTCTTGAGTCAACCTCATTTTCTCTGACAAACTTACACCATTGCCACAATCACGGAGACAGTCCATCTCATTCAGGGTCTTTCTCTCTTGTACTGTTCCTCCACCATTTCAAGCATGACGTCCTTCTCCAAGGACTGGCCCATCCTAGAAACATGTTCAAAGCATTTCAGACAGAGCTTCAAAATCTTTCTTAGCATCTCATAAAAAAGTGTTTCTCAGGTTGAATCTTCCCAGCATTTGTGTAATTTCTACATTTGTAGACACAAGATTCTCAGGTGGAGTTAATGTTCTTTTCTCTTACTTCCTACATTATAAGATATATAACTTAACTGAGCTCAGCCCCCTATTCCTATTCCATGACTTGATTGCAGTAAACTCTTTCCCAGAAGGAAATCTTCAAGACGTAATTCAATGTCAGTCTGATTATTAACTCTTTTCCCTTGCACACATACAATTACATATTTGCTTTAAACATGGACATTAACAATTGCATTTAGTTTATAAATTGTACTACAATGTCTTACTCTTATGCACATGTCACCTAGTAATCCATTTATAGTATACATTTTATTTTGTGAGAAGTAATATTCAGACTAGTTCTGCTTTGAAGTATATAAATATTAACATTCATGTTAATTACTTATATTCCCCAACTTTTATCAGGTCAGATATTGTTAAAGAATTGAGTTCTGTGAAGTATTACAATGTTGGAAGAAGACAAGAAAAGAGTGATTCCAAACTAAATCATATGTTTAACACAATACTCTGAAACTTGATAGCATAAACTTCTTTTTAGAAAATTATATTTAAATGACAACCCTCTTTAGCAAATAACAAAACTTACCACAAATGTGATAATTATAAAAGTGTCTGTTTGTACAAATAACATATTGTAATTATTGTGACTCTTTGTTGACTGTTACAGTGTACTTAAAAATATACAAAGCACATTATACAGGAACTCTACCCCTAAAGGCTTAGAAACTACCTCAGCAAGTCAACAACATTTATGCATAAATAAATGTTGACAATATTAAAGGATTGTCTTGTTGCTCTCAAAGTTATTAACAGAATCTGTAGAGAATTAGGTCTCCTTTTAAGACAAATCCTTAAAATATGAGGAAGAAAATCCTAACTCTATACTAACTTTTATAATGACAACATACATGTACATGCAGGAGAAAGGTGGGCAATCTTCTTCTGTATGATTAAATTGCCTCCAAAAACTGGCTGGAGAGTCAGCTTTGAGTCAGTTCTAACTTGGAGGTACACAACAACAATAACATACATATATATTAAAATCAAAGAAAAAATAAAAAACACAAGGAAGCAAATTGGGAAAATAAGATGTGGTTTTGGAAAATTAAAAAGCAAAAGAACCTTAGAATTGACTGCAATAGACCTAGAAGCCTTGTTTAACCCGTGATTTAAATCTTCCAACCTCAATAGATCTAAATGATTAGGTTCGTGCTGAAACATGGAGAATTTACTGTTGCGTTAAGTGTTGCTAAGTCAGTTACAGCCCATAATGACCTTAAGTCCATATAACAGAATAAAACACTGGCCTGTTTTGCATCATCCTTAAATCACTGACAACTTACCATGTGCAAATTCACTGTGGACACAGAGGTAAATAAGGCAACATTCTTCAAAGAGCATATAATAAGTCATAGACAGAGATAGCTTCTATTAAGTTGGCTCCAAATCATAGAGAATTTACCCAGTCCTGTTTTAACCTTATTACCATCAGCATGTTTTAGTTAATCATGGAAGTTATTATGCAAATCCGACTCACTGATAGTCTCCCTAGCCCTTACTGAGTCCTCTACTTCACCAGAAATTAGGACCTCCTCTAATGAGTGATAATTTCTAACAACTTGACAAAAGCAAAAAATTGGTCAATGTTGAGTTATGATCCATAAAATTTTCATTGACTAATCTTTGTCAAAGGGAGCTCTGGTGGCCTATAGGTAAAGAGTTGTGTTGCCAATCTAAAGGCAGGCAATTGGAGTCCACCGACTGCACCACAGCATAAAAAAGGGTCCTCTCAGGTAATTTACAGCCTCTGAAAACCCATGAAGGTTCAGTTATAAGTTGGTTCCTCCAACTTGATGACATTTATTGACAATGGGAACAATTTTGGAAAGTACATCTCCAGGCTTTTCTTTCTACTGTCTTAGTCTGAAACCCCCTTGAAATATATCCAACATGAATGAGCCTATTAGTGTTTTAATACTCATCATGTAGTTTCCAGTATTACAGTTAACACACAAGCCAACAAGGTAGAGAAACCTGACAGATAGAGGGCTGACAGTAAGCAATAGCCAATGATATTGCACCATAGTACGTACTATGAAAGGGCTACATGTATTCATGGGTTCCCTGGAAATCAGAGATAGGATCAGAGAAGATTTATGAAAGAAGGTGATGGGAGATGTAGTAGTTGAATCCTAAAGAACCACATGAGCTTCACAAGTGAGATTTCATTATGAGGAGAAAAAGTGCTCCAGGCAGGAGAAAAAAAGACCTGAATATAATAAATGTTCCTAGGATTGTAAATTAAGTGAATGCTAGTCCCACAAAGAACTTACCAATATGACAATTTTGGTACAAAGAGAGATTAACCTTGCAGATAGAATTATGATTAGTAATTAGTTGACATTAAAATATGGAGATTATCCAATATTGTCTGAGGGGTTCAATGTAATCATAAATATCTTCAAAAGTAAGTGTGTGTGTGAGGAGGGTGGAGTACAGCAGACAACTGAGGATATTCAAATGATGTAGCAGGAAAGGAACCCATTTGTCCACTGCTGGAAGGAATAAACCCATTTGTTCACTGCTGGAATAGACTGAGGTTGTAGAATGTGGAAGCAGCCCAAATGTCCACCATAATTGAATGGATTGAGAAACTGTGGTTCATTCACACAATGGAATACTATGCAGCACTCTGGAGTAACAATTAAAAAAAACACTACTAACATGGCAGAGACTGGAGAACATTATGCTGAGTGAAGGAATTCACTGTCATAAGGACAAATACTCTTTAAGACCATTATTTTAAAAGTAGATGGATAACTAGTAAAGCATGTATGGGGACCCAAGGGAGGAAGGGAGTGGGAGCAGAGGGGTGAGCATGGTTAGGGGTGAAATCGCAGGGTTGAACAATTTGGTGGGTGGAGGGAAAGGGTAAAGGAAATGAGGAAGATCTAGTGGGAACCTGGAAAGACAGGATAAAGATGTATATCATTCTATGGTGATTAATTTTATAAAATACAATGCATTGGAATGATTGTATGAAACATAATATGCATGAAGAATAGTGTGAAACACAATGTATATGAACTGTATAAGGAAACCAATATAAAATTTTTTTTAAAGTGTAGGACAGCCTGTAGGATTTGGAAAAAAAGATTAGGAAATGGATTGTCAGTTCCCTGGAGCCCTCTGAAGGGACTGCAGCCTCATTGACACTCATATATTGCTCAATGAGACTTGTGTCAGACTTCTGTCCTCTAGGACTGTACACTAATAAATTATATTATTGATTTAAGCCACGACATTATTGATTTATGGTAATTCGTTATAGCAATAGAAAAGGAATGCGATTGAAAATCATAGTTGAAAGTGCATAGTGAGTCTTAGAAAGGCAAACCAAGATCAAAGTGGAGGACACTTTGTATTCTGTTCTATTACCTGTGTTTTTATTCCAGCAGCAGTGGGGATGCCTTAAACAGTCCAGACACCAAACAAAGGTGGCCATAGTGTAGATTCAGACTCATTTTGGCAACATGATTGTCAGCGTAGAACTGTGCTCTAATTGCTGATATTTCTGCAAGTGGATTACTGGGTCTTTCTTCTTAGATGCCTCAGGGTAGACTCAAGCTTTTAATGTTTTCATTAACAGCTGAATAAGGATTCCAGGGTTTCTGTATGGAAGCATAGAATAGAAATATTACTCTGGCCACAGAAAGGATTAGAGCTACTGCAACAGTTTTAGGATAAAGTTAATTCATTTGGGAAAAATTAGAATCAGTTCAACTTTTTAAATGGCTGCACATATGAGGAGTTCAATAAATGGCTGTATCAGGAATGAACATCATGGTTTTAGTTGGATATTTGGGTGAATAATGGCAAAATCAAACAAGATGAAAGAACAAATGAGACGTGTCTTAGCTAATTGGTAGGAGTTTGTGGCATTCACTCAGGTAGCCTTAAAAGAAGGAGAAGATCCAGTCATTGAAACTGAGAAAAACTTAATGTGTTTGCTGAGAAAGGCAAAGGACTAGTCGTTGCATCTCAACATCAAGACAACAAAGATTCTCACCACTGGGCCATGGTAGCATCGTGATAGATGGAGAAGAGATTGAGGTTGTTAACGATTTCTTCTTGCTCAGGTCTACAATTACCACTCTTGGCACAAGCAGTCAGGAAATCAAAAGATGAGTTGGAAAAGTCTGCTGTCAGGGACCATTCCAGAGTGCTAAGGAGCAACAATGCTAGTCTAGTGACTAAGGTGCCACTGATCCAAGCCACAGTCTTCTCAGTTACTTGCTATGAATCTGAGAATTGGACAATAAATAAGGATAACAGAAGAAGAATCAATGACTTTGAGTTATGGTGCTGGAGAAGAGTCCTGAACATACCATGTACTGCCAGAAGAACAAATAGGTCTGACCTTGAGAGGATGAGGCAAGGATTATAAAGCTCTGTCTCATATACTTGAAGTATGTTGCCAGGAGAGACTTATTCTTGGAAAAGGACATCATGTTTTGGAGAGTAGAGAGTCACCACACTAGAGGAAAACCCTTGATGAGAAGGATTAGACACAGTGGCAATGGGGTTAGGTGTGTCAGAGACAGTGAAAATTGTCTCAAGATAGGTCAGGGTTCAGAGTTATTACTCATAGTCCATCACTATGAGTCATAGCTTAACAGCACATAACAGTGTTAGACAAAAATAGATTAGAGATTCTTTGTCAAAAATTCTAAGGGAGAAAATAATATTTGCATTAATTTTGTGTATTTAAGTGAGCATTTCTGTTCATAGTGAATCTAGAGGTACTGACAGGCAGCTATGAAGCTCTGTAAGCATTACACCCAATTGACAACTGTTGAGCATTCTGTTTCTTATGTCTAAAGTAAGCTCCCGGTCATTCTTAGCCTATTAGCTTCCTTAAGATCATACACAAGAAGTCATTCATATGCCTTAGTCTTCTTTGACAATCGATAACTCCTTAAAATTTCCATATCATAGCATCAGACATATTGTATCATCTATCACTTGTTAAACTAAGATGCTGTTCTAGTGTTTTGGGTTTTTGGCATTTACTGTGGTCATGTGTTGATCATCTATTGTAAACCTGGTTTTGGATGGCCTTTGTCCCAAGAGTTTCTCTTCCTTTCATTTCTTTTGGCTGTGACAAACAGTGTAAAGATATAGATAGCATTACTTTCCCTTTATCCTATTACTTTGTCTGTAAATAGAGTTAGTATTAACATATTTTAAATATATTTTATATTGCCTCTTTTGAAAGATTATTCTCATTCTTCTCTTCATTTTCACTCTTCCTTCACATTTCTTTCTGAGTGACTTAACTTTAAGACATCAATTTATGAGACCCTTGCTGAGATGGTATTGCCAAATATTTTTCCCCAGTTAGTAGGTTTTCTTTTCACCTTATTGTAAAAAATGTTTGATGTACATACAAATTTAATCTTTATAAGGTCTCATTCATCAGTTTTTTCCTCTTCAACCTGCATTTCTGGCTGTATTTGGCAGTTTCTTTATACCATAGACTAGGCCATCTAACTTTTATTTCAGTTTGCTTCTTATGAACTTTATGGTTTGGGGCTTTAGTCCCAGTTCTCTGATCCAGGGAGAGTACATGTTTGTGTATGGTGTGAGATGTGGATCTTGTTTCAGCTTTCTGTTGACAGCAGTTCAGTTTTATCAGAACCATTTGTTAAAGAGGTTGATATTTCCCCATTGATAGATTTTATGTCCTTGTTGAATATCAGTTGACCATAGATAGCTGAGTCTATTTCTGGGTTTTCAATTCTGTTCCACTGATATTTGTGCCTGTCATTGTACCAATACCATTCTATTTTGGTTACCACCACTGTGTAGTAGGTTTTGAGGTCAAGGAGTGCTATAACTCCCACTTTGCTTTTGTTTAGCTTATTCTTTCCTCTTCAAGTAAACTTGACAACTTCCCTTTCGATCTCTTTGAAAAATGAATATTTGCATCTTTCTTATAGCTAGTGATTTGGAGCATTTATTCATGTGTCTGTTTGCCATTTGAATGTGGAAATTCTTTCCATGTCTTTTGCCCGTTTTGTTATTGGCTTATAAGTCTTTTTCTTGTGGAGGTCCAGGAGTATTCTGTAAAGTTTTCTTATAAGACTCTTGTCTAAGATGATATTACCAAATGTTTTTTCCCAGTCTTTAGGATTTCTTTTCACCCTGTTGAAAAAAGTTCTTTATGTGCACAGAAATTTAATCTTTAGAAGGCTTTATGCACCAATTTTATCCTCTTTAGACTGCATTTCTGGTTGTATTTGGTAGTCTCTTTATACCTTGGACTAGCGCTTCTAAGCTTGATCTCAGTTTGTCTCTTATGAATGTTATGGTTTTGGGCTTTATGACGAAGAGATTGAGATTCTTCACAGCTTCAGTTTGCTCGGCTCCACAGTCAACATTCTTGGCACCAGCAGTCAGGAAATCAAAAAGCGTATCGCAATGGGAAAGTCTGCTGTTAGGGACCTCTCTAAAGTACTCAGGAGCAACAGTGTCTCTCTGGAGACTAAGGTGCACCTGATACAGGCCATGGTCTTTGCAATCACTTGTTATGCATCAGAGAGTTGGACAATGACTAGGGAGGACAGAAAGAGAATGGATGCTTTTGAGCTGTGGTGCTGGAGAAGAGTACTGAATGTAGCATGGACTGCCAGGAAAACAAACAGATTCATCTTGGAGAGGATTAAACCAAGCTACTCCTTGGAGGCAAGGATTTTGGGGCTTCGTCTGACATATTTTGGACATGTTGCCAGGAGGGACGGGTCCTTGGAGAGGGACATCATGCTTGGGAGGGTGGAGGGACGGCACAGGAGGGGAAGACCCTCTATGAGATGGATTGACTCGGTGACTGGGGTAATCGGGATGGGTGTGTCAGAGGCAGTGAGGTTGGCGCAGGATAGAGCAGGATTTAGGGCTGTTGTGCTATGAGTCGCAAACGACTCGACAGCGCATAACAACAACAACAACAACAACAACTGACCCACCTTGAGTTGATTTTTATGTATGGTGTGAGATGTGGATCCTGTTTCAGCTTTCTGAAGGTGGAAGTTCAGTTTTGCCAGCACCCTTTGTTAAAGGGGTTTCATTTCCCCATTTGATAGCTTTCATTTTCTTGTCAAATATCAGTTGGCCATAGTTAGCTGAGTATATTTCTGCGTTCTCAATTCTGTTCCATTGGTCTATGTGCCTGTCATTGTACCAGTACCATCTCACTCCAGTAAGAGTGGCAAAGTTTGACAGGACAGCAAGTAATAGATGTTGGAGAGGATGTGGTGAGAAAGGAACTCTTATACATTGTTGGTGGGATTGTAAAATGGTGCAACCATTCTGGAAGGCAGTTTGGTGCCTCCTCAAAAAGCTGAACATAGAAATTCCATAAGACCCAGCTATGCCACATTTGAAATATACCCTGAAAATATGAGAACTGAGGTACAAACCAAGATTTGTACACCAATGTTCATAGCAGCAGTATTCACCATCACAGGAACATGGGAACAGCCCAAATGTCCAACCACAAAAGAATGGATTGTGAAATGTTGTGCAGCACACAGGAGCAATAACTTTATGCTGGATGAATTAACTCAGTCCCACAAGGATAAATATTATATAAGACCATTATTGTAGAATGAGTATAAGGATCCAGGAGGAGTGGAAGAGGCTGGAGGCAGAGGGATGTGGATATACAAATGGAAGAGGAGATTAATCATTGGATTGTACAATTTGATGGGTGGGGGAGTGAGGAAAATAGAAAGAATTTGTTCAAATTTGTATTAGAATTTTATAAAGAAAGTAGTGGAAAAAATAATGTTGTTGTTGTTGTTGTTGTTTAATGCCGTCAAGTCGTAGATGACTCATAGCGACCCTATGAACGAACAGCCTGAGCACTGTTCGTACATAGAGTTTCCGGAGGCAAGCCATTTCAGAAGTGGATGCCGCTCCTGCTTCCAGGCTTGATTTAGTTGGGAAGCTCCAGACAACACTGTCCACCATGGGTGCCCATTACCACGATTGACACATCACTGTCACAGGCTTCAGCATCACAGCAACCACGAGTTACCTCCTTACAGCAATGCACAGACCAGTGCTATACCACCTAGAAGAATGTTTGACGGGAAGACAATTTGAACCTGGCCTGAGGGCCGCAGGCTCGAGGGCCCTTTGGGCTTAAGGCCGTCTCCTGCTTCAAACCCTAGGCTCAGGCTGGCTAGCCTCACTCCAGGAACAGAGCAAACCTGCACATCAAACACATTCCCGGAAAAGCAGTCCACTCCAAAAGCTTGCCACGATTCCTGCACTCCCACCACCACGCTCCTGCCTTCTGGCAAGGAGAGCTTCCCAAGAGCCTGGGAGGAGCCGGCCAAACCAGGAACAAATGGCCGGGAAAAAAATAATATTATTCTTAAAAAAAGAATATAATATCTGTTTGGGGATTGTGTGGACCATGTAGATTGTTTCTCAGATAAAGGTCTCATAACAAAAGTTTACAGAATACTTATGAGCTTCCAGAAGAAAAAAAACTGATAATCCAATTAGCAAATGGGCAAAAGACATGAAAGGGCTTTTCACAGAGGATTGCCAACCTGAAGAAATGCTCAAAATGACAGGCAATAAGAGTGATGTAAATCAAAACCTCAATGAGATACCATCTTAACCCAGAAGCAGTGGCAAAATGTCTCTGAAAGGCAGTTTGACTTTTTTTTAAAAAGGTGAAAATAGACATTCCATATGATCTAGCTTTTCCACTGCTTGAAATTCACCCCAAGAAAATGAGAACTGAGGCACAGAGATTTGTACACCAAAGTTCATAGCAACGTTATTCACTGTAACAAGAACATGGAAATAGCCCAAATGTTCAACCACAATGGAATGGATTGAGAAATTATTGTACATTCACATGATGGAATACTATGCAGCATGCAGGAGCAATGATTTTGTAAATTACTACTTAACTTGGGAGGGACAGGAGAGCATTATGCTAAGTGAACTCAGTTCCATAAAGACAAATACTGTATAAGACCATTGTTGTAGAACGTTCCAAGGGAGGAAAGGGAGAACAGAGAGGTAAGGATGGGCAGGCTGGTGGTGGTTAATCACAGGGTCACACAACTTAATGGATGAAAGGAGGAGTGGGTAAAGGAAAGGGGAAAGATCCAGTGTGAAAAACAATGTTACAAACTTTTAAAGTAAATCAGTTGTTGTTATTAAGTCCTGTCTAGTTGTAGGCGACTCATAGCGACTCTATAAATGAAAGTCCTCAATACTTGCATGACTTTCATCCTTTCCCCAGGTTCATAGGGTTTCTGGAGGCCAGCTATTTAGGAAGTGGATGCCACTCCTGCTTCCAAGCTTGTTTTGCTCAGGGAGTTCCACCAAACGCTGTCCACCATGGGTAACCATTAACTCATTTGACAAATCAGTGACACAGTGTTCAGCTTCACAGCACCCACAGGTTACCTCTGTACAGCAAATGGACAGACCAGGGATAGACGACTGACAAAGTAAACCAGTATAAAATTTTTAAAAAAAGATTATATAGGAAATATATATGATATATAGATATAGAGATAGATATAAAGAAATAGAGAGATAGAGATATGGATATATCCTTGTCAGGATGTTCTGAACTGGTGATAAAGTGCAGAAATTGAGAGTAGTTTGGAGCCTAGCTCTCATGATACCCCCAAAACTTCTGTGGCATACGCATTAATTTTGCTTTAGGAAATATTTACCCCTTTTGATAGCTTTCATAAAATCACAATATCAGAGTTGGAAAGCAAGTTGGGATGTTTGGACAAGGATTTTTTTACTTTACATTTGAATCCCTTGCAGGCTATTCCTGATAAGTGTTATTCAACCTCAGACTGAAGAATCCTGATGATGAGAATCACATGCCTTCAGATGACAGCTCATTCTATTTTCAGATGGCTCTAATCTTTAGAAAGTTCTTTCTTATATTGGGCTACAACATACCTCCCTATAATTTTCACTGGGTGGTTTAATTTATAGAGCAACATGAAGAATTTAATCCCTCTTAAATCTGGCATCCCCTTAAAGATTTAAAAACAACTAATTTGTGCATTTCTAATTTTCCCCCCTAGGCTAAGAAGTCTCACTTTTCTCAACATTGTCAGTTTTTTCAACTGTTCTTCAAATGTCGAGTTCCTTTTCTTTCACAATCTTGGCTATATTTGTCTAAAAGCAACACAAGCTGTTAGATTTTTCTGAAAGTATGGTGACTGGAGTTGGAACAAAATCCACTAGGTGTTCATTGACCAACAAAAGTAAGGGAGAATATCATCCCCATTTTCTATAATCAGAGATAATTGCTAGAAATTACACTTCTAGGATACTCTTCCTCCTACGTGCTCTTCTCATCACATTATACGCTGATCTCCATCTTGTTGTCTTCATTGATTTGTTCATTTCATACCAATTTATTGAGCATGATCTATCTTAGATGTGCTAATACATATTGGGCCTAAAGGATAGGATAGGTCCATCATAGCAGAATATTCTCATAATAAAATACAGGTAAATATCATTGAAGGTATAGATTCCTTAATGGATGATCTATGGAATTGGAAAAAGTGAATATTGGATCTGATCGAGTCAGTGACTGGGGTAATAGGGGTAGGTGTGTTGGAGATGGTGAGATTGGCACAGGATAGGGCAGAGTTTAGGGCTGTTGTACATAGGGTCGCTATGAGTCCCAGATGACTCGACAGCACATAACAACAACAACAATGAAAATATAAAACATTTTAAAAAGTAATTTATTCATTCAGTCATTACTGAATATTTAATTCAGTGTCAGTTGCTCCTCCAACCACTAAATGTTCAGTCAACAAACGAATGTTCCTTCTCCTTAAAAGCTGACCATCCAACAAGGTAAGACATAAATAAATAAAAAACATACCTGTAATAACCTCTATATAGAATATCAGTTGGCCACACTCATGTTTATCACAGCTTTGTTCACAATAGCAAAGAGTTGGACACAACCTAAGTGCCCATCAACAAACGAATGGATAGAGAAGCTGTGGTATTTTCACATAATAGTATATTATGCTGCATTGAAAAACAAGGAACTAATGAAATATTATTCAAAATGGATGACCCTGGAGTACATTATTCTGAGCGAAATATCTCAGTCACAAGGGAACAAATACTGCATAATGCCACTGTTGTAAAATGGGACTGACATAGGGGTTGGGGGGAGACTGAGAAAGAGTGGATAAATTAAGTATGCTATATTGAAGCAGATGAGGAAGGAGAAAACTGTTGAAAAGGGATATATGATTAGGTATTATTGTCATGACAGGAATCCAGAATGAAGGCTGAATAGTGGAGTGGACCTTGGGGGAGGGATTGCATAACAATGAAAGAGTTTTTCTTTTACTTTTCAAAGAGAGGAACGAACTGGAGGGGAGGGGTGGGCAGGGAGAAAATGTACCAATGAATGAATGGAAATATAAAATCTCTGTAAATTTTCATTAAAATAATAATAATAATAATAAGAGAAAATTTAAAAAAGAATATAACTTGGCAAGTTGTCCCATCGGCCCAACAATGTATGCTCCTGTTTCTATAAATGACTTTGTTGCAATAAAGGCATTTATTTATTTATTCTCTAGCTGCTTCAACACTAAAATTACAGTGTTGAATAATTGCATTTAGAGTGTCTGTATACCTTAACACCAAAGCTATTTTCTTTTTGACCCTTAAAATTAGAAAGGTTAAAGGAAGGGTGGTAAGCCCTAAAGATATAGGTGGTATGAAAAGAAAGTAGAGGATACCACTTTAGAGAGATTGTTATTGTTTGGGATTGAGTGGGGAGTGATCCATATTCAACCCTCCAGCCAGTTTGGAGAGGCCACAAATCATCATGGAGGAGGTTATCCATCTGTCTCCTGCAGAACTGGTGGATGCCAAGCACCTGCCTTTCCTTAACCACTGGCTGGTTGTGGTTGTGTTGTTGTTAAGTTCTATTGAGTTGAGTAAGACTCATATTGATTTTATGAATAGGTGACCTGAAATCTACCCTATGCTGTGCCATCCTCATCATCTCTGAGAGTCCACTAGAGACCATTGCTAAAACCACAGTGTCAATGGATCTTACTGAGAGTCTTCCTTTCCTTTATCAACCCTCAATCTATTCAAAGATGACATCTCTTACTAAGGAATAGCCTTGCCAAGCTCCATGTTCAAAATATGAAAGATGAAGCATCACTATCTTTGCCTCCAAAGAGCACTCTGGCTGCACTCTGTTTAAGACATATCTGTTTGTTATTTGACAGTGTATGGGACATTCAGTACTCTTCTTCACCACCACAACTCAAAAGCATCAATTCTTCTTCTGTTATTCTTATTCATGTCCAGCTCTCTGTTGCATAGCATGTAAATGAGAAGACCATGGCCTGAATGATGTGCACCTTATTCTTCAAACTGACATCATTGTTATTCAGTATTTTGGAGAGGACCCTTCCAGCAGACTTGTCCAGTACAATACGTCTTCTGTTTTCCTGAATACCAGTACTAAGGGTATTGATTGTTGATCCAAACAAGATGAAATTATTAACAGATTCAATCTTCTATGTATCGTATGTTGACTCTTGGACCTGTAGTGAAGACCTTTGTTTTCTTGATATTGATATGTCATCCATACTGAAAGCTGTTGTCCTTGATCCACTGTAGTAATCATTTAATATCCTCCTCACTTTCAGCAAGCAGAGTAGTGTCGTCTGCATAATGCAGGCTGTTGGTCAGTCTTCCTCCAATTCTGATGCCATTTTCTTCTTTATAGTCTGGCTTAATTAATTATTTGCTCAGCATACACATTGAAGAGATGTGGAGAAAGGATATACCCTTGATACACACCCTTTCCAATTTTAAGCCATACAGTGTTGCCTTGTTCCATTTGGATAACATCTTCTTGGTCTAGGTATAAGTTTCACATGAGCACAATTAAGTGTTCTGGGATTTCCATTCTTTTCAACATTTGCTGTAGTTTGTTTTAATCCATACAGTCAAATGCCTTTGCATAGTCAATAAAACACAGATAGACATTCTTCTGATATTCTCCATTTTCAGCCAGGGTCCACTTAACATGAGTAATGATATCTTTAGTGCCACTACCTCTTTTAAGGTTGGCAGTGCAACTCCTTAACACTGGGCCACCAGAGTTCTCTATGTCCTCTTTAAATTCAACTTGAACTTTTAGCAGTTCCATTTCAATGTACTGTTCTAATCATTTTGAATGATCTTCAGCAATATTTTCCTTGCATGTTATATAATTATATGATAATTTCTACATTCTGTTAGAGTATCTTTCATGAGAATGAAAACAAATATGGATCTCTTCTAGTCAATCAGGTACTCAATTGTCCTCTAAACTTCCTGGCATAGACTGGTATCTATGTTCTAGATTTCCTCTGTTAGTTGAAAAAAATACATCAGTTGCTATTCCATCTATTTCTGGGGCCTTATTATTCCTTTGTTACCATTGACTCTTGTTAATATGGAACTTCCTGAAATTTTTCAGTGTCAACAAATTCTTTTTTGATACAGTGACTCTTTCATCTTCTTTTGATGTTTCCTAGGTCATTCAAGATTTTGTCCATGGTAGCTTTCAATACAGCAACTCAACTCAAGACTTGAGAGTGTCTTTTAATTCTTTGAACTTGTGAAATGCTAAGCAAATTCTTCCCTTTTTGTTCTTTGACACCATTTCTTTGCACATTTCATTACAATGTTTTGCTTTGTCTTCTTGACCTGCCCTTTGAAATTTTCTGTTCAGCTCTTTTACGTCAACATTTATTCCCTTTGTTTTGGTTTCTCTATGCTTTAATGCTCCCTAGAGAGAGGTTAGTCAGAAGAATTCATACCGATAGGGGAGCATTTTGACAAGGGACTTTAGGAATTGGAGGAATAAATCATGTGGATACCTGGAAGAAGAATATTTTAGGCAAAGAGAAAAAAATTAAACAAAGATCTTGTTGAAGGATAAATTTTGGTGAAGTCCAGAGTATGTCTACCCTGGAGTAGGTAATGATGGGAGTGGCAAGAGAAGATGGTGAATCACATCAGGCATTGCAAGGATATGATGAAACACTGGATTTACTGAATGATAGAATGAATAGAGAGTTGCTCTGCTAATGCGGTGATGGACAGTTCAAATCTATCAAATGCTTTGAGGAGGAAGATATAAAATCTTCTTCCCTGGACCCATCGGAGTTTCAGTGTTGATTTAGTTCAGATTTGTCTGGAATGAGATAACAAGTTCATGAGCCGAAGAATAGGATTATTAGACTATATACTGAACATATATGGCTATCTTGGTTCTTCTACTGTTTGTAGGGTTTCATACTGTTCATAGGATTGTTTTGAATCATACTTGACTCAATGGCCTCTAACAACAACAACAACAACATGCTGAACAAATCACTGGAGAAACTGAAAGTTTTGAAGAATAATGTGGCATGAGGATCAGAAGAAGACTCATCAGTAATCTGTGATATACAGACGACACAATCTCGCTTGCTGAAAGTAAGGCCTTGAAACACTTGTTATAAAAAAAAAAGATCTAAGACGATAGCCTCCAGTATGGATTACATCTCAATATCAAGGAAAAAAAATCCCGACTACTGGGCCAATCACCAACATTATGTTAGATGGAAAAAAGATAGAAATTGTCAATTTGACTTGGACCCACAATCAAAAACCTTGGTATCTGTAGTCAATAAGTCAAAAGACATGCTGCATTCAGAAAATCTGCAGTCAGGGACCTTTTCCAAATGCTGGCAAGCAAGGATGTCCTTTTAAAACATGTCCATTTTTAAAACTAAAGTGCTCCTGCTATATCTTAGCCATGGTGATTTCAATTACTTGCTATGCATCTGAGACTTGGGCAGTGAACAAAGACATAAGAAGACAAGCCAATACCTTTGAGCTGTGGTGCTGGAGAAGGGTGCTAAGTATCCCATGGACTACCAAGAAAATGAACAAATATGTTTTGGAGACATGGCAACCAAAATGCTTCTCAGAGGAAAGGGTGGTGAAACTTTGTGTCACATACTGTGGGCATGTTGTTATGAGAGGACAGTCTTGAAGAAAGACCTCATGATTGGAAAAAATGGAGGCTCATCGAGAAAGGGAAAACCTCAATGAGCTAGATTGGCACAGTGACTGTAACAATGGACTGTAGTGTGGCAGAGGATGGGACGGAGTTACTATCTGATGTTCATAGGGTAGCTATAAGTTATACTTCACTTGAGGGCACCTACCAACAACAACATTACAAAAAGTTGTAGGAGGAAATGGGGGGGAGGGAAGAAAACATCTTAAACATCTGTTGCAATAATAATGGCTTGTACTGTAGTGCAAATGTTGGACACAGTAATAAGTGGCCAAATCACTGAGATAATCATTATATATAATTAATTTGGTTTCTGAGTAACACAGAGAGAGATAGGTGAACTTTATTTTTTTAAAAAAATAAGAAAATATTTTCAAACTTACAAAAGTATCTAAAGAAACATTTGTTAATCCTATTAATGAATTTGTTGTTGTTGTGTGCCATCGAGCTTGAACCGACCTATAGCTGACTCTCCAGCAGGTTTTCAAAGGCAGTTAATCACACCAAAGGATTGTCCATCATTTTCCTGTGGAGGAGCTGATGGATTGGAACCACGTGCCATCAGGATTGCAGTGCAGATTCTTACCACGAGGCCACCAGAGCTCCCTATTAATCAATTTATATATAAAAAGAAAAGAAAATTTGTAATTTCTGCTTCCTTGCCAAGAGCATTACTGTTCTTAATAAATACACTGGTCTATTTCAAAAGTCACTGTGGTATATTGATTAATATTTAATATTTCACCCATTGCTTCCTCATTGAAACAAAATAGCAAGATCGATGCAGAAGAAATTGAATTTTGCACCAGAGTGCTGAGAAGCCAAAACAAAGGGAAGAAATCAAGAAGTTGGAGCTTGACAGAAAAGTCAAAAGGCAGCACGGGAAGACAAAGTACTTTAATGAAATGTGCAAGGAGTTGGAGTAAAAAAATCAAAAGGGACAAAGTCACTTGGCATTTCTTAAGCTGAAGGAAATGAAGAACAAATTTAAGCCTCAAGTTGCAAGATTTAAGGATGCTGAAGGAAAAATGTTTCATGAAACAAAAACATGAAAAGAAGTTAAAAGAAGTACACAGAGGCACTACACCAAAAAGAATTGGCTAATACAGAATTTCATGAAACAACATATGATCAAGAGGCAATAGTGATGAAGGAGAAAGTCCAAGCTACTCTGAAGGAATTGGCAAAAATTGACAGACTATCTATTGACATATTTCAGCAAACAGATGCTGCCCTGGACAGACTCACCAGGTTATACCAAGAAACCTGGAGAACAACTACCTGGCCTATGCACTGGAAGAGATCGGTATTTATTCTCATTCCAAATAAAGGTGACCCTACAGAGTGTGGAAATTATCAAACGATATCCCTAATATTACATGTAAGCACAATTCTGCTGAAGATTATCCAGAAACAACTGGAACAGTACATCATCATAGAACTGCCGGATGTTCAGGCTGGGTTGAGAAGAAACTGTGACAATAGGGACATCATAGCCAGTGTTAGATGGATCTTGGCTGAAAGTAGAGAGTACCAGAAGAATGTCCATCTGGGTTTCATTGACTATGTAAAGGCATTCGACTGTGTGGGTCACAACAAATTGTAGCTAGCTTTGAGAAGAACAGGGATCTCAGAAAACTTAATTGTGGTCATGCAAAACCTATATTTGGATGAGGAAGCAGTAGTCAGAACAGAGCAGGGAAAACCTGCCTGATTCAAGATTAGGAAAGATGCACACCAAGAATGTATCCTATCTCCATACCTTCAATCTATATGCAGAACAGATCATTAGGGAGGCTGGATGGTATGAGGAAGAATGTGGCATCAAATTGGAGGAAGATTTATCAACAACCTATGCTATGCAGATGGTACCACCATAATTTTTGAAACTGAGATGGACGTAAGGGATTTGCTGCAGAAGTTCAAGTACTATAGTTTTCAATACATATTGAAGCTCAACATCAAGAAAACAAAGATTCTCACAACTGGTCCAATTGGCAATAACATGATGGACAGAGAAGAGATTGAGATTATTGTTCAGCTTGCTTGGTTCCACAATCAGAAGTCTTGACACCAGCAGTCAGAAAATAAAAAGACGAATTGCACTGGGGAAGTCTGCTGTCAAGGACCTCTCTAGAGTAGAGAAGAGCAATGATGTCAGTCTGGAGACTAAAGTACACCTGATCCAGAGAATGTTGTTGTTATTGTTGTTATGTGCCGTCGAGTGGCTTGCGACTCATAGCAACCCTATGTACAAGAGCTCTAAACTCTGCTCTGTCCTGTGCCAATCTCATTGCCTCCGACACACTCATCCAGATTGCCCCAGTCACCGAATCAATCCATCTCCCAGAGGGCCTTCCCCTTCTGCACCTGCCCTCC
>NW_006399897.1:3884077-3884651 GCF_000299155.1 Elephantulus edwardii | reverse complement strand
CCTGCGTTTGTGTCTCTTATAAAATGTATTTGCAATGAATAAGTCATTGATTTTACAATATTCAATCATTCTATCTCCAGCCTCATTCCTGTCACGAAGCCCATGTTTTCTGACTACTGATTCTTCTTCACTATTCCCAACTTTTGCATTCTCCGGTGGGAAGAGGCCCTTGGGAACTCTGACAAGCGTGCTCCTGGGTAGAAGGGACGGCTGAAAGTGCTGCACAAGGAATCGACCTCAGATAGCAATGAAGAGGCATCTTTCAAAGGTACCCGGGGAAATTCGGCCTGCGGCCCTCGGGCCAGAAAGGAAAACATAATCTACACAGGAGTTCTACAGAACACATCACCTTCCCTTGGCGACAGCACACCTAAATTTAAGAGACACTGGTCAAAAGAAAAATGTCAGCAGTCGACGTTTTGGGAATCACAGAAGCCCAGAAAGCTTAAGATACAAGCTGTCAGATCATTGGTTGGACAATGGAAGATATTTTCTGAAGGGACTTGGCACATGTGAAGGGTTATCCTGGTGGAGGGTGGAGCTGGGAAGTAAGTGGGTCAAGGCACTGGGCTAA
>NW_006399897.1:3877331-3882171 GCF_000299155.1 Elephantulus edwardii | reverse complement strand
AGTTTCAGCAAATAGGGTTGTGTCATCTGCATAACGCAGATTGTTTATGGATCTTCCACCAATCCTGATGCCACATTTCTCCTCATAGAGCCCAGCCCCCCGGATGATCTGTTCTGCATACAAGTTGAAAAGACATGGAGACAGGACACATCCCTGGAGTACGCCCTTCCCAATTTTGAACCATGCAGTGTTTCCTTGCTCTGTTCTGACAACTGCCTCTTGGTTCAAGTATAAGTTACGCATTAGCGTGATCAAGTGTTCTGGGATTCCCATTCTTCTCAGAGTCAGCCACTGTTTTTTATGGTCCATACAGTCAAACGCCTTTGCGTAATCAGTGAAGCACAGGGCATGGTCTTCCCAATTACTTGCTACACATCAGAGAGCTGGACAATGACTAAGGAAGATAGAAGAAAGATTGAAGCTTTGACTTGTGGTGCTGGAGAAGAATGGTGAACATGCTGTGGACTGCCAGGATTAAATAGGTCAGTGATGGAGAGGGTGAAACATGGCTGCTTCCTGAAGGCAAGTATTTTGAGGCTCTGTCTCAAATTCTTTGGGCATGTTTCAAGGACAGAACAAACCATGGCAAGGGACCGTCTTGCTGAGAAGAGTGGAGAGACAGTGTAGAAGAGGAAAACCCAGGATAAGATGGATTGACTCAGTGACTAGAGAAATAAAATTAAGTCTGTCAGAGTCGAAGAGACTGGGTCAAAATAGGGCAAGTTTCAGAGCTAATATACATAGGATCACATGAGTTGATGGCACCTAACAACAACACAACACAGATAGATTTGTAGAGTTCAGAATCCTTTTGCTTATGGAGAGCAATCTATTAAGGAAAAGATAGAATGAGGCAAGAAAGAGAAGAGAATTCTTATCGTACTATCTTTGAGTTATCAAGAAAATGGGATCTAAAAAAAATAAAAAAAAAAAAAAAAAAAAAAAAAAAAAGAAAATGGGATCTAGGGCCAGTGTGGAGGTCTTGGGTTTTACAAAGCAAATTTGCCCATCATTACAGGTGGAAAGGCAAGGTACACACATATACACACACACAGCCTTAGATAAGTATAGATTGATGAAGAATAAAAGATGGTAGCGGGTGAGTTTAAGTTCATTTATGTTTGTTCATTTCTCATTTTATTTTCTTGTTAAAATAAGAATTAAAGCCAGACATTATGACTAGAAGACAGTAAATGCTATATATGTGAAGAGAGAGAGGTGAGGAATAGTCATGTAGGAGTTAGAAAAGGGACAGACTAAGGCAATGTGGTAACTTCTAGAGAGTATTGAAGCCCTCTTTATCATAATAATTGAGAAAAAGATCAATTTCTATGTTTGTGTGTTTTCTCTACTTAATTCTGGCAACAATAATCCCATGGAACTTATCACAGTTTTGTCACTAAATATGAAGAAGGGGATAGGGAGTGTATGTAAGGATTTACTGTTATTAGGGAGATGGCTTTGAAACTGAGAAAGAGAAGTGAGCCTGTAAGTGGAATGAAGGAGAGTGAATTGTGATGGTGAAGAAATTTTGGATACAAATTAAATGAGAGAGATGGAAATATAAGAGGGTATCCTCAGAGACTCAGCATTTGATATTGAGATTGCAGTCAAGCATAAGTATAGGTATGCTGTGGAACAAGTGATGTTATAGAAGCAAAGAGTGTTATGGATTCTCAAGGGTATAAAATACTGGTAAGATATTCCAAGAAAGAGAGTAGCCTCAGAGAAAGTTTCTACTGGTATCCAAGATTGTGCTGAGTCTTGATAACTCTGTTATGTACAATTGACCATGAAGGTTTTCAATGGATCTAAGGAAATAGTGATTTCTTTAAAAAGATTATTTTATTAAGCAGTTTACTTTGCATTTTAGCTTTTTTACATCCTTCTTCGAAGTTGTTATATGTTCTAATTTCATATTTTTACTTATATATATCTATCTCCTACATATATTGGGATGGTAGGGTAGTGTTATACATTTATTATTGAGTTATTGAACAATCTAAGGGGTCTTTAGTCTTCTTCTGTAAGACTTCTACTCATTTGAATACAATCCAATATGTAATTTAAATAACTCAAAGTGATTTTATGATCATAAGTTTTGAACGATTTATTATTTAATAAAGACATGTGTGAGCTTAAAAGCAGGATATGTGTGTGTGTGTGTGTGTATTTACTTAAAGATTGAAGTTATTAATAATATTTGATAATTAGTCACATACTCAAGAGTCAAAGTATCATAGTCACAGTTTAGTGCTCATCTACGTGGACTTCACTAATGTTAAAAAATTAAAGCCACACTATTTTATTCCATCAGACTACGTAAAACATTACTTTATATAACTCTTAGTTGAATAACTGGAAAAGAGTGAAGGGACTTATTTCAACTGGTTAAATAAGTAATCCATTTTAAGGAACCTAAAAGAATGTTATCATTGATTATAGAGAATAAAAAGTCAGGGTAAATTTCAATAAATACACACTTATAACCAATTACTTTTGAGTTTTAATCTGATTCTTCCTTTGAAGCCAAATTTTGTCATAAACTAATGGACAGATATTCCACTTGTGAAACTTCTAATTACTTAGTAGTTCTTTCAAAAGAGAATCAAGCTCATGTTTCTTTGCCTCTCATCATAATCCTTGGATAAAGGCAAGCAGGATCCTTTTGAGAGATGAGGCTTTTGAAGGAAAATGAATATGTAATTCGTTGTGTGGTTTGGATGAGAAGGAAAGAGATTTAAAATTGGTGGGCTTCATTCAAGGTTTAAAATGCAAGTTTTAATCAAGAACAGATCTTAAAAAGCATAAAGGTCACTGCCAATGATTGGTTGTAATGTAGCTCAAAGAATGTATTTTAAGTGTGTTACGTTACCTTTAGACTTCCAAACATTAGACAGAGTTAATGTAATTTAATTCATGGAAAATATCAATTGAAACATGATACATTCTGTTAAGGTGTTCTTTTCTTTGCATAAAAATGGAAACAGCAAAGTTTGAAATGTACTGATTCTAATTGTGCTTTCTTCCCACTAAAATAAACAATCTATTTCCGTGAAGAAATGTTTTTTATTGCTATTTGTTTATTCAAAGAGTTAGTGTACTCTTTGGAGATGAAACTCTGACACATCTTTTTCAAATCAACTAAGATAACATCATTATTATATTTCTTTTTATGAATCTACAATGGTATACATTAGAGATGGCCTATTCATAATTATTTTAAAGTGCCATGTCAAGATATATGTTTTTGAATAGCTGATTCATAAAGCTTAGCCATTATCTCATTGTATATTACATAAGCATCATTCAATAAACATGCGCTGAGCACTACATTTCCACTTTAAGTGTTAATACTGAGGATGAAAAAGATTTTCCCAAGAGAAATCTACAGTCTTGAGTAGTGATTTCCAAACTGAGTGAATGTCCCCAGGAGATATTTGTCAGTGTCTGATGCCATTTTTTATCATCATGACTGAGTTGAGGGGGCTACTGACATTCAATGGGTAGTGGATATGTGTGTGGCCAAACACTCCCCAATGTACAGAAGAATTCTCCCAAAAGATTTAGCCAGTGTGTGGTACAAGAGGTTGATTTTTCTTTTTTCAAAATGGTTTTCATAGCTATTACTTTGTCTTACACCACTTGGATGGGTAGGATTATTATTCTTATGTGACTAATACTTTTGGAGTGGGAATACACAAAGCTCGTAGACTACTAATAAGAGAATTGTGCACATGTGAAACCTATACTTGGACCAAAAGCTGCTGTGTGAAAAGAGCAAGGGAACACATGTGGTTTAAAATCAAGAGAGGTATGTGTCAGGGCTATATCTTTTCTTCTGTACCTGTTCAATCTGAATGATGAGCAAATCATATGAGAGGCTAGACTTTATGAAGAAGAATGCTCTATCTAGATTGGTGGAAGATTCATCCACAATCTGTGTTATACAGATGATACAACTTTGCTTGCTGAAAGTGAAGAGAATGTGAAACACTTGCTGCAAAAGGTCACAGACTATAGCCTTCACAATATGGATTATATAGCAATGCTAAGAAAAGAAAAATCCTTACCACTGGGCTAATAGGTAATATTAAAATACATGGGGAAGATAAAATTGTCAACATTTTAATCTCACTTTCAACAATTCCCAAATAAGAAATCAAAAAATGTGTTTCATTGAGAAAAATCTTTTGTTGATAAACTCTCTAGAGTGTTAAGGAACAATGATGTTAAAGATCTTAGTGCACCTTAGTGATCCAAGCCATTCTTGATTACTTGCTATTTAACTGAAAGTTGTACTGTAACTAAGGTTGCTATAAGAAGTATCAATGTATTTGAATTTTGGGGTTGAAAAAGAGTAATAAATATTTCATGGATTGCTAAAAGAACAAATAAATATGCCCTCGAGGAAGTTAGCTAGGATGTTCCTTGGAGGGAAGTATAGCCACGTTTTGTCTCAAATGTTTTGAGCGTATTGTTAGAAGGAGCCAGTCCTTTGAAAAGGAGAACTTGCTTGGAGTGGTAGGAGGTCAGTGTAAGAGAGAAGACCCTCAATAAGATGGATTGATATGATGACTATGTATTGTATTCATCTCAACACCTAACAACAACAGTAATGAAGGAATTGGTCAGTTTTGCCACGCAACAACTGAGTAGGTTTGGAGGCAGAAAAATGAATCTTACTATTGACAAGAAAAAGGATGGGGAGGTTCTGCTGTACTTACATTTGTTGTTGTTGTTGTTATGTGCTGTCGAGTCGTTTCCGACTCATAGCGACCCTATGCACAACAGCCCTAAACCCTGCTCTATCCTGCGCCAACAGCACCGCCTCTGACAC
>NW_006399897.1:3864139-3874156 GCF_000299155.1 Elephantulus edwardii | reverse complement strand
TTCTAGATCCATCTTGAAGTACAACGTCGTGAGTGACAGGATTATATCCATATGCTTACAAGGAAGTCCAGTGAATACCACTATCATTCAGATATATTCACCAACAACCAGAGCCAAAGAAGAAGAAATAGATGATTTCTACCAACTTTTACAGTCGGAGATAGATCGAACATGCAGTCAAGATGCATTGATAAATACTTACATTTAGGCAAGAGATTATTATATGAGCCAGGGTGGGACTCAGATAAGAGCCATAGCAAAGGACTAATATGAGACAGAATTGAATGGGATGCCACTGAATAGAGCCAGAGCCAGGAGCTTTCCTCGAAGCTTACTCGAGGCCTTCTGGATTGTTGTTAAATGTTATAAATTTTAGGATAGAGAGAGCCTTTAATACTGGCCTAAAGATGGTAGGCCAAAGGTCAAAGGGCCTGTGAGCATGCCTGAGATGCTGTCATGACAAAGAATGGTATCTTGTTTCCAACCTCAGTTGTAACCTGTTAACAAACACCTAAAAAACTCCATAATCATCAATTTGTGTTGTGAGTTCTGTGTGACCATTGCAATGGATTATTGGACTTCTTGATAGTGTAGGGAGTACCTGGGAAAGACTACTGTTATAATTTGGTGACAGTAGAGGCAGGGAGTATGGAGGATGTCTAACTTCTTGAGAATTGGCTCTGACCTCATGGGAATTGGTTTCATGTTGGGGTGTTGTGAATGGGGCCTGTTCCCTCTTATGAAGTTTGTGGATTTTGGATGCCGTGGTTTTCACTCCTTCTGTACTCTTTTTATCCATTCCAATGTATCAATATGACCAGGATTGTGAAATTCTGATTTTATTAACAGTTGTATTTGAATAAATGAAGTACAATAAAGCTATCATGAATAGTATGCTTTTACAATTCAGAGGAGACAACATCAGGTCTTAATGTGGGTGGGTTGAGTATGTGTAAGGTTTCAAAGAAAAGATATCCTTTTTGTTGAAGCTTTACTGCTGAGTGTTAATTCACTTTAGAGATAAAGACAGTGAAGTGAACCTCTCATACAGTTATAGAGAAAAATAATCTGTGATGATTAGAGTATAACTTTAAATCCACATAAGAGTAACACGAAACAGTGTTTTTATTCAATAATAGATTATATTGTGAAGAACTTGGTTTACAGTATGAAGAGTGGATTTCTCTTATTTATTGGAGAACTATTGAAGGACAATGACATGTTTATATTATTCCTTAGGTCCTTCTGACAGGTTGAGTATAGCTTGGAAGGAAATCTAAGGAAGAATCTTTTGATTCTTGGATTCTTTGATTTTTGGAAAGGTAGAAATTACAGGCTTTTGTAATAAGTTAGTTGTTATGAGAGAGAAAGTGAAAGAAGTAAAAAATATCACTGAAGTCTTTGCCTTATAATACTAAATGGATATTGGTATCATCAAATTAAATGAGAAATCAGTGCAGAGAAATACAATCTGAACTCAAGTTTCAACTTGGAGGGATTACCTGTGGATCATCTGGACAGGAGTAAAAGAAAAGCTGGGAAAGGAAACTGTGGTTGTCTCAAAAATGTCCTTGAAAGCATATATATTTAGAAGAAATTCCATGACATCATTCCATGACAAGAATCTCAGAAACACTAATGCTCAAGGGTGAAATGGGTATAGATGAATTCTCAGAAAGCAACTACTAGGGGAAATCAGAAGTGGAAAGACTCAAGGAATAATATTTCAGAGTCTAACTAGTAGGAGTTATCAGGTGTTTTCAACAGTGTGAAAGAAAGTTAAAAATCACTTGCCTATAGCCAGTTGGAGTAGAATGGAGTTCTCCAGTCTTCTCTGTGGAATAAGTAGTTTCTGATGATAATAGGAAAGACCAGATAAAGTGAAGCAAGGATAAGCGAATCAGCTTCCTTAAAGACTTTGTTGTTATTGTAACGTGCCATCAAGTCATAGGTGACACATAGCGACCTTATGAATGAAAGACTTGAACACCTGTATAACTTTCATCCCTTCTCCAGGTTCATAGAGTTTCCAGAGGCAAGCTATTTTAGAAGTGGATGCCATTCCTGCTTCCAAGGTTGTTTTAATTGGGGAACTCCCTATGAGACATGCTACTCTGTTGATAGGTTCACTCTGAGTCAGAATCAACTTTATGGCAGTGGACTTTTTTTGTTGTTTTTAAAGAGGTCTGCTTATCTATGAAGGTGTCCATACTATCTTTTTTTTTTTTTACAATTTTATCTTGTTATTGATATTACTACTTTTTTTTTAGATTTTAATAATACCCAGATCGTGAAAGGATGCAGACTTGATTGAAAACATTCAACATTTCCATTTCTTTAAAACAAAGGGGAATATTCCTTTTAGATTAGATGAACCTGGGGAGAGTGGTTAGTATGGGGGAATAGTTGATGGTTTGAGACATGCAGCTGAGTAATAACTGAGAAGTGTGGGTACAACTTATTTTCATAGGAGGACACAGAAGGACAAAGATGTGAGGTTTGAATTGCACAGCAGGTAGAAAGATGGAAAGTATTTTGTTTTTAAACTAGCAAATTAACAGAATGAAAATCAGAAACACAGGCCAGGCAGTAACTTCCTGCCTTGACATGCTGAAAACTTAATTTTAAATGTTTAGTGTGCTGTGGGAACCCAGTTGAAAAGTCAGTTCAACTGATACACCTTGACTTAAAATGAGAGAGAAGCGGTAGCAAAATGGATTTTCCAATCTTATTTTCAATATGCGGTTGTTAAAGAGAATTTTACATAATCCCTCGTAATGTAGTTCTTTGATACTTATGATATAATGTTATGTTGCTTACTATGTTCATTAAATCTTTGTTAATATTCTTTCACCGACTTTCTAGATTCTAAGCTAATTAATTCAATGCTCTTCTTACTCCACTCACTTTTCAGACTTAAAAGCAGAGATTGAAATGCCTGATCCATAACAGGAGACAAAAATATGTCAGTTGAAATCTAATTGAATTATACTCAGTACAATACAGAGTAAAATCAAATGGTGGGGCAAAAGGAAAGAGGTCACCCCATTACAATACAATGATTGTATGTATCTGACATTGGTACTTAATCAAAAGCCTATAAAATAAGCATTTTGAATTATTTTTTACTCAGAGACATCAAAATGTGTCTAGATAATTGCCGTTTGTTTATTGGGTTCAATTTAAGTAGAACAAAAGAAAGAGTAAGTTGGAGTTTAGGACTTAAATCACAGATTCAAATAGAAATACTTGCCTTGGTGTTTAGAACATTCCCTTAATTAGTTCCTTTTTAAATGGCAAAACAATGCCTGTTTCACAGGGATAACACAATATACTCATCAAAATGAATATTTGTCTATTTCTTCAAGAATGAAGGATAAAGGCTGTTTTCTTTTTAAGGTATTAAGGAAACACAGATCAGAGAGTATGCGTATTGTTAAAGTTGAAAACCTTTTTGTTGGAAATTCATCATCCTCTTTAGTTAAAAGTCTCAAAAATCATCTAGGGTAACAGGTTGAACAAAGTGACTATTTACATATACTGAACATAAAGATGTTGTATGTACAGCATTTTTAAGTAATTATTATTAGTTGCTCTGTTTGGGCACCTGACTCAAGTCTATCACATGCTCAACAGAACAAAATG
This sequence comes from Elephantulus edwardii, assembly GCF_000299155.1. NCBI lineage: Eukaryota > Metazoa > Chordata > Mammalia > Macroscelidea > Macroscelididae > Elephantulus > Elephantulus edwardii. The sequence continues at coordinate 3,870,511 of NW_006399897.1, read as the reverse complement.
CTGCCCCATGGTTCACATGATTGATCTTGGCTCAGAAAGTTGTGATCCACAAGGTTTTCATCAGTTGATTCTCAGAAGTAGAACACCAGGCCCTTTGTTCCTAGTTGATCTTAGTCTGGAAGCTCTGTTGAAACTTTTCAAACGAGCCTTCACTGACGGATGGAGGTTGTGTATGAAGTACGTGGAACTGGAAACAAAACCCAAGTCTCTTTCATGCAAGAAGACAATTCTACCATTGAACCACTGCTGCCTTCCTTTTAAATTTAGGCTAAATAATTTACAACTGTATTTAAATAGGCCAAGAAAGACAAATATCATCCATTTCATCTGATTCAACTGAGTACTATATTCAACTAAGAAAACAAATTGCTTTTTAAATCCTTACATTGAACACAACACAAACTTGTTGTCATTGAACTGGAACTGACTCATAGCTACCCTTCTAGTGGGGTTTCAGGGCCTGTCCCATGGAATCTCGAATTGCCAGACAGGGGTCACCCCTGAGATAGCAACTCCCTATGGAGAGCTCTCCAAATCATGACACAGGAGCATAAACTGAAACCTGTATCTACGTTCTTAACACTGTGGTAGGCATTTTTCCTGTTGCTTCATAATGTTTGATAGAGTTTATGCAAGATTATTATGCAATCCCTCTGTATATGGGAAGTGATGTGGGCATTTTATGACTCATAATTAAAAGTAGGTCAGATTAACCTAGTTTAGAACATAAGAGCAAGGCCATATGAACCATTTAGCAGAGTTTATCTGAACCAATGTTGAAGTTCATTTGCAAATTGGCAATGGCTTTTAAAGTGATGCCCATTTAAAAAAAAATAAAAAAACAAAATAAAAAAAAAAACAAAAAAAGCCCACTCAAAAAAGCCCAATCTTAGACACTGTCTCCTTTGAAAAAAGACTATTATCTTTTATTCGTTAAGAAGAACAAATCAAGTTCCAAATGCCATTTTGAAATTGCAGGGCTTTTGTTGTTTTTTTACTACAGGAATAAAAGAGTCTAGTCTTTCTTTCTTTTTGCCTTTGAGTGTTGTTTTATGGAGGAAGTCATGCATTATTTTGTTTATAATTAAAGACTATGTACTAAAGCACCATTTGAATAAGCAACTTTAATTAATCAAGGAAAAAACCCAACAACCTTCTACACCCATATTTCGGTTTCTAAGAATGAGTAAAAAGGGTTTTCGTTTTTTCCCTTTGAGGTTAGAATCAGGTCAGGTCAGTAATTGGAGCTGGCTAGTCATCAGCTGGTTTGACCTGCTAGGCTAGAATTTTCTTTACTACGGGAAAGTGTAATCAGAAAACCAGATGTATCCCCATCCTGAGACTGAAGCATAATGAAAAGCAGGCAGTTCATTTATTTTCTCCAAGCCTTTCAGATCTTCATTCATCCATTTGGGGCTTGACTTTGCACTGGTCTGAGGAACTACATTGGGAAGCATTATTTAACAAGATCACAGGCCAGTGATGGAGAAATTGAGATTCAAACACTCCAGTTGTCTGGAATCTCTTATTTCCTCCCAATGTTGATAGCTATTATGTACTTTTGCCTGAAAACAAGGAACAAGCTGGATGTTTGACATAAATAAAGCCAGGGGCCTGTCTTTTATAAGCTTATTCTGATAACAAGTACATTCTCCTGTGGTCCTATAGCTTATGTATATGTGAATCTCAGAAAAGAGAGTGAGAGGATGGCCGATTAGGTTTCAGTAGGGAGTAGGAGGGAAGGTTACAGACAGTTTGAACAAGTATATTCAATATAACTATTGTTTTCATAACACAAGCTACCTTACTCTATATCCAGCTCTGTATGTTTATGTGTCCCACTTTCATTCTAAGCTTCCTACCTGTTCTTCAACTTTATTCCATTAAAATACATCTGTATACCCCTGGTTTTGGGGTGTTTTTCCCCATAAAAAAGAGGTCAACTAAAATTACTGGTTTTTAAACTGTGTGTTCATAGAAACAGTTGTATATATTATGATACACTTGGAATATTTTAAAAATAAGTTTTCACATGTTAACAGGCTTTATAGCTAAAATAATCAGAATAATATTTATTGGGAACATAAATGAGTAAAGAAAAAATATTTCATTATGCTCATAATTCTTTTGGAAGACATTTAAAATGACAGTTAGGGAGGATTCCTCACCACAAACTGCTGAAGAAATTCTTTTTTAGACATCTAAAGGGCTTTACCATGTAGACTGAAAGGGTCAATGCTGTACTTTAACACCAGTTAAATCAGTAATTTTAAATGAAGCTTGGGTCACAAAATGATCTCTAAAAATCAAAATACTTCTGTATCATCTTTATGAGTCAAAACTGGAATCATGCCTAGCGTATGAAGAGAAATTTCGGATCCCTTAGCTTCTAATTTTAATTTAGTGAAGGTGTTGAAGGAATTCAGAAGAGCTTGGTGGAGTCTATTCTTTTATGTGGCTTGGATACAGTTTAAAGAATAAAGTGAGAAAGATAAATGTGTAGATCTAAATAAAAGACTAGCAAAAATATTTGCCAAAGGCATGTATTTTCTTATCATTTCCCCCACTCAAACATTGCAAATGTTTTGTTATAGGACTCCTCTAAACATAACAGAGAGTTTTATTATTTATGCACATAGTAGATGCCTGATCATAAAAAGATCGCAGGATTTTAACTCTTCTCCTGCCCCCCCCCCCAAAAAAAAACATCTTGTTGCAGGGGCTGGCCCTGGAAATGCCTAAGAAGAAACCCGAACAGGAACTGAAGCATCAGCAATCTTACTCTCTTTCTGAAGTCAAAAAAGTGGCTGTTTCTCCCCAGATTCAGGATAAGAACAGGCGTTCTCTTCTCTAGCTGTGAGTTCCTTCTGAAGATTACTTACCACTTTAGTCACAGAATTATTTGTGCTTGGTTGCATTGTGACAGTGTAAAAGATTATCTTATGTAGTTATTGTTCTTTGGGGGAGGGACGGGAGTTTGGGAGCCCTTCAGATATATCAGTGTTCCACATGTGGGGCAGGCATTTGCACTGAAGGAGAGAGAGATGAGGAGGAGAAATAAAGGAGACTTTCCAGATGGAGTTTTGCTGACGTTCATTCTCTTCCTTCACTTATGAGTAAGTGCCATCTGCTCCTTCAGAACACTCTCTTCTCAACCTGCCTTTTCTCTCCTTAGCTTTCCTTCCTTTTGATTTTTATTGTTGCTGTTTTAAAAATCTCTCCCCCTTTATTCTCATTCCTCAATGCCGTGCCTTTTCAATGCTTAAAACCATGGGCTGATGGAGAAGATTGAATGAGTGTCCAGTAGTTTAGGTTGAAAGTAATTTCCGCATTTTAAAATCTTGCTAAGTAATTAAGACTGCCTACACAGTAAGACTGGCCTGTTCAAGAAAGAACAAAATACTTTTAAGTTAATATGTTGAAGCTTACTCTATAAAATTAAAGAAGGAAGCAAACTATTTCCCAGAAAAAGGTTCTTTTTTATTTTCTATTTGGAGAACTGCCCTTTTGCCAATTAAGATTAAGGAAAACTTCTTAGTCATAACCCAACGCCTTGAGAAAATGACTCACTGGAATTGGGGACTTGGGACCAGAATCTTGGAGGAAAGGGCAGACATCTAGGTCAATTGATATAATGTGGTCCATAAAGACAATATTCTCTGTTCCGCTTTTGTGAGTAATGACTGGGGTCTTAGAAACTTGTGAGCTACTACATATAATGTGAATAATTATGTAAAACCAAGACATTTAGTATCATTCTTATTTTCCACAGATCCTTCTGTATTTCTAGGTGCATTCCATATGCTACATCATGTCTTTTTCAAGACTGGCCATAAGAGAAAAAGATCTCTAAATGAGGTGGTTAACAATTTCGACTTGCTTGGCTACACAATAAACACTCTTGGCACCAGCAGTAAGGAAATAAAAAGACAAAGTGCACTGGGAAAATCTAATGTCAGGGACCTCTCCAGAGTACTGAGAAGTAACGAAGTCAGTCTAGAGACTAACTTGCGCCTAATCCAGACCATGGTCTTTGCAATTATTTTCTGTGAATCAAAGAGCTAGAGAAAGACAAAAGATGACAGAATAAGAATCTATGCCTTTGAGTAGTGGTGCTGGAGAAGAGTATTGAACACAGCATGGACCACCAAGAGAAAAAACAAGTTTCTCTTTGGAGGCTAAGATTTTCAATCTCTATCTCACACACTTTGGGCACGAGGCCATCTCTCTTCTGTAGAGTAGATGGTGGATTCGATCCATATGCCTTAATGTTGGCAGCACAGCTCTTTACTAGTTGTTGTTGTTGTAAGGCGATTCTTAGCAGCTCTATGTACAATAGCTCTAAAACCTGTCCTATCATGAGCCAATCCTGTCTCTGACACATCTACCTTCATTACCCCAGTTATTTTGTTAATCCTCTAATCTGAGATCTTGCTTTCCTGAACCAGCCCTTGACCCATGTAGCATGATGTCCTTCTCCAAAGACTGGTCTCTCCTGGACACATGGCCAAAGTATATAAGACAGATCTTCAAAAGCCTTCCCTCTGAGAAGAAGCTTGATTTCACCTTCTCTAGGAAAGACCTATTATTGCTCTTGGCAGTTAATGGTAGGTTCAATACTCTTCTCCAGAACCACAACTCAAAGACAAAAATTCTTTTTATGTCATCATAGCAAGTAATTGTGTAGAGCATGGCCTGGCTCAAGCACACCTTAGTCTCTAGACTGACATCCTTGCTCTTCAGCACTTTAGTAAGGTCCCTGGCAGCAGATTTTCCTAATGTGACTCATCTTTTAACTTCCTGCCTGCTTGTGCCAAGAGTGTTGATTGTGGAACTGAGCAAGTTAAAATTGTTAACAATATCAATCTTTTCTCCATCTATCATGATGTTGCCAGTTAGCCCAGTGGCGAAAATCTTTGTTTTCTTGATGTTGAGCTTTATATGTTATATCAATATGCAACCCATATTGATGGTTGCAGTTCTTGACCTTCTGTACCAAACCTGTTAGGCCGTCCTCAGTTTCAGTAAGTCAGGTTGTGTCCTACCCATAAGGCAGTTTGTTGATGAGATTGAAAAGGTATGGAGATAGGGCACATCACTTATGCATTCTTTTTCTGATTTTGAACCATGCAGTGTTTCCTTGTACTTTTCTGATGACTGCCTCCTGGTCCAAGTATGGGTTTCTCATGAACACAATCAGGTGTTCTGAGATTCCCATTCTTCTCAAGGTTAGCCACAATTTGTTATGGTACACACACTGAAATGCCTTGGCATAGTCAAGGAAACACAGATAGATATTCCTAGAGTATTCTTTGCTTTCTGCCAAGATCCCTCTGAAATTAGCAAGGATATCCTAGTGTCATGACCTCTTCTATACCTAGCTTGTATTTTTGATAGTTTTCTGTCATTGTACTGTTTGGTTTTGAATAATCTTCAGCAGGATTTTTCTTGTGTGTGATATTAGTGGTAATGTTCAATTGTCTCCACGCTCTATTGGATCACCTTTATGTTTTAGAGTGGGGATATATAAATATGGATCTCTTCGAGGTCATTGGGAAAAGATTGAGACGATTTCAGCTTGCTTGATTCCACAATCAACATTCTTGGCACCAGCAGTCAGGAAAGTAACAGGCGAATTGTTGTTGTTGTTGTTAAGTGCCGTCGAGTTGCTTGCAACTCATAGCGACCCTACGTACAATAGCTCTAAACCCTGCTCTATCCTGTGCCAATCACACTGCCTCCGACATACCCATCCTGATTACCACAGTCTCTGAATCAATCCACCTCATAGAGGGTCTTCCCTTTTTGTGGCTGCCCTCTATCCTCCAAGAACTGGCCCCTCCTTACAACATGTCCAAAGTATGTCATATGAAGCCTCAGAATCCTTGCCTCGAAGGAGCAGCCTGGTTTAACCTTCTCCAGGATGAATCTGATTGTTTTCTTAGCAGTCCATGGTACACTCAATACTCTTCTCCAGCACCACAGCGCAAAGACGTCAATTATCCTTCTATCCTTCCTAGTCATTGTCCAACTCTCTGATGCATAACAAGTGATTGTAAAGACCATGGCATGTATCAGACACACCATAGTCTCTAGAGTGACATCTTGCTCTTCAGTACTTTGGAGAGGTCCCTAACAGCAGACTTTCCCATCACAACACACCTTTTAATTTCCTGGCTACTGGTGTCAAGAGTGTTGACTGTGGAGCCAAGCAAACTAAAGTTGTGAACTATCTCAATCTCTTCACCATTCATCCTGATGCTGCCAATTGGTCCAGTGGTGAGAATCTTTGTCTCCTTGACATTGAGCCTCAGTCCATACTGAAGGCTGCAGTCCTTGACCCTCTGCAGCAAGTGCATGAGGTCCTCCTCA
>NW_006399897.1:3862492-3863853 GCF_000299155.1 Elephantulus edwardii | reverse complement strand
TTATCTTTTTCTATAAAATGCTGGTCTGTCTGATACTTCTCTAAATCTGAACATTCAGATTAAGACAGACTAGGAAGAAGGATTGGCCATCCACTTCTGAAATAGCAGGCCTCTGAAAACCCTATGTAGAACAGAACAGATGAATTACACTGGGAAAATCTGCTGTCAGGGACTTCACCAGAGTACTAAATAGTAACAATTCCAGTCTAGAGGCTAATATGCACCTGATCTAAGCCACGGTCTTCACAATTACTTGCTATGCATCAGAAAGGTGGGCAATTGCAAAGGATGATAGAAGGAGAATTGATGTCTTTGAGTTGTGGTAAGACAAGTATTGAACATACTATGGACTGCCAAGAGAACAAATGATCTGTCCTGGGGAGTATGAAATCAAGCTACTGCTTGGAGGCAAGGATTTTATAGCTCTGTCTCACATACTTTGGGTATGTTGCCAAGAGGGACTAGTCCTTAGAGAAAGACATCATATTTGGAAAGGTAGAGGGACAATGCCAGAGAGGAAGACACCAGATGAGATGGACTGACATAGTAACTGGGGTTATGAGAGTAAGTGTGTCAAAAACAGTGAGATTGGACCAGGATATTACAGGGTTCACAGCTATTATATACAAGGTCAGTATGAGTTGCAGATAACTAGATAGCACATAACACCACCACCACCAAATTTAATTATTAGATGTCTAATGTTCAACTTAGCCTTTTAATATTGTTTCTAAATCAGATTACCTTCATTACTCATTTTTTTTATCAGTTGCAATCCATATTTGACTATATCCTCTCATCTTCTTCTCACTCATTCATCAGTTTATTTCCTGGAAAACCAAATAGGAACAAATGGAGTGGAGAATTTAGATACAAGGTCAAGAGGAAGTGTGACTGATCACCAGTATGAGCTCAGATCTCATGATTGAGAGAACGTTGTATGAAATAGTGAGTTGATATACTGTGTTAGCAATCGTGAAGTAATCATAAATTTTGTCATTCATTAACTTCAATTTCAGAAAGCAAGGTGATTTAGCACATAATTGATTTTATTTGCAATATTCTGCTGGTTAAGTCATCGTATGTTTTTATTTAAATTTGTTAGAGATTGAGAAATTGTTACTCTATAATGTAAAAATTTGTTAATTTATAGCACTAGTGAAAGCAAATGATCTACAATTTCCATAGCAGTGGCAGTCAAGAAATCAAAAGATGTGCTGCTTTGGACAAATCTGTGATCAAAGAAGCTCTGTCTCACATAATCAAAGGTCTCAAGAATAGTCTAAAAGTATTATATTTTAGGGCATTATTTTTATCGTAGGAGTTTGCAATGAGGGTTGTAGAGTGGATTATATTTGGGG
>NW_006399897.1:3855305-3862392 GCF_000299155.1 Elephantulus edwardii | reverse complement strand
AGGGGGGAGGGGTTTGTGCGGGGAGAAGGGTGCAACAATAAATGAATGGAATTCCAAAATCTCTGTAGATGTTCATTGAAATGAAAAATAAACAACCTAAATTTAAAAAAAAAAAGTTTAAAGAGCAAGGATGTCAGTTTGAAGACCAAAATGTGCTTGATCCAAGCCATGATGTTTTCAATTGCTTGGCATATATGTGAAATTTGGATAATGAAGAAGGATGAATGAAGAAGAATTGAAGCTTTTGGACTGTGATGTTAATGAAGAGTAGTGAATATATAAAGGCTTGACAAAGATCAAACAAATATGTCTGGAAGGAACTGCAACTAGTGTATTCACTAGAGGCAAGAATGGTGAAACTTCATTTCACACACTTGGTCAGGTTGCTGTTGTTGTTATTGTCAGGAGGAAAAAACTCCATGCTTGGGAAAGTAGGTTAGTAGTAGAAATATTCTCAATGAGACGGATTGACACAGTGAGTACAACAGACTTGAGTATGGTAGAGATTGTAAAGACAGTGCAAGATAGGGTAATGTTCATCTGCTGTTTATTAGGTTGCTATGAGTTGCAATCAACTTAACAGTAGCTAAAGGCAACAAGGTTAAGAGCATTATTTCTAATGCATCTATTATAGGTGTGTCAAGACATCAACGTTTTCTTGTTTTGTTAAGTAGGTAAAAGTTCTTTCAGGAAGCTGAAGTGAATGATTATTGATGAGATGGAAATAGTCACTATATTGTATATTATGAATTTACAATGAGGATAGAATCTACTGAGAGTTGTTGTTGTTGTTGTTGTTGTTTTGTAACAAAATTCCAGTACTTGCTGGAAATAAGTATAGCCCATTGGATACTTTCCTTTAAAAAAAATTTAGAATTTGGGTACCAATTGATTTTGCTTAAATATGCTTTCAATTCCTCTCTTGGAATTGCTTTGAGAATACGTTTATAAACCAAATAACACAATACATCTATTTCTTTTTGAGCTCCACATTTATTCCAATCCAACTTGTGTTCAAGCTTGAATATTCATAAGACTTGGCTCTGAACAGGGATTGTTTCCCTTCCACACAAAGTGTAAAAAATATCCACCACTGAGAGCATTCCAAAGAAAGGCTGAGAAAAGTGATTTGAAACAGGAATTCCAAATATGGGAATGGTTTTGAGTAATAGTGAGATCATTGAAATGATATAAAAATACTGTGCATGTCCAAGTAGCAAGCATATCAAGTCTGCTAGAGTCGTGGGTATTTGCAGAAAGAAGCTCAGAGAGACAGGAACAGCAAGGTTAGTGAGAGACCTTATGTGCATTATTTCCTAGACCAATATCTGAACATCCATCATGTCTAGATGTCAAACTTTAGTCCTTGGATGGTGAATTCCAGCCTGGATAGCATAGCATGGCTGGCCATGCACCAACATCTTTACTAGTGTTATAAGAAGAATAGCACCCACAATTGTAGTAGCAGAAACAGTAATTTCTATTTCTACCTCAATCCTCAACCTAGCCCAGAAACCTTAACCACTAGTTTCAATTGAATTCTCTGAAGCCTTCTGAAAAAGCCATCATACAGGGAAATAGTATTTAAAAACTTCATCTCCTCACAAAAATGTCTTTTTTCTTAAAGGACCACTTTGAAGATGATAGCATGAGTTTATCTTTAAAGTCACAACTACCACAGAAACCTACTCCTCACCAAATATCTTGTTATCCAACATTTTATATTTACAATAGTAAACCATCTACTACCTGATTATTTTCTACAGTAATTACTTACATTTGGACGGAATGAATCTTAGGTGTGGGTGAGTGTAATAATGGCTGGAATTGTAAAGTTTGTGTCAATTTGAATGGGCTTTGTTTCTCAGGGGTTTTGTCTGTCATTTAATGATATGATTTGGCAGTTATTAATGATGTGTTCATCCTCTATTTTTTGGTCTGATGTGGTTATTCACCATTTTCATATAATGACCTGTTCTTTCGAACACAACTATTGCAATAAGTGAGGAGTGGGGACACTAAGAAAGGACACTAGACTGAATGTCAAGTTCTTAGACATTTTTAAATACTTAGGGGTGTGTTTGTTTGTTTTGTTTTACATTTGAGATGTTAATTTATCTACCTGAGTCACAACTCCTTGATGCAAAATAGTATTTTTTTTTAACTTGTGCATTGTTATTATGCACTCCCTGGACGATTCCATTTCTATTGGTTCTTCATACTATGGCATTCTGGAAATTCATGTGGGAGGAAAACAAAAAGTCTTTTCACTCTAATACAAAATATGATTCATCATGTACTTAGATGGTGAATATCTAGAACATGTGAGATCAACCTTAGTAAAAATTATAGCATATTTACTGTTTGTTGTTGGAATAATGTTAAATTTCAGGTGGGATTTGTTTCTTTTTTGCTTTGTCTTTAAACTTTTCATTTTAGTATCCCTATAGATTATCAAATAGTTCAAAATATTTGATTAATTAAAGCTTAACGCGTGCTTACATGTGTTACAGACAAGTCTTACATGTGTATACCCTGTTCAGAAAAGGTTCCTTCTCAAAGTTTCAATTTTAATATGCCTTTTATGGAGTTTGCTTTGTATGCAGTGACTTTCTCCACACATCATGTGGATTGGTATTTCTTTTTTTGAAATATGCCTGGATTGTACACTCTGACATGCTTATAAACTAAATGCAGAAATGGCACTGCAGAAATAATTATTTCATGCACAACATCCGCAACTTATTTCCACTGTTTAACCTCAGACACATTGTTCTCATTTCCACTCTTCACAAGACATTTGTTCTTTTCACTGTTCTCTACTTTAAGTGGATGAGGTTCATCTGGTTTGTTGATGTTATGAAATATGGAATTCTCATATTAATGGTTCTAGAATCATATGGGAATACTTTACACCGTGTCTTTGTCATGATGCAGCATTACCTTGTATCATATAGAATGAGTTAACATGATATTAAATTACTCCTTTTTATGTCATTCACATTTTTTATTTTCTGAGGACCTTTGTCTTGCTTCCTATTTATGGAGTATGCAGCTATGGCACAATAAAGAAATCTCAAAGCATTTATTTGTAGTTTGATATTCGTATAAAATTATTTAGATTAGCATGTTTACTTGATGTTTTGGGAGAAGGGATTTTGAAAACTGACATGTGATGTTTTTGAGTTTGGTTTTTCTCCCCTTTTACTTTAATTCATCTAATCAGATAAGACAGGTCAGCAGATTTAAAAGCTATCTTTCCGAAAATGGTCTGGACAGTTCCAAGTGGTGTCATGTGACTTTTCTAGATTATTAATGTTTTGCCTTAGGTAACATGGGTCAGATAGTCTTCAGTTAATGCACACAGATTTTTTTTTAAGTCTTTTCTTATTCAACTACTTGTGAATGTTTGGATAAATTCAACTTCTAAATGGAACTAAATTGGCATTCTATGGAATATATCTTTACTCATCAGTTGAAAATCATATTGTTCAGTGAAACAGGCCCAGGTTAGAGAATTGGTATTCACACTTTAGTGAGTTAGAATCAACTGGAGGCTTTGTCAGAATGTGTATATAGCATCTCACCACCAGAGTTTCTGATTTGGGAGGCTTAGTGTGGGGTTTAAGAATGCATTTCTAACAATTTCCCAGTGAAGCTTTTGCTGCTGCTCTGCGGTGCAAGTTTTGAGAACCTCTGATTAGACCATGAAAAGAAGAAAGGAAAACTGAAGGGCAGGATAATCAAAGCCTAATTTTGAATGGCAGGTTCCTGGGTGATGCTAATGATTGACAATGGACTAGTTCCTCTTCTGGAAAGTCAGAACATTGGATGCACTATAGAGTGTAGGTCTACGCTGACATAACAAGGGTTTGCCATTCTTCAGAAGTGACTTGACATGTATCGATTAAGTGAATGCTATTTGGACTTTGAATATACAGTAGTTGAAAATAAGATTCAAAATTCAAAGACCTCAGAAATTTAATTACCATCTAAACCACAATTTAAGTGTGTAGGTAAAAAATTAGAAGATCTGCTGGGTAGGGATGTGCATGAATTGATAACCCCCAAATCATGCCTCTCTAGCAGGTCTAATCTACTAGCAGCACTACAGGAGAAGGAGGCCAATCTCCCTCTGTGCAATTTACTGTCACAGAAATCCTGTGAATGTTCTGTTATGAATCAGTTCTGACTTGGCAGGAATGAGGAAGTGAAGTAAAAATTATTTGAGAAGCTAGTGAAGGATGTGGGAATCAGAATTGGAAGAAGACTCAAAAACCAATGTTATGCAGTTACCACAGTCTTGGTTGCTGAAAGTGAAGAGGACTTGAAGCATTTACTGAAGATTATCAATGACTATAGCCTACAGTATGTTTTATATATTAATTTAAAGAAAACAAAAATCCTCACAAGTGTACCAAATAAGGAATAACATGAAATGGAGAAAAATGGAGGGAAAAACACAAGGTTTTCCTCTAATGATCATATATTTTCTTGGCTGATAATCAGGAAATACTACTTAAACTATACCTTTAGTCAAACACCTTTAGAATTGGAAGGAACAATTGGGCAAAACACTGTAGTGTGCCAATTGGAAGGGAGACAAAGAGATACTTGCAGAGAAAAGAACAGGATTTAAACTGTCATAGACCAGATTTTGAATTTTGATTCTTGCTTGTCACAGTTTTAAGGAGATAAGGGGGAAATTAATCTTTCTCTTCAAAAGGAGAATGAGCAAGCCCTTTGAGTATTTAGCTGTAACTTCAACACAAGCTGTGTGTTGCTATTGCTGTGTGATGCCATCCAGTTATCTCTGATTCATAGTGACTTTACCCATTACTGTGATGATCTTAGATATAACAGCCAAAATGTTGTCAGTCCTGTAGTCCCAAGTCTGAGTGCCAAAGGACCACCTAAAAGAACTCAGGGAACATTTGAGTCTTCAGAAAAGAAATATAAACTAGATTCCCATCACAACAAGATAAAAGTAAATAATCCAATAGAAATATGGGTACAGGATATAAAAAGACAGTTCACCAAAGAAGACATTCAGATGGTTAACAAGCACATGAAGACATGTTCAAAATCCCTAGCTCTAAGAGAGATGCAAATAAAAAGAAACTGAGATATTATCTCACCCATCAGAATAGCAAAATTTAACAGAACAGCAAGCAACAAATGCTGGTAAGGTTGTGGAGAAACTGGAACCCTTATTCACTGTTGGTGGGAGTGTAAAATGGTGCAACCACTGTGGAAGGTGGTATTTGACCTAGCATTTCCACCACTGGGAATATACCCCAAAGAGACCAAACTGACGTCCAAGCAGATATATGCACACCCATGTTTAGAGCGACTTTGTTCACAATAGCAAGGAGGTGAAAAATACCTAAGTGCCCATCAGCAAACGAATGGATAGAGAAACTGTGGTATATTCACACAACGGAATACTACACTGCATTGAAAAACAAGGAACTCATGCAATGTTATTCAAAATGGGTGACCCTGGAGGACATTATGCTGAGCGAAGTTTCTCAGTCATAAAAGGACAAATACTGCATGGAGCTACTGTTGTAAAACAGTATTGACAACGGGGTTGCAGGGAGACTGAAAAAGATGGGTTCAATAATGTATACTGCATTGAAACAGATGAGGGGTAAAACTGTTTAAAAGAGATATGTGATTAGGTATTTTTGTCATGACAGGAGTCCAGAGCAAAGGCTGCATAGTGGAGTAGACCTGGGGAGAGGGATTGTAAAACAATGAAAGAATTTTTCTTTTACTTTTCCAAGATGGTAGTGTACTAGGGGGTAGAGTTGGGAGGGGAGAAAAGTGCAACAATGAATGTAAATTTTCATTGAAATAAATAATAAAGAAGAAAAAGAAATAAAACCCCCTAGATTCCATTTCTTTTCAAAGTTAAAGAAAAGTATGTGTGCTAGGCAACTAGTGAATCTATGACCACTCATGGGAGTTTTTTAACCGTATGTTGATAGTGTCCTCCAGATATAAGGTATATTGGCATACTGGACTCTTCCATTGATATGAAATGGATAGTTCCTCATGTGAAAATGTGATGCAAGTAAGCTTGGCCAAAATACATACCTCCAATGTGCTGATTGCAAAAGGCATCTCTTTTTCAAGATGAACAGCTCAGTACAACTTTGCTTGATGCCATTAAAATACTCAGTTATTCAACCACCTCTGCTCTGAGCCTGTGCTTAAAAATAGACACTCTTATTATGATTTGGCTTCCTCTGGGTATGTCTGACAATTTCAAGTATTTTGATTAAAAAAAAACATTTCCGGAACAGGTTTGAGGACATGGACACTAAGGAGCGAAGACCAGATGAGCTGTGGGAGGATATCAAGAATATCATCCAAAAAGAATGCAAAAGGTCATTACAAAGACAGTGGAAGAAGAAAAGACCAAGATGGATGTCAGAAGAGACTCAGAATATTGCACTAGGATGCTGAGAAGCCAAGGCAAAGTGGCAAAATCAGTAAGTTAAGGAGCTAAACAGGAGATTTCAAAGGGCATCGTGGGGAGACAAAGTATCATAATTAAACATGCAAAGAACTGGGGTCAGAAAATCTAAAGAGCCGAACTCACTCTGCATTTTTTTAAAGCTGAAGGAAATGAAAAACAAATTGACACATTAACTTGCAATACTTAAGGAACTATAGTGGCAAGAAGCTGCACTGTAATCCTGAAGGCATGCGATTCAATGCCACAAGCTGCTCCACAGGAAAAGTATAGGTAATTTCCACCTCCACAATTGACTGTCTCTAAAAACTCACCAGAGGGTCAGCTGTGGGTCAGTTCTGACTCTATAGTACACAACAACGACATGGGTAGAATGTTGAATAATCTAGGAAGCATCAAAATAAGATGGAAGTATTACAGAGTCACTGTACCTAAAACAATTGGCTAACATAGTCAGAACAGGAGCCAAAATATGACTTCGATTTCATACCACCTGAATTTCAGAATCATCTCAGGAACAGGTTTGAGGCCTTGAAAACTAATGAGTGAAGACCAGATGAGTTGTGGGAGGATGTCAAAGGTATCATCCAGGAAGAGTGCAAA
>NW_006399897.1:3849273-3850717 GCF_000299155.1 Elephantulus edwardii | reverse complement strand
CAAATGATTCAACGGCACATAACAACAACAACAGCAGTCAGAACAGAGCAAGGAAACACTGCGTGGTTCAAAATTAGGAAGGGTGTGCCAGGGCTGTATCCTGTCTCCATACCTTTTCAATCTTTACGCAAGACACGTTATCTGGGAGGCTTAGATGTATAAGGAGAAATGTGGCATAAGGATTGGAGGAAAAATCATCAACAATCTGCGTTATGTAGATGACACGACCCTGCTTGCGGAAACTGAGGAGGATCTGAAGCACTTGCTGTGGAAGGTCAAGGACTGCAATCTTCAGTATGGATTGAGACTCAATATCAAGAAAACAAAGATTCTCACCACTGGGCCAATTGGCAGCATCATAATGGTAAAGAGGTTGACATTTTTACAGTTTTGGTTTGCTTGGCTCTACAGTCAACACTCTTGGCACCAGCAGCCAGGAAATGAAAAGACGTATTGTGATGGCAAAGTCTGTGGTTAGAAACCTTTTTAAAGTGCTGAAGTGCAAGAATGTCAGTATGGAGACTAAGGTGCGCCTGATACATGCCATGGTCTTTGCAACCATTTGCTATGCATCAGAGAGCTGGAAATGACTAGGGAAGATAGAAGGAGAATTGATGCCTTTGAGCTGTGGTGTTGGAGAAGAGTATTGAATATACCATGGACTGCTAAGAAAACAGACAGGTTTGTCCTAGAGAGGGTTAATACGGAGCTGCTCCTTGGAGGCAAGAATTCTGATGCTTCATTTGACATACTCTGGACATGTTGCAAGGAGGGATCATTCCTTGGAGATTGACGTCACCCTTGGGAGGGTGGAGGGACAGCACAGGAGAGGGAGACCCTCGATGAGATGGATTGATTCAGTGAGTGGGGTTATGGGGGTAGGTGTGTCAGAGATGGTGAGATTGGCACAGAATAGGGCAGAGTTTAGGGCTGTTGTACTCTATGGTCGCTATGAGTTGCAGGTGACTCGACGGCACATAACAACAGAAGAATTTCATGAAACAGCAAATGAGCAAGAGACAATGGTGATGAAGTAGGAAGTTCAAGCTGCTCTGAAGAAATTGGCAAAAAACAAGGCCCCAGGAATTGATAGAATACCAAGAGACATATTTCAACAGACAGATGCAACCCTGGATGTGCTCATTAAGTTGTGTCAAGAAATTTGGAGGACAACTACCTGGCCAACTGACTAGAAAAGATTCATATTTACTCTCATTACAAAAAAAGGTAATCCAAGAGAGTGTGGAAATTATTGAACAATATCATTGATATCATATACAAGCAAGATAATACTGAAGATTAACAAGCACATGAAGAAATGTTCAATATCCCTAGCCCTGAGAGAGATGCAAATAAAGACAACCATGAGATATCATCTCACTCCAGTAAGACTAGCAAAATTTAACAGAACAGCAAGCAACAAATGCTGGCGAGGTTGTGGAGA
>NW_006399897.1:3842792-3848658 GCF_000299155.1 Elephantulus edwardii | reverse complement strand
GGGAGAAGGGTGCAACAATGAATGAATGGAATCCCAAAATCTCTGTAGATGTTCATTGAAATGAAAAATAAACAACCTAAATTAAAAAAAAATACTGAAGATTATCCAGAAACAATAGGAACATTGACACGGGATTTGACTGAAAAGCAGGCCTGGAAAGATGTAAACTCTGTGAGTTACATACACTATGACTTTCAGAAGGAATGAAAGCATTTTTGTCCAAAACTCTCGCGTGTGTCACACGGAATTTACAGTAATCTGTGTTGTCTCCTTCTTGGAAACATAGCAATTCAGGAAAAAGTGCACGTAAACACCTATGCAACGTGGTGTTCGCGAAGCGCAGCCCCTTACTTACTGAAGCCCTCGAATGACACACTGTGTTGGAAATGTCTTTCTCTGTAATCTGCGTCTCGCTGAACAATGAATGAGTTAACGTAGTGATGTTCTGCTGTATATGACATTTCGGTGATATTCGTACCACACGGAAATTCCAGAAGTGCTTCTTCTTTCGTTCCTAGAATTTTTTCCCAAGAATCTCACCCACATTGTGTACTGAGTGTGTTTCACAGAAAGATGTACCGTTTACTACCGAAGGTATCAAATGTAGCAGCAAATTCTTACCACACGGGATTTGACTGAAAAGCAGGCCTGGAAAGATGTAACCTCTGTGAGTTACATACACTATAACTTTCAGAAGAAATGAAAGCATTTGTCTCGAAAACTCTCGTGTGTGTCGCACGGAATTTACAGTAATCTGTGTTGTCTCCTGGTAGGAAACAAAGCAATTCAGGATAAAAGTGCACGTAAACACCTATGCGACGTGGTGTTCACAAAGCGCACCCTCTTACTTACTGAAGCCCTCGAATGACACACTGTGTTGGAAATGTCTTTCTCTGTAATCTGCGTCTTGCTGAACAATGAATGAGTTAACGTAGTGATGTTCCTTCTGTGTTGTCTCCTTGTAGGAAACAAGATATGCAAGTAGGGTTTAGAAGAGACTCTGGCACTAGGTACAGTATTGCCGATGCTGGATGGATCTTAGCCAAAAACACAGAGTACCAGAGAATTATCTATCTGTGTTTCATTGCGTATGCAAAGGCATTTTACTGTGCTGATCAGAACGAATTGTGGCTAACCTTGAGAGGAATGGTAATCCCAGAATACTTGATTGTGCTCATGTGAAATTTTTACCTGGAACAGAAAGCAGTCATTAGAACATCACAAGGAAACACTGCATGGTTCAAAATAGGGAAAGATGTATATCAAAGATGCACCGTATCTCCATACTTTTTCCAATTTGTATGCAGAACAGATCATTCTGGAGGCTACACTTTATGAAGAGAAATGTGGTATCAGGACTGGAGGAAGACTCATCAACAAAGTGAATTTTACAGATGACACAATCCTGCTTGCTGAAAATGAGGTTGTTGTTATTATGTGCCGTCAAGTCGCTTGCTTGCGACTCATAGCAACCCTATGTACAACAGCTCTAAACCCTTCTCTATCTTGTGCCAATCACACTGCCTCTGACACACCCATCCTGATTACCCCAGTCACTGAATCAATCCACCTCATAGAGGGTGAAATTCTTGATGCAGAAAGTCAAGAGCTATAGTCTTTAATATGGATTGAACCTCAACATCAAGATAACAAAAATTCTCACCACTGGGCCAATTAACAGCATCATTATGTATGGAGAAGAGATTGAGATTGTTAACTTTAGTTTGCTTAGCTCCACAATCAACACTCTTGGTACCAGCAGCCAAGAAGTCAAAAGATTAATTGCATTGGGAAAATGTACTGTCAGGGACCTCTACAGAGTACTTAAGAGCAATAATATCAGTATTGAGACTAAGGTGCACTAGATCCAAGCCATGGTCTTCGCAATTCCCTGTTATGCATCAAAGAATTAGGCAATGACTAAGGATGACGGAAGAATTGATGTGCTTGAGTTGTGATGTTGGAAAGAGTATTGAATACAGCATGAATTGTCAAGAGAACAAACAGGTCTGTCCTGGTGAGGATAAAATTGAGCTGCTCCTTGAAGGCAAGAATTTTGAAGCTTTGTATCACATATTTTTGGAGTTTCTTGCCAGGAGGCAATCATCCTTGGAGAAAGGCATCATGCTTGGAAATGTGGAGGGACAATGAAGGAAAGGAAAACCCCAGATGAGATGGATTGATATAGTAACTGGGGTGATGAGGATAAGTGTATTGGAGACAATGAGATTGGCTCAGGATAAGACAGGGTGCAGATCTATTGTACATAGGTTCACTCTGAGTCACAAATGATTTGATGGCACATAACAATAACAAGGGTGATTTCTCATAGTTAATGGTTAATTTGGCTTATTTTTATTTAGAGAGAAAGAGTTGATCACACAATTTTGAATTTCAGGTCTCTTTATAGTAATTCCTCTGGTAATTCAATAAAGAAAGAGACTTCTGGTTATTATTTTAATTTTCCTATAGCTTAACCTGGGGGAAAGAATATTCTGCTGATGCCGACAAAACCTGTGTAGTGGTTTTATTTATCTGAAATTATTAAAATGGGGGTTTTGACTTATACTTTTACTCAAATGAGCTTCGAAATCATGCTCCTGGGTAGCAACTTAAAAAGCTCAGAAGAAGATTTGGAACTATGGTAAATTCTTAAAGATGTTAATACTTTTGCATGGAGCCTTTGGAGAGCAAAGGTCTAAATCCTTAAATAAACTAAGGTAATAATCAAGCATGATTACTGGGCAAGAATCAATATCTCCATGATTGCACACATTTTAACTGTTCTGTGAGATGCAGATAATTGATCTGAAATGTGTCTGATAGATACTTAATTAACTTCATAATCTACTGTAGATTTTGGCTAAAAATAATTTTGAGAAGCGATAGCCATGTTTAATACAGAAGATCAGCTCACATGTGAATTTTACTTACTGACCATTTTCGCTTCAGATCACTGCAACCATTTCCTTATCATTACTGAAACCTCTCTTTACCTGTAACCAGTAAATAGCCTTGGAGTCAACATTGATTTGTGATGATTCTGACTTATGGCTGTTGTATGCATGGCTGAGTAGAATCATCATTGGCTTTTCAACAGTTAACTTTCCAGAAGCAGATCTGTGGACCTTTCTTCTTAGGAAACTCAGGGTGGCTTGAATCTCCAACATTTTGCTTAATGACTGAATAAATTAACCATTTGCTCCAAACAGAGGCTCTTGTTTGTTTATTGTTGTACACTGTCAGGTTGGAATTGACTTATAACTGATCCTCCAGGATGTTTTTACAGGCAGTAAATCACATGAGACGGTCCTTCTTTCATGGAGATATTGGTGGATTTGAACCACTTACTTTTGGGTTGACAGTACAACTTCTTACCACTAAGCCATCTTATCTCCCTCCGAGTTGCCTTTAGTGTTCCATTTATCTCAAATTTTTTTTTTCTAGATAGCTTCTGACCATCAGGTCTGGTCATGAATACCTGACTTATGGATTCTTAAATAGTTTCACTCCCAGAGGAGCTCTTACCCAGCTTAATGTGCCACTAGTACAATAATGGAATTGTCAATAATGCTTGAGCAAGTAAAGAATATTTCCATTTTTCATAAAGTCTCACAACTATCAGCATGTTTGCTGGTGAGTTCTAATGTATATCCTTATCCCAATATGTTCCCCAAACTCCCTGAAGATATTGTCTCTAGGTTACCTACCACTCAGGTGACTCAATAGCACATACCAACAACAGACTACCACTATCTAAATCATTTGTAAGTGGAGAGGTGACTTCTTTTGTTGTTGATTGCCTTCGAGTTGAGCATGACTCATACCAACCCTATGAAAAAAAGGCCTGAAGCCTTTCTATAACTATTGACAATTGACATTTATCAAAATTCATAGAGTTTTTGGAGGCATGTTGTTTAGAAAGTGAATAATACTCCTTTACCCAATTGTAAGAGATTTCAAAATTCAAAGAATCCTCAGCTAATAGAATTTAAACCAGATATTTCTAGACTTTTCTCAATCTTTCATTTTTGACCATGTGGGCTACCATTAAAAAAAATAAGTTCACAAACTATATGGTTGAAAACAAGAAAAATTTCCCTTCTTGCCATTCTAGAGACCTGAGAACTGGAATCAAGTGACAAAGCCTATAAGGGGGAAAAAAACCTTCCTTGCTTTGCCCGGCTTTGAGCAGTTTCTGGCAATCTTTACAGTCTTTGGTTTGTAGTTGCATCATTCCAATCTCTGCCTTTGTCTTCACATGTCAACATTTTCCTCTTTTAAAGACCAGTCATTGGATTAGGGCCTACACTAATTCATTATGAATACATCTTTGATCACATCTACAAAAGACTCAATTTCTGAATAAGGTCACAGTCTCAGTTGGTAGAAGTTACCACTTGAACATATCTTCTTGAGGGATACAATAACACCATGTCAACACCAAGTAAGATAATTCAGCCAACCTCTTAAAAAAATCCTTTTAAAGTAATGGATCCTCTGTTTTTTCCTATTATTAGGACGCAACTTTTCCTCACTATGTATGATCATCTCCAAGGTCTCTTGTGCCTGTTTTTTTATTATTCCTCTTCATGTGTCACATGACACTCTAGTAGTTTTTGTAAAATACATATCTGGTAACATCATACTCTTGTGTAAGATACATCAAGATAAAGGTGTGGTCTTTTCATGGCTTAAAGCTATGCCCATTTGTGGTCCTTGTCTTAAATTCTATCTTAACTCCTCCCATTCTTCTCATGTATCTCTCATCTTGATAAGTTTAAAACTGTGCTAATTTAAAAAAATAATAATTCATCTCTGACTCTGAGCCTTTACAAATGCTGTTCCCGTGAACTGGAATGCCCTCTCCCTGTCAACAGCTTGCAATCACTCTATACATTCTTCAAGACAGAACCTATATATGGCCTCCCTATGAAACCTTGTCTGACCACTCCCAGGTGGTATGTCTCCCAGCCCTTGCTCTCAGCACTAGGTTCATGATTTTATCAGATCACTTATCTTGTACTAAAATGGCTTATTTGTCTCCCTTGCAGGATGTGATGTCCTTGAGGACAGGCTATATGACTCATTCATCTTATCAAATGTCAACACATTGCAGGTGTTTGAGAAGTTTTGTAGACTGAAGGAAGAAGCACTAGTGGTTATGATTATACCTGTCATGCTGGGAGACAATTTGTAAAGTGAATGAGTTCCATGGTCTGAATCCTAGTTATTCTGCTCACTAACTGCTCTTAGACCAACAATATTACTCTCTGTGCATCAGTCTGAAAAATGGGTATTTTTTAAATAACAAAATCTGACAGATAAAATGCTTAGAATAATGACTGGTACTTTAGTAAGCATATTATAAACATAAGTGATTAGTTTTATGACCTACTGGTGTGTACTATTGAGTCGGAACTGATCCATAGTTGACCTCCAGTGGGTTTACAGAGCCAGTTTAATCACACTGGAGGATATTGCCCATCTTTCTCCTATAGAACAGCTGGTGGTTTTGAACCATACCTTTGGGATTGCAGGGCAGCTTTTTATCACTAAAAAAAAAAAAAGCATAATTATTCTATTCAATCATTATTTAAGGAAGAAACTTACTTATATTACTTCACTAAATGTAGTTTAAGACATAAAGACAACTTCAGACATTTGTCTGTTCTCAGAAAATATTAATTATGGACAAATACATATTAATAATAAGACTGTTTTAGAATGGCAATATGTTGTTATGTTATGTTATGTTATGTTATGTTATGTTATGTTATGTTATGTTATGTGCCGTAGAGTCGCTTGAGACTCATAGCGACCCTATGTACAACAGCCCTAAACTCTGCTCTGTCCTGTGCCAATC
>NW_006399897.1:3837413-3841247 GCF_000299155.1 Elephantulus edwardii | reverse complement strand
AGCTCAAAAGCATCCACTCTCCTTCTGTCCTCCCTAGTCATTGTCCAACTCTCTGATGCATAACAAGCGATTGCAAATACCATGACCTGTATCAGGTGCACTTTAGTCTCCAGAGAGACACTGTTGCTCCTGAGTAAGTTTGAGAGGTCCCTAATGGCAGACTTTCCCTCTGAAAACCCTACAATTCTTTGGGATAGGAACAAATATAGATCTCTTGCAGTCAGTTGGCCAAGTGGTTGTTCTCCAGATTTCTTGGCACAACTTGGTGAGCACGTTCAGGGCAGCATCTGTTAACTGAAATATGTCAATTGGTATACCATCTATTCCTGGAGCCTTATTTTTTGCCATTTCCTTCAAATGGCAATATAGTTATTAATTTTCTCAGCAAATTACTGTTACACAGATTAGATATGAAGTATTGTTTTAGATGTGGTAAATATATATGGGACAAATTATTAAAGTACTCAGTTACTGAACTACAGAGATTTAAATCTACCTAGAGGTGACTGGGAAGAAAGGCCTGATGAGCTACTTTTGAAAAAGAAACATTCATGAAGTTTTGTTTGATATCCTTGTTCTGTTTGACACACATGGGGGCACTCACTCTGAGTCAAAATCAAGAGAATAAAAATTGGTTTGGTCAGAGGTATAGACTTACTAGAAATGCATAGGTGCAGAGAATGCCCCATTTTTATGAGAAGTGCTTGTGTTTTATTAGGGTTAACAGCATGGTTATGTTAAACAAGTGACATGCAGAATAAGCAAAAGGGGCATTTAGTGTAACCTTGACGGAACACAGTCATTGTGGTCCTAGAAAAATATGTAGAATGTCATAGTGGTCCACAGATACTGAGGAACTTGAAAACGAAGAAGAACAGCTAAAGAGTAAGTCAAACAAAAGTTCAGAAATAGTGATGGCTTGTTAAGCTGATCAAGGAAGAAGGAAGCTTCCTGGGTTAAAAGAATGTAATCTTAAGACTATACTCAGGGCAAAAAAGAACACTCTTCTCTGGGACTTGCAAAACTTTGATCCTTCTGCCAATACTGTCTTCTGGTTAAAGATGTTGTTATGGAAACAGCGAAGGTCAGCAAATAAGACAAGAAAAGGTACAATATATCTTAGATCCCAGTTAATATATTTTACTGCTTATGTAATGAAAGATTTCTCAATAAAAGCTATGAGGATGTACAAGTTGGGAGGATGCTCGGCCATGACTTCCCTCCCCTTATGCCTTGACTTAGGAAAGTCTTGAGAAGTCCAGCCCATCACACGGCACTTTCCTGCTGGACAGAGAAGTGTGACATACCTCACTCAATCTGCTTCTATGTGAATGAGAATGGTGTGACTAAAATATCCAAAGGACCACAAAGCGGGGAAGCATTTGTTATGTTTTTCTTAAGTGCTGGATTCCTAGTAATAGCTAGCTAGAAACTCTACCTGCAACACAGCAGTCATTACATTTCATTTTCTTGAATGAATGACTGGTAGAGGGAACTTTGAAATATGTTTAAAGAATTTTTATTCCACCCACCCCCAGAACAGTTGCTTTTAGTGGCTAATGAGTCAACTTCAAGAAACACAAGAAACAACAGAATGAAACCTGGCCTAGTCCCACACCATTCTCAGTCTCCTATGTTTAAGCTCATTTGTTTCAGCAATTGTGCCAAGAATCTCCTTGAGGGTCTTCCTCTTTTTTCTGACTCTGTACTTTTTCACACATACGTCCTGTTTAGAACAAGTCAAGATGCCTCATTAATCATTACTGGGAGGGTATCTTTCCCCTGCAGAGCTACTGGTGAATTTGAATGGTTATAGAATCTTGGCCTTTGAATTAGCAGCATAGCTCTCCATAGACTATGTCACCAGAGCTCCCTCTACAAGTTCCACTAAATATGTTGAAGAGTAAGAACCAAGAAAATTACAGGATAGATTGTTGAAACAAGCATGTTGTTAGTTGTAGGGAGTTGCCACCCTCATGTCTGCAGAATAGTGTTGTTCCAAAGGTGTTTCAAGACTGTGATCTTTTGGAGTCAAATCAAGAAGTTTTTATTCCAAGGCTCCCATAAGTGGCTTTGAACCTTCAAACATTTGTAAGTAGTTAAGTCCTTAACCATTTGTAAAATCTAGGGTTTCTAAGGGAAAATTGTTGTTGTTGATAGCTGTCGAGTCAAGCACGGCTCTTAGCAACCTTATGAACAAAATACCTGAAGTCTTTCTATAATTATTGTTGTTTCTCAAAGTTCATCGTTTCCAGAGGCATGTTGTTTAGGAAGTAGATGCCACTCCTGCTTCCAACTAAGTGAGAGTAAATCCTAGAAAATGAGAATAATGAACTCACTTGTAGTGAAATTTCAATTGTATAGATATTGTTATAATAAATATGGTATGAGAAGATACAGCTTAGGTTGTGGAAAGGGAGGATGAATGATGTGAGAAGAGTAGAAGATGTCAAGATTTTGAAGGAGTGAATACTTGTGGTTTGATAACACAGGATTGACCAAGAAAACCAGGTTTAAAATGGCAGCAACGTTGAAGACAGGCAAAGTCAATATGTGATTTGGAGAAAGCCAAGATGAGTCCTGGTGAAAGACGGGAAGCAGATCCCTATTGTTGACAGCACTGTTCTTCTGGATTGTTCTGCTGGAAGTGTTGAATTCAAGGTGGTGATGTGGAGTTGGCTTGAATCTCAGCTGTTGATCTCTGGTGAAACTGTGCTGGTGTTAAAGGTAGTGTGTATACCTTTTGGTTATGGTAAATTTTGTTGCTTAATGTTATCCATACTCTAAAAAAAAAAAAAGAGCCAAAACAAAACAAAAAACTCTGACTCACAGCTACACTGTAAAACAGAGTAGAACTGTACCATAGTGTTTCCATGTCTGTAAATCTTTATAGAAGTAGCTTGCTTCATTTTCCCGTGATGGAGTGCCTGATGGGTTTGAACAATTGGCTTAGAAGCTAAGACCTTTAATTACTGTGCCATATAGTCTCCTTTAGCTCATGACCTATGATGGTGTACTTTTATGCCATATATTTCTCTATGAAAAAAAAAGGAAAAGGAAAACAAATCTATGTCCTCTCAAGTCTCTTTTGAATTCTAGCGACCCTGTAGAACAGAGTAGAACCTCTTAGGATGTTGAAGGATATAGTCACTACAAAAATCTATCACCACGTCTTTTCCATAGAGCAGCTGCTGACCTTTTGGTTAGAAGCTATTCTTTGTTAACCACTGTGCCACCAGAGCACTTTCTCCACTCCAATACATATTATTGTTTGTAGTAAAAGGAAAGGGACAAAATTAGTTGGTTCTGCAGCCTGGAAAACTGACTCCATGGGAATTGGGCTTTGGTTTTCAGGATGCATGCTTGAAGAAGGCTGGTGGTTTACTGCATATCAAACTTTGGTTGAAAAATCAAGGATTCAAATCTGCCAGTTACTTTGAGGGACAAAGATGAACAGTCTATTTACTCATAAAAAAATTTACCACCTCAAATCTGACAGGTTGTCCTAGGATAGGACTGACACGTCTTTACTGTATCTGCCTTCTCTAGTATTTGATGTTGTTTAATAAGTAAGAGAACACAAGAATAAGTAGGTGACCATGCCTTGCTAAAAAGTAATTTATATGCAGAATGACTCAAAAGTGCAAGGAAATATGGGTCATTTCAGATATATATCCCATTTTCCCAGCATCATTTGCTCAAGAATCTTTTCCCACATTGATGGATTTTGTTTTTATTTTTAAATTTCTTTCTTTCTTTCTTTCTTTCTTTCTTTCTTTCTTTCTTTCTTTCTTTCTTTCTTTCTTTCTTTCTTTCTTTCTTTCTTTCTTTCTT
>NW_006399897.1:3832168-3835798 GCF_000299155.1 Elephantulus edwardii | reverse complement strand
TGATCCTTGGAGGAGGACATCATGCTTGGGAGGATGGAGGGACAGCGCAGGAGGGGAAGGCCCTCTATGAGGTGGATTGATTCAGTGACTGACATAATTGGGTTGGGAGTGTCAGAGACAGTGCGATTGGCACAGGACAGAGCAGAGTTTAGGGCTGTTGTACATAGGGTCGCTATGAGTCTCAAGCGACTTGACAGCACATAACAACAACATGAATACCAAGCTTTGTTCTTTGGTTTTGGATTTTTTTTTTCCATTTATTTTTTTGAGATTTTAATGAAAGTTTCTAGAGATTTTGGATTTCCATTCATTCATTGTTACATGCTGCCCACCCCTCCCCCAAGTTTGCTTTTATCTTGAAAAGAAAAAGTATCATTGTTATACAATCTCCTCAGTCCACTTTACTACACAGCTCTTTTTCGAGACTCTTATCATGAAAATATACCTAATCATATATTCATTTTAAATAGTTCTCTCCCTCCTTTGTTACAATGCTGTGTGCATTATTTATCCTCTCTTAGTTTCCCCCAATCCTGATGTCAGTTCCTTTTTATAACAGTGACATTACACAGTATTTGTCCTTTTGTGATGGCGATATTTCACTCAGCATAATGTCCTCCAGGGGCACCTATTTTGTATATTTAATGAGTTCCTTGTTTTTCAGTGCATCATATTATTCCATTGTGTGAATATACCACAGCTTCTCTATCAATTTGTTTGTTCACGGGCACTTGTGTTGTTTCTGACCCTTTGCTATTGTGAGTAAAGCAGTAATTAACATGGGTGAGCATATATCTGCTTGGGTGGCAGTTCTAGTTTCTATAGGAAATATTCCCAGTAGTAGAATTGCTGAGACAAATGGTATGCCTATTTACTACTTTTTGAGAAAGCCCCATACTGTCTTCCATAGTGGTTGCACCATTTTATACTCCTACCAACAGTGAGAAATGGTTCCAGTTTCTTCACAACCTCGTCAGCATTTGTTGTTTGCTGTTCTCTTGAATTTTGCTATTCTTACTGGGATGAGATGATATCTCATAGTTGTCTTGATTTGCATCTCTTTTAAAGCCAGGATTGTGAACATTTCTTCATGGTTTGTTCGCCATCAGAATGTCTTCTTTGATGAAGTTTCTGTTCATATCCTGTGACCATTTTTCAATTGGGTCTTTTACTTTTATCTTGTGGTGCTCAAGTATTCTATAAATTCTAGATATAAGACCCTTGTCAGACATGTCATTACGAAATATTATTTCTTAGTCAGTGGTTTTCCTTTTTATCCTGTTGGAGAAGTTGTTGGATATGCATTGGAATTTTATTCTTAGAAGGTCCCATTCATCTATTTTATCCTTTCCTGGATGTAGGTTTTCAGGATGGTTGGAAAACTGTTCGTGTTTTGTATTAGGGCTTCTAGAGTTCTTCCAAGCTTTTCTCTAATGAAGTTTATAGTCTTTGGTTTTAATCCTAGGTCTTTAATACACTTTGAGTTGTTTTTTTTGTATGGTGTGAGGTGTGTATCTTGCTTGAGTTTTCTACAGATAGTCTTCCAATTTCGCCAGCACCATTTGTTAAAAAAGGCTGATGTTTCCCCACTTAAGTGATTTCATCTCCTTGTCAAAAATCAGTTTTCCATAGGTAGATGAGCTGATTTCCAGGTTCTTAATTCTATTCCATTGATATGTGTCTGTCATTATACCCGTACCACTTCGTCTTGACCACTACAGCAGTGTAGTAGGATTTGAAAGCAGGGAGTGAGATACCTCCTACCTTGTTTCTATTTTTAAGGAGTATTTTGCTTACTTAGGGCCTCTTTCCATTCTAAATGAAATTGGAGATTGCCTTTTCCATCTCGTTGAATATTGGAATTGGTGTTTGTATTGGGATTGCATTGAACATGTAAATTACCTTTGGTAGTATTGTCATTTTACAGTATTAAGTCTTTCTATCCAAAAGCAAGGTATGTTCTTCCATTTTTCCAGGTATCTCCTACCGCTCCACTTTTTCCTTTTTCTTTATCCTGTCCATCTCTTATTTACATGGTTTTTTAAAAAAATTTTTCTTCTTATTTATTTACAAAATTCAAATACATTGTTTTTCAAAGGAAGACTTCAGTTTCCCTCATCCTGTTTCTTGTAGTAATGTTTTGTAATTTTCTTTGAATAGATTCTTTGAATTTCTGGTTAGATTTACTCTTATGTATTTAATCTTGTGGTTAGCTATTGTGATGGATATTGTTTTTCTTAGCTCCAATTTTATAATCTTTCTGTCACTGTGGAGAAATCCAATTCATTTTTTGTATGTTGGTCTTGTATCCTGCCATTTTGCTGAATTGGCCAACTATGTCCAGTAGTTTTCTTGCTGAATCTTTAGGGTCTACGTATACTATCATATCATCTGCAAATAGAGATAATTTTACCTCCTCTTTGTCAATTTGAATACCTTTTATTCCCTTCTCTTGTCTTATTGCTATTGCTAAGACTTCTAATGCAATATTGAATAGGAGAGGTGATAGTGCACATCCTTGATTAGTTCTTGTTCTCAAGGGGAATGCCTTTAATCTCTCTCCAGTGAGAACAATATTGGCCCTTAGGTTTGCATATATACTTTTTACTATGTTGAAGAAATTCCCCTCTAATACAATTTTGTTGAGTGTTTTAATCAGGAAAGGATGTTGGACCTTTTCAGAAGCCTTTTCTGCATTAATTATAGGATCATGTGGCTCTTGTTCTTTGTTTTGGGGTGTTTTTTTTTTTTTGCTTTTTAAAAATTTTATTTTAATATTTTGTTCTTTTTTTAATGTGATGAATTACACTGATTGTTTTTCTTATGTTAGACCATCCTTGCATACCTGTCCCACTTGATCATGGTGAATTATTATTATTTTTTTTTAATGTGTCATTGCATTCTATTGGCCAGGATTTTTTCCAGGATTTTCTGCATCTGTACTCATGAGAGATATTGGCCTTTAGTTTTCTATTTTGGTGGTGTCCCTACCTGGTTTTGGTATCAAGGATATGTTTGCTTCATAGAATGAATCTGAGAGAATTCCCTCTTTTTCTATTTTCTGAAATAGTTTATGCAGGATTCATGACATTTCTTCTCTGAATATTTGATAAAATTCACTTGTAAAACCATTGGGACCAGGGCTTTTTTTGGCTAGAAGTTGTTTTATTACCTTTTCAACTTATTCTTTTGTAATGGGTCTGTTCAAGTGTTCAATTTTGATTTGTATCAGTTTAGGTAGGGTATGATTTTTTAAAGTATTTGTCCATTTCCTCTATGTTTTCCTATTTGTTTGAGTATAGTTTTTCCTAATATTTCATTGTTAACCTTTTTATTTTAGTTGGTTCTATTTTGTTAGTTTGCTAGTGGTTTGACAATTTTATTGACTTCTTTTAAGAACCAACTCCTAGTTTTATTGTTGGTTTCAATTGTTTTTCTGTTTTCCATTTCATTTATTTCTGTTCTAATTTTTATGATTTGTTTTTTTTTCCCCCAAAGCAACAAAATCACTATTTACTTGGGGAATAAAAGTCTTATTTGCACAGAAATAGAAGATTTCATATTTACATGTGATTTTTTTTTTTTTTCACTCCTACAATGTAGCCACCTTTCCCTTTCCAGTCATATTTT
>NW_006399897.1:3825059-3831875 GCF_000299155.1 Elephantulus edwardii | reverse complement strand
AACTGGATGAAATATGTTTACGGCATTGAAGTCTATGATTTGTTTTTTAAAGGGTGTCGGGTTTTCCTTCTGTTGTTTTTAATTTTGTTGGAGATATTGGGTTATAGAATCAATGATCATTTTTTCCTGCCTTTTGATGTGTTTGCTTATTGCTCTAAATTGATCTCTGATTACTGCTTTTGCTATTTCCCAGAGGTTTTGGTAAGTGATGTTTTCCTTTTTTTCCAGAAACTTTTTAATTTCCTTTTTATTATTTCTTCTAGCTGGAGACTAAGGTGCACCTGATCCGGGCTATAGTCTTCGCAATTACGTGCTATGCATCACAGAGTTGGACAGTGAATAGATTTGATAGAAAGAAAATTGATGCCTTTGAGCTTTGGTGCTGGAGAAGAGTGTTGAATATACCATGGACTGCTAGGAGGACTTTCTGTAGAAGGTGAAGCCGGAATGCTCCTTGGAGTCAAGGATTCTGAAGCTTCGTGTGACATACTTTGGGCATGTTGCAAAGAGGAACTGGTCCTTGGAGAGGGACATCATGTTTGGCAGAGTGGAGGGGCAGCGAAGGAGTGGAAGACCCTCGATGAGATGGGTCGATTCTGTGACTGGAGCAGTGGGAATAAGTGTGTTTGAGATGGCTAGGTTGGCACAGGATAGAACAGCGTTTAGAGCTCTTGTACATAGGGTTGCTATGAGTCGTAAATGACTCGATGACACATAATAACAACAACAACCCATTCATGTTCAAGGAAGATGTTGCTCAGCTTCCAAATGTTTGTTTTTTTCTTCTTTATCCTCTTGTTATTAATTTCTAATTTTGTAGCGTTGTGGTCTGAGAAGATGTTTTGTATTATTTCTATTTTTGTTTTAATTTATTGATGCTTGCCTTTTGGCCTAAAATGTAATCTATTCTCAATAACATTCTATTCGCCTTGGAGAAGAAGGTATACTGTGCTTTTTTGGGGGTGTATTAACCTATAAATATCTATAAGATCAAATTGGTTTACTGTGTGCTTTAATTCTTCAGCATATTTGTTGAGTTTCTTTCTGGTAGTTCTTCCTTTTCTTGAGAGTGGTGTATTGAAGTCTCCAACTATGACAGTGGTGTTGCCTATTTCCTTTTTCAGTTTTATTAATGTTTGTTTTATATATTTTGTGGCTCTATTACTTGGTACATAGATATTTGCTATTGTTGTGTCTTCTTCTAATGACCCTTTAATCATTATGTGACCATCCTTGTCCTTTGTGATGGTCTTTGCATTAAAATTTATTTTATCATAGATTAATATCACTACTCTTGCTTCTTTTCTGGTTGCCATTTGCTTGGTATACTTTTCTATCCTTTTATTTTTAGTCTGTCTTCACTTTTCAGGTGTGTCTCTTATAGACAGCATATTGATGAATTTTTTTTATCCAATCTGCTACTATTTTTCGCTTCTTTTCGGTGCATTTAAACCATTCACATTCAGTGTGATTATTGAGAGGCAAGGTTTTACTGCTATCATTTTGTTGAGTTCTTTTTGGTGTTGTTTACCAAGCTGTTTTGATTACTATGGATATGCAATATATTTTGACATCAGAAAGCATAATACCACCTACTTTGTATTTCTTTTTCAATAGAGCTTTGATAACTCAGGTTCTTGTTTCTTTCTGTATAAAGCTGACAAGAATATGGAGAGACTGGAATTCTTATACATTGGTTGTGAGAATCAAAATGGTGTAACCACTATGGAAACCAGTTTGATATCCCCCCAAAAAAAGAAAATAGAAATATCATTTGATCCAATAATCTCATTACTAAGCATACATTCTAAAAAAAAAAAAAAAAACATTTGTGTCACTAACAGATAGATGCTAACCCATGTTTATTGTAGCATTATTGACAATAACAAAGAGATGGGAACAGCCAAAGTGCCCATTAATTATGAGTGCATAAGGAAATACGAGTACATTCACACATGAAGTATTAGGAAACATTCAAAAACAATGGAGAATTCATGAAATAACATGACCAAATCTAGAGGACGTTGTGCTGAGTGAAATAAGTCAGCCACAAAAGGATAGTTATTTTACAAGACCATTATTACAAAAAGCTAAAAAAACCTGCTTTATATTCAGATAGAATCAATCTAGTATAGAAACTAAACAGAGGAAAGGAAGAAAAAAAGGAGGGAGAAATTAATAGTTAACAGGCACTTATTAAGAAGAGAAGGAAAAGGCGACATAGTAAAAGTGGATGATAAGGCAATTATGTATATTGTAATAAATGTTATAAAATATGTATGAATGATTGAAAAATCAATATAATGTGTATACTTTTACTCTAGCCACAGGAAAAAAAAACATACATGCATTTTATAAAGAGCAAAGAAGAAATCAATGTATAAGGTGTAGCTTTATTGTTTATTAGGAAAGACATCAGCATCTGGTTGCAGCAAGGAATAAGAAAAAGGGAATCAATCTTTCATCTGCCCATATTATCATTGTTATTCATTGCCATCCACTTGGAATATTTATTCATAACTGACTCACCAGGAGGGTTTTTGAGGTGCTATTAAATTATCTCTACTGGTAGAAGATATTATTTATTCATTTAACAAATCTTAGTGCACCTTCTCTGAGTGAGATAATATGCCAGGGCCTGTGCACACATTACTAGCAAAGCAAAGCTTCTGCTCTCATCTTGTTGTTGTTCTTGTTATGTGCCGTCGAGTTACTTGCGACTCATAGCAACCCTATTCACAAGACACCTAAATGTTGCTCTGTCCTCTGCCAATTGCACTGCCTCTGATACACCCATCCCGATTACCCCAGTCACTGACTCAATCCACCTCATAGAGGGTCTTCCCCTCTTGCGCCGACCCTCCACCCTCCCAAGCATGGTGTCCCTCTCCAAGGACCTGTCTCTCTTTACAACATGTCCAAAGTATGTCAGATGAAGCCCCAGGAACCTTGCCTCCCAGGAACAGCCGGGTTTAACCTTCTCCGGGATGAATCTGTTTGTTTGCTTGGGAGTCCGTGGTACATTCAATACTCTTCTCCAACACCACAGCTCAAAGGCATCAATTCTCCTTCTATCTTCCCTAGTCATTGTCCAACTCTCTGAAGCATAACAAGTGATTACAAATACCATAGCCTGTAACAGATGCACCTTAGTCTCCAGAGAGACACCATTGCTTTCAGTACTTTGGAGAGGTCCCTAACAGCAGAATTTCCCATCGCAAAACTTTTTTTTTATTTCCTGGCTACTGGTGCCAAGAGTGTTGACTGTGGAGCCAAGCAAACTAAAGTTGTTAACAATCTCAATCTCTTCACCATTAGTCCAGTGGTGAGAATCTTTGTCTTCTTGACATGGAGCCTCAATCCATACTGAAGGCTGCAGTCCTTGACCCTCTGCATCAAGTGCTTCAGGTCCTCCTCAGTTTCAGCAATCAGGCTTGTGTCTTCTGCATAACGCAGATTGTTAATAGATCTTCCACCAATCCAAACGCCACACTTCTCCTCATAGAGCCCAGCCTCTCAGATAATCTGTTCTGCATACAGGTTGAAAAGGCAAGGAGATAGGACACATCCCTGGCGTATACCCTTCCCAATTTTGAACCATGCAGTGTTTCCCTGCTCTGTTCTGATGACTGCCTCTTGGTCCAAGTATAGGTTTCACATTAGCATGATCAAGTGTTCTGAGATTCCCATTCTTCTCAGAGTCAGCCACAGTTTGTTATGATCCACAGAGTCAAACACCTTTGTATAATCAATGAAACACAGATAGACATTCTTCTGGTATTCCCTGCTTTCAGCTAAGATCCATCTAACATCAGCCACAATATCCCTAGTACCATGACCCCTTCTAAGCCCTGCCTGGACTTCTGGCTGATCCAGTCGTTTTTGGATAATCTTCAGTAGAATCTTGCTTGCATGTGAAATCAATGATATTGTTCAATAGATTCCACACACTTTTGGGTCACCCTTCTTTGGAATGGAAACAAATATAGATCTCTTCCAGTCAGTTGGGCAAGTGTTTGTTTTCCAGGTTTCTTGGCACAACTTGGTGAGCACTTCCAAGGCAGCATCTGTTAGCTGAAATATGTTAATTGGTATACCATCTATTCCTGGGGCCTTGTTTTTTGCCATTTCCTTCAAAGCAGCGTGAACTTCTTCCTTCATCACCACAGGCTCTTGCACATTCACAGCCTAAAATAGAGCAGTGTTCCTTTCAAGTGTGAGTTCCATTTAAAAAAATATACATAAATATGTATTGCATCTGTGTTTGCTTTAAAATAAAACAAATGCATACTTGGTGACTCTTAGCTCACAAACCCCAGTAATGTAACCACGAATCCTTTTGCTTTTGTTTTTTGTAAACCAGTGTTGATATTTTAGGATCTTGTTTTGCACGGATGGCAGACAAATTTGATCTCAATGTTATTTGATTTTCCCATCACTCAACTTTGTAGAGCTGAAGTGAGTGGAGATGGAAGAGGAAGTCCCTATTATATCAGTTTCTGATGACATTCATTTCACTGTGTCCACATGTCCTCTGGTTTCTATGATTCCTATGTTTTTGTTGTCATATTCCATCGAGTCACCTGCAACTCATAGTGACTCCTATGTGCAACTGCCCTAAACTCTGATCTATCCTGTGCCAATCTCATTGTATCTGACACATCTACCCCCATTAATGCAGTCATGGAATCAATCCCTCTCATCCTGGATTTTCTTCTCTTGTGCTGTCCCTACACCCTCTCAAGCATGACGTCACTCTCCAAGGACTGGTCCCTCCTTGTAATATGTCCAAAGTATGTCAGACAAAGCTTCAGAATCCTTAGCTCCAAGGAGCAGCCTGGCTTCACCCTCTCTAGTGTAAACCTGTTTGTTCTCTTAGCATACCTGCTCTTCTCCCGCACCAGAACTCAAAGGCATCAATTCTCCTTCTATCATTCCTAGTTATTGCCCAGCTCTTTGATGCGAAGCAAGTGATTGCAAAGACCATGGTCTGTATCAGGCATACCTTAGACTCCAAACTGACATGGTTGTTCTTCAGTTCTTTGCAGAAGTCTCTGACAAAAGCTTTACCATCACAATATGTCTTCTAATTTCCTGGCTACTACTGCCAAGAGTGTTGTTTGTGGAGCCAAACAAGCTAAAGTTGTTAACAATATCAATCTCTTCACCATCGATCATTATGCTGCCAATCGGCCTATGAAGTACTTAAAACGAATTGTTATGTGATCTATTCTGACTCAGGGGGATCACATGTATATTAGA
The DNA here is from genome assembly GCF_000299155.1 of Elephantulus edwardii. Taxonomy (NCBI): domain Eukaryota; kingdom Metazoa; phylum Chordata; class Mammalia; order Macroscelidea; family Macroscelididae; genus Elephantulus; species Elephantulus edwardii. The sequence goes on along the minus strand of NW_006399897.1, from coordinate 3,826,613 downwards.
GGATCTCAACGTGGACCTGGGATATATAAAGTTTTCAGAATCTGATTTTTCTTTGGATATAGATTTCCAAAGCTTTCTATATAGGTCCCTCCGGATGGATTTGAACCAGTAATAGGTCAATCAGCTGATGTTACAAACTGCAATTGAGTAAAGTCCAACTCATGCAATTCTCTCTGTAAGAGTTTTGAAATGTTAACTGGAAATGACTGTTCCATTTTCCTCCTAAAGAGTAACTGATGGATTTGAACTGCTGATACTTCAGTTTGCAGTCCAACATTTAACCTACTATGTAGTCAGGTCTCTTATATGATATTTAGCATCTAGGACTCGTAATTATGATGCCCATCTACTCTCTGATTAGATGCACTCCCAGCCATCTGTCCCCCAAGACCTTACCAGCTTTGCTGTTCTTATAGGAACTTGGGTCCTTTGCTACAGAATCCACAGAATTTTCTCTTTTTGACAACTTCTCTTCAACCAGCCTGAAAAATATTATCTTTCTATTCTCAAAGAGATCTTTCTTTCTTACTATATGTTGCAAATATGTTTATCTGCAAGGTGTTTTGGCAATTTGTTTTTATTTATTTTTTTTTAAAGAAAGCCCTCTCTCTTCCACCCCCCCCCACTCCAACTGTGTAACTCTGGAAAAAAATATAGGCTCATACAGTGATGAGAGCAAAGGTTTTTACACAAGGAATAAATAAAGTGCAAGTTAATATGCTATTTAACAAATACCACCTCAAAAGTTTTCCCCCTCCAATCTTCCAGGAAGTGGTATCATGTTTATCTTATGCATTCATTCTCTCTTATGTAGGGATAATTCAATTTCTTAAATTTAACAAATGTTTGCTAAGCACCTCTCATATTCCAGGGACTGTTCTGGACATTGCAAGTACATCTGGCAAAAATTCTACCCCATGGCATTATATTCCAGAGACGTTGGAAAATAAAAATCCAAACTGTTGTTGTCAGGTCAATTCTAACACATGGCAAATTCCTGTGTTACAAATCAGTATGCTCCACCGGTGCTTTCTTGGCTATATACTTACACTGTTTGCCAGGCCTTCCTTCTGTAATATTACTAGTTGGGTGTGAACTTCCAACCTTTATATTAGCAGCCAATTATAAATCATTTACGCCACTCAGGGACACACAAAAAAAGAGTTCAGAATTTAGAGAAGAAAGATTGGCTGAGAAAAACCTCAGTTTTAAAGCTTTATTGGGTTGAGTAGAAAAGCCAGCAGAATTTATGTTCCTGGTAGGATTGTTTGGTAGTAATAGAGCTCTTGTGATGTAGTGGTAAGAAGCTGCACTGCCATCCCAAAGGTGCTTGATTCAAACACACCAACTGCTCAACAAGAGACAGTTGGCTAATCTTCTCCCACTTGATTAACAGTCTCCGAAAACTCATTGGAGGGGGCATCTATGAATTGGTTCTGACTTGAAAATACACAACAACATGCAAATTTAAACAACTATGAGATATCATCTCACCCCAGTCAAAATAGCAAAATTTAACAGAACAGCAAGCAACAAATGCTGGCGAGGTTGTGG
>NW_006399897.1:3803831-3823909 GCF_000299155.1 Elephantulus edwardii | reverse complement strand
TGGAACATGTATCTCTGGGTTGGAAATGATGATATTGTTAATACTTCTAGCCTTAAGCTTAAAAGATTATAATGTTCAAAATTATTTGTTATATAATTGCTTAAATTTTCCTTTCTTTTAATAACTGGGATCTAGAGGGAAGAGAAAAGACCAGAGAATGGACAAAAATTATTGGGGCATGCTATTGCTGCCAGTTTAGGGCCTGTGTCAGGAAAAGGAGGTTTTACTCATATACAATGCCACCCAAAGGTAATAAAAGAGGTCAGAATTGCTTCCACTGTGGAAAGTTGAGCCACTTCAGCAGACAGTGTCACAGACAAGAGCCACAGATAGGCATGGGAGTAGAGAGGAAGCTCCCACTCACTTGCTTTAAGTGTGGCTCTGAAGGACACCTGGCCAAGGTGGCGCACATCAGGTCCTTGTGGCAGACAGGACTGACAGGCCCCAGCTCCCAGATGGAAACAAAGGAGGATGCTTCAATGATTTAGACCTTCCCAGAAGAGCTGTGGGTGAGCATTAACATTACTGGTAAGTATATTCATTTTCTTCTGGACACAGAGCCTACTAATTGGTCCTAAAAGCCTTCTGAGGTCCCAACTCTTCTCACTATTTCTTAGTTGTTGGAATGGACGGAAAACCTCATAAGCAGTTCCTTACTTTACCTCTACCTTGCATGCGAACTTCCGAGTTGTAAAACAATCCAGTGGTAGATGGAATTTGCTCCAGGACTTAAGAACCATAAATGACATAGCTGAGCCTCCTAACCTCTACACTATAATAGACAAAGTGCTAGTCTTTAGGCCTTTTATTATAAGAACCACCTTCCCTCTGTAACTTGATTTGTGCCACTATTAGAACCTCTACTCGGAATATTATTGCTTTTTAATTTTTGACTCATGTACTTTTAACTTGTTAGTTAAATTTTATCTTGTAGGCTGCAACACTTCCATGATACATTTTCAAGGATATGAACATGTATGGCTAAGCACAATTGATAACAGTGAATCTAAATTCCAAAATCAGTATCCATAATAGTCTATGTGTTTCCTACTGCCAAAGGGGCCCTTTAGAGTAGTGAGAGAAGATCTTCACCCTGAAACCTACAGTGTCCCTTTTCGGCAGGAAGTAGCTAAGAGAATACGCCATCCCCTTTTCCTTATGAATCAGGGTGAAGTCTCTCTCAGGGAGGAGTGATAGGGAATGGCAAAGGACACACTGACAAAGGAGATTAATCAGAACTGGCTTCAACAAGCACTGTGGCAATCGGACAATTAAAACAGACATTCGGGGAGGGAAGAAGAATGAACTGGGGAGGAGGGTAGAGAAAACAGTTCAATAATGAATGAATGAAAACCCAAAATCTCTGTAAGTGTTCACTAAAACTAATAAAACTTAATAATTATTTAAAAAAAAGAAAATACACAACAACAACAACATATGGTTAAAGAAACTCTGGTGGACTAATCTCTAGGGAGCTGTGTTGCTGCTAATCCAATTGTTCAGCCTCACTGATGGTTCAAATCCAACAGCTGCTCTGTGGCAGAAAGATGTGTAGGTAATTTCTTGTGCAATTTACAGCTTCATATTCTAAATAGAGGATCAGCTAAGAGTCAGTTCCAAATGGATGGCAGTTAGAATGAGAAAATGATTGGTTAGGAACACTCAGTAGCTTTGTGTATTACTCATCTGATCATTAGTACCCACTTAGTAGCTGCTCGACGGGAGATAGAAAGGCAGTTTCCTCCCAGAAAGGTTGACAGCCTCAGAAAACTGTCCAAGGTTGGTTGCTATTGAGTGGGAACCCACCCAATGGAAGGAAGTTTTATTTGGTTTAACGATTGTTTGGTCACCCAACATCAGCAAGAAAATCAACTTTACAGAGGGATCAGATCACAACCTACTTTTAAAGACTTACTGTCCATTTTCTCTATTTACGAGAAAACTTCTGCTTGAAATAATAGTTAGAAAGGATGTTTGTTAAGTTCAGGAGAAATGTTTGCCCTTTTGCTCCTTTTCCTTCCTCCCATCCTGCCCAACACCCTCTCCCAGGGCCACCTACTTGAGTTTCCATTCTGCACTGTTTGTTAAGCAGTTATTGTTATTCATTGCTAATGCACCAAACACAGCTTTAAATAAAACAACAAGAAAATTCTGAAAGACACTGAGTACAAAAATAAAGCATTCTCAGTACACCCTTCATGTAGGCCACCGAGGGGAACCGACTTTAAAATTAGATAAACTGTTTAGAAACCCTGAGAAACAAAGTTATCTCTCCTCTGAAATAGAGAAGTGAAAATCTAGGCCATTTTGACTAAACATGAGCTGGTGGAGAGAAGGGCTGAGGACAGAACTTGTAACTTAGTATGACAGGCCAGTCATGGCAACAGCTGAGGAATCCACACCCCAGGGTGTGTGTGGTTCACAAACAAAAGTGGTACAGTGTTGTCTGCAAGGGGGAAAAGTCTGGCCTTTTATCTTCTCAGAGTTCCCCAGGAATCAGGCAGCCAAACAAAGCAGAGGCTTTTCTTTTTTTTTTTTCTTTCTGTGCTTACCCAGTTTCACTAGAAGGAGCATTTTCTTCAGAACTTGATTTCTTTCCATACCTCCCTCTCCCCCTTTACATGCTGCTAACGTGTGCTCCTCCTCACTCTTCCCCTTATCCTGGTATATTGCTGCCAACACAGCTCTTTCACCTATTTCCGGTTGACACCCTTACTTTATGGTTTAGAGTCATTTGTCTATTGATAAGTGAGCCTGCTGAAGTTAAGGGACGTATCTGATATTAGAAAGTTCCCTCCCTTCACACTCTTTCTCCTCCCAGCAAAGAGATGGCTTGGCATATGGGCTTTATTTACTGTATGCTACCCAAAGCCAACCAAACTCACCACTGGGGAGACCATTCTGACTCATAGCAACCCTCAAGCACAGTGCAGGGTTTCCAGGGCTGTAAATCTTCTTGGAAGCTAACTGCCACATTGTTTGAATCACTGGCTTTTTGGTTAGCAGTTACATTCTTTAACTATTGTGTCACCAAGGCTCCTATGCTAAGATCCCCAAATCAAGTTTACTTTTCTCCAGTAGGTTCTGACTCATAGGAACCTCCATCCGGTTTCCATGGCTATAATCTTTACCAAGTGGGAATGTCCATCTCTCTTCTAGGAAGCCAGAGGCTGGTGGATTTGAACTGCTCAGGTTACGTACTAGGTCAGCAGGGCTCCTGACTTTAAGATAGGCTTCCACTTATTACATTGTCCAAGAAGGGACATAAATCACCTGAAAAATAAGTAGTGAGACAGGGTTAAGTGAGTGAACGAAAATGGGATCATAAAAAAATTGCAGTTGAAAATTCTAACTTCTGTAAAAGGATCAAGATTCCCGCCTTTACCATTGGCCTAGTTATCCTCTAATAGTGTCCAGTTTGAAGTGCATTTGTCCTGTTAAAAAGTCATCATCAATTTTTAAAAAAAGGAAAAAAAATGCTTTTATCCCTTAATCATGGTGAGTCCTGGTCGTAGGGCAGGGCTTTGTGCAAACAGCACCTATTGAACTCTCCCCTTCAGCCTCCTCAAACACACACATCCTCTTTCTCCTTTGCAGTCTGCCTTTCCTACACATGCAGAGCATGCCTTGTTGTCACAGACTGCGGGAATGTAAAATGATGAAAATTAATGCTATTATTAAAGGATTTTTCAATTAAATGTGCAGTTTAGAGCCAGATGCGGCTTTCCTTGAGGAAGAGGAATTTAAGTAAAAAAATCTGACAGATATTCGTTCCATCTAGCGTGGCAGAATTTATAGTAGATTACAGCCTTTGATTTTTGTGGGTCTGGGTTGTCAGGTCCACTTGCAAATGGGCTGTGGGAAAGAGTTGCACTTTTGTAATTTGAAAACATATGGGCCATATGGTAGATATTACACCCGTAACTGTTACGATGTTTTGCTTCCTTTAAGACCCTTTCTTCTTTGCCTTTACCCTCCAGTGGATTATTTGCAAGAACTCCCATTACCTTTCTACCTCTATTTCCCCTTGGAGTACAATTTGCTTTATTCTGATGCTTTAGAATCCCAGGAAAGTATCTGGAAATTAAGTGTTCATTTTCCTTAAAGTATGGCAAAGCAATATTCTACAACGTCAATGCGTGCTTTTTCAGTCTGATTTTTGCCCTTGTGTACAAAGATGTGAATTATTTCTGAAATATCGTGAATTTAGATGCTCTATTTTTCTGAGTCTATCTTAACCCCATATACTTATAGTAGGATCAATTAAATAATAATTGTTATTAAGTGTTTACCTAGACAAGGGGGGGGGAGTGAAAAGGTAGATATGAATCCTGGAACTTTAGATACTGTAGTATAATATGAAAAATGATAAAGATTATTATAAAGTACAGAGTCCCATGGAAACTCAAAGGAATGAGAGATCATGTTTGGTTAGAGTGGTCAAGCAAAACTTTATTAAGAAAGATTTGTTTGGGATAGCCTATTGTAGATGTTGCAAGGGTCAGACTGGGAAAGAGGTGAAAACTCTTCTACGACCTGCTGATTTTCAAGAGTGGAATAACCAAGAGGAACTGATGATTCCCTTAAATATATATTCATCAGTACCTTTAGCTAAGGCACAAATTAGTAAGTGCCCAGAGTGTAACATGAAGGTAAGCTATTTTTTGGTCAAATGCTCTACCAGCCAATAGGTTGCACATCTTTGGCAGTTTGATTTGGGAAAGATGATCAGTCTGTTCACATTAAGATTTAGAGCCTCTGAAACTTAAGTGAGGGTCATTATGAGTGGGAACAGGGAACTCTGGGGCCTGTGATAACACGCTATGCTGCAATCCCAAAAGCGTGCAATTCGAATCCACCTGCTTTATTTACTTCAGAAGAAAGATTGGCAGTCTCTCCCTGTGCAATTTACTGCTTCTGAAAACTTGCTGGATGGTCAGCAATGGGCCTGTTCTGACCAGATGATACTCAACAACTCAACGACATGCATAGGAATTGGAACAAATATGGGTCTTTTCTAACCAACAGACCAACTAACTGTCTTCCAGATTTCTTGGCACAGCCAGGTGAGCATATTTAGGGCTGCATCTGTTTGTTGGAATATGCCGATTAGTATTTCATACATTTCTGAGGCCTTATTTTGGGTCAATGCCTTCAAAGCAGTTTGAACTTCTTCCTTTTTTTCACCATTGATTCTTAAAACATATGCTACTTCCTGAAATGGTTCCAGGTCAGTTCTTTTTTTGTATAGTGACTCTCTGTATCCTTTCATTGTCTTTGATACTTCAGAGTCATTGCAAGTTTTGTCCACAACATCCTTTAGTATTGCAACTCAAGCATGGAATTTGATTTTCCGTTCTTTCGGCTTAAGAAATGCTGAGCTAGTTTGTCTTATTATTTTATTCTCCAACTCTAGTTCTTTGTACATTCATTTACAATATTTTGCTTTGCCTTCTCAAGCTGCCGTTCAAATTTTCCATACAACTCTTTTCATTTCAGCATTACTCCCTTTTTTCTTTTTTTTTTCTGCCTTTCTATGTTCTAGTACTATTTTCAGAGTCTTCTCTGACATCTATTTTGGCATTTTCCTGCCTCCTCCCCTGTCTTTGTAATGATATTTTTCTTTCTTCTTGGATGATATCCTTGATGTCATCCCACAACTCATCTGATTGTTGATCATTAGTGTTCAATGTCTCAAACCTGGTTTGGAGATGGTTTTTTATTTCAGAGGGGTCAGCCTCAAGGTTATATTTTGGTTCTTGTCAAAATGCTTTCATTTTCTTTAGCTTCGTTTTGAACACATGTGTAATTGATGGTCTGTCTCATAGTTAGCACCTGACCTGGTTTTTAAATTGAGCTCTTTCAACAATTTTTTCCACCGGTGTTTTCAATCTGATGCCAATGTAGTCCATCAGGTGATGTCCATCTGTATAGTCACCATTTGCTTTTTCTTTTAAAAAACTTATTTGCAATGACTCAATCATGGTGTGAATAACATTTAAGCATTCAATCTCGAGCATCATTTCTGTTACCAAGTATATAATTTTCAATTACCAGTCCATTTTGTATTTCAACTTTTGCATTTTACTAAAAAATTATTATTAATGAATCTTGAAGACATGTTTAATCTATTTCATATTTTAAAAGTTGTCAGAAATCCTCATTTTACTCATCTTTAGCTTTAGTTGCTGGTGCGTATGTTTGAATAATTGTTGTATAAACAATTCTCCCTTGTATGAGTCTGAATAGTATCGTATAGCTCCAAGTATTGTACACTTCAAGATGATTCTAAAAAGTTCTTTTTTACTATTAATGTAACATCATTCTTTCTTAATGTGCCATTTCAAGCATTAGGGAACATATAATTGTCTGATGCATAGTTACCAATGTCAGTCCATCTCAGCATGCCTAGAATTGATTAGTTAAAACAGTGCACTGATAGAGAACTGCCAAAAATTAAAGCTGGGTTCAGAAAAGGCCTCAGAACCAGGCATATCATTGCTGATGCCAATATGATCTTGACTGAAAATAGAGACCTCTAGAAAGATGTCTATATGAGTTTTATTTACTATGCAAAGACTGTGTGGATCACAACAAATCATGGCTAACATCAAGAATAGGACCCCAGAAGACTTAATTTTGCTCATGCAAGATAGAGTTTTGTCTAAATGAAGCAAGGATTTAAAATAAGCTATGTAAGATTTTTCAATGATGCACGGTTTCAAATTGAGAAAGGTTTGCCTTAAGACTATATCTTTTCTCCATACCTATTCAATCTGTATGCTGAGGAAATCAATTGAGAAGCTATACTTTATGAGGCATTAGGATTAAAGGAAAACTCACTAACAACATGTGTTATGTAGATGACACGAACTTGTTATGATGAAAGCAAGGAGATTTGGGTGTCTAAGGTTTATCATTCAACTTTGTCTTTGAGATAGCTAACAGTTTTAGTTTACTTTGCTCCACAGTCAACACTCTTGGTACCAGCAGTCAGGAAATCAAGAGATGAATTGCATTGGGAAAGTCAGCTGTCAGGGACCTGACCAGAGTACTGAGCAATGGTGTCAGGATGGAAACTAAGGTGCCCCTGATCTGGGCTATTGTCTTTGCAATTGTGAGCTATGCATCGGAGAGGTGGACAGTGACTAGGGATGATAGAAAGAGAATTGATGCACTTGAACTGTGGTGCTGGACAGGTTTGACCTAGAGAGGGTGAAGCCAGTCTGCTCCTTGGAGTCAAGGATTCTGAAGCTTTTTCTGACATAGTTTGGGCATGTTGCAAGGAGGGACCAGTCCTTGGACAAGGACATCATGTTTGGGAGAGTGAAGGGACAGCAAAGGAGAGGATGACCCTCTATGAGATAGATCAATTCAGTGATTGGGGTAGTGTGTAGATGTATTGGAGACAGTGTGGTTGGCAGGATAGAGTAGGGTCTAGGGTTCTTGTACATAGGATCACTATGAGATGCAAGCGACTCAACAGCACCTAACAACAACAACAGCCAAGAGATTAATGGGTTGTTTTGTTTTGTTTTTATGCTGACGTAATTATATATTAAGGAGAGAGTACATGATGTGGATGGGGCATGTTAGCCTATCCACAAGGGAAATGGCTATCTACTATTCCACAAGGGGATTGGCCAGTTTCAACATTATCCAAGGGCATTAGATAGTCTCACTACTGAATTAAACAAGCCAGCGTGAGACAGACATATCTTCTGGTGCCATTGAAGAAACAAGAAAATGTAGGACACCCTTCTTGCTCCAGTTATACCCATGGCAAAATACTTATGGCCAAACTAGAAACTTGACATGGGACAGGGTTGGGCAGAGCGAATATTGACAGGATTGAGACCTTGGGAAAAATGGACTGCAGTTATGAAACTTGTGGTTGACGTGCCTGCATATACATTTCAGGAGCTATCTTGACTGTATTGTGTTATTAATCTGAATCATAACTGTTTGACTTTCCCAATATAGTTCTGTGTGGTCTGTTAGCTATTGCATAGGATTTTGGACCCAGTAAAGCAATAGGATAGGATTAGTGTTGAGATTAGTAGAAAGATGTAGGTATGGGAACTTGGTGCACATATCTGACTTAATGGGAAATGGCTTTGCATTATTGATACTGTGGACTGGGACAATTCCCCTTTGTGAAGCTGATAAAGGTCAGATATGATCATCCCCACATTGCCCTTGCTTTTTTTAACAGAAGAGCTTGAAATGTTTGATGTAGAATATTAAAGATTTGTATACTGATATTCATTTCACAGCAATGTTATTCACAATAGCAAGAAAATGAAAACAGCTCAAATGTTCATCAATAAAAGGATTGAGAAATTTTGGCACACTTATATGATGGAATACTATGGAGAACTAAGAGCAATGATTTTTTTTATTTCTATTCATTCATTGTTGCACTTTTCTCCCTGCCCAGCCCTCCCACCGCCCTCCCCGAGAGGAATGATTTAAAAAAATACTATAGAGGCTAGAGAGCATTTTACTGAGTGCACTAACTCAGTCTAATAAGGAAAAATACTGCATAAGACCGTTATTGTAAAAATAGAAGGATAACTATTAAAATGTGGATAAAAGTCCAAAGAGGGAAAAGAAGGGAGTAGGAGAGTGTAAAAGTCAGAGGGAGGGAAATCGCAGGGTCACAGAATTTGGTGGGTGAAGGAAAGTATGAAAAAACTGAAATGAAAGATCCACTGGGGATCTAAAAAGACAGGGTAATAGTGGACATAGTAGTGATTAACTTTATAAGACATAATGTATTGGAATGATGGCCTGACAGAGTGTAGAAATAAACAGTATCATTGATATCACATGCAAGATTCTGCTGAAAAGTATTTAAAAATGACTGGAATGACACATCAACAGAGAACTGCCTGACGTGAGTATAGAAGAGGTGATGGTATACTAGGGATATTATAGCTAATGTTAGATGGATCTTGGCTGAAAGCAGGGAATACCAGAGGAATGTCTATCTGTGTTTCATTGACTACACAAAGGTATTCACAACAAACTGTGGCTGACTCTGAGAAGGATGGGAATACGAGAACACTTGATGGTGCTTATGCAAAGCATATACGTGGACCAAGAGGCAGTCATCGGAATAGAGCAAGGAAATATTGGATGGTTCCAAATTGGGAAGGGTAAAGCCGAGGATGTGCGTATCTCCATACCTTTTCAATCTATATGCAGGACAGATTTTGCAGGAGGCTGGGCTCTATGAGGGGGAATGTGGCATCAGGATTGGAGGAAGGCTCATTAATAACTTGCATTATAAAGATGACAAACTGCTTGCTGAAGCTGAGGAAGGCCTAAAGCACTTGCTGCATAAGGTCAAGGACTGTAGCCTTCAATACGGATTGAAGTTTAACATAAAGAAAACAAAGATTCTCACCACAGGGCCAATTGGCAGCATCATGATAGATGGTGAAGAGATTGAGATTGTTAACAGCTTTCATTTCCTTGACTCCACAATCCACACTCTTGGTAATAGCAGTCAGGAAATCAAAAGATGAATTGCATTGGGAAATTCTGTTGTCAGAGACCTCTCCAAGGTATTGAAGAGCTATGATGTCAGTCTGGAGACTAAGGTGTGCCTGATCCAGGACATAGTCTTTGTAATTATCTGCTATGTACCAGAAAGCTGTACAATGACTAGGGATAATAGAAGGAGAATTGATGCCTTTGAGCTGTGGTGCTGGAGCAGAGTATTGAATGGACTACCATGGACTGCTAGGAAAACAAACAGTTTGTTCTAGAGAGGGTGAAGCCAGGCTGTTCCTTGGACGCAAGGATTCTGAAGCTTTGTGTGACGTACTGTGAATATATTGCAAGAAGGGACCAGTCTTTGGAGAGGGACATCATCATGCTTGAAAGGGTGTAGGGACAACGCAAGAGAGAAAGACCTTTGATGAAAGGGATTGATTCCGTGACTGCATTAATGGGAGGTAGATGTGTCAGAAACAATGAGATCGGCACAGGATAGAGCAGGGTTTAGGGCTTTTGTACATAAGGCCACTGTAAGTCACAGGTGACTTGACAGAACAGAACAACCAAAACATAGGAATTATCACATGAAAGACAATGTGAATGAAAGAATGTGTGAAACACAATGTATATGAATTTTGTATACAAGCCAATAGAAAATAAAAATAAATTTAAAACAAGATGATAGCCTTCAATATGCATGGCATCTCAAGAGCAAGAAAAAAAAATCCATACTACAAGGCCAATAAACAACTTCATGATAAATAGTGGAGAAGATTGAAATTGTTAATGATTTCATCCTACTTGGATCCACAGTCAACATTCTTGGTACTAACAGTTAAGATATCAAAAGATGTGTTGCATTGGGGTAATCTGCTACCATTGACTTCTCCAAGGTGTTAAAAAGCAAAGATATGAGTTTAAAGGCTTGAGTACACCTGATTCCAAGCCTGGTCTTTTAAATTACTTGCTATGCATGTGAAAATTGGATAATGATTAAGGATGGCAGAAGAATTTATACCTTGGAATGGTGGTGTTGGGAAATAATTCTGAATATGCTATTGACTGCCAAAAGAACAAACAAATATGTCTTGGGAAAAGGACAACAAGGGTGCTTCTTGGAGTCAAGTATGATAAAGCTTCATCTCACATACTTTGGCCTTGTTGTTAAGTGGAGTCAGTCCTTAGAAAAAGACATCATGCTTGAAAAGTTGAAAGGTCAGCATAAGATAGAAAGATTCTCGACAGATTGACCCAGTGAGTATAACAATAAGATCAAATATCTCAGATTTGATGAAGAGAGTTCTACAGGATCAGGCAGAGTTCAGATCCATTGTCCATAGAGTTCCTGTGAGTTGTAGTTGACTTGACAGCACATAACAATACATTGCTCTCTCTTACCAGGTTTACTCCAATAGTGAAATAATGTGTCCGCCTATTTTTAGCCCTTACCTAATACTTTTTCTACAATAAAGTTAGGATGATTTTTTTTTAAATACCAAACATATTCATAAACTCTCTGGCTTAAAAGCTTCCTTATATTCCTTGTTGTTTCTGAGAAAACATCTGAATTTTTAAATTGCTCCTCTTCTTTTCCTACTTGCTGATTTAGTCATATTAAAATTATCTTCCTTATCTTGTCATCTCTAAAGCTTACACTGCTGAGTTTGTAGGTTGATATGTTTTCCTCCTCCATTTTTATTGACCATTGGACAGACTTTATGTACAACTCAATTTCTCTTTAGTTGTTGTTAGGTGCCATTTAATCAACTATCTCTCATAGTGAATCCATGAACAACAGACCTGAACTTTGTCCTGGCCTGGGCCATCTTCACCATCTTTGATGTGCTCAAGCCCATTGTTACAATCACTGTATCAACCTTGTTGATAGTCTTTCCCTCTTTACATATCCCAGAACGATGTGTTTTCCCAAAGTCTGATCCCTTCCCGCAAGATGCCAAGGAATGTAAGATAAAATTTAGCTATACTTGCCTCTAAGAAGCACCCTTTGGGCAGTACATGAGACTCTTCTCCAACACCAGAACTCTTAAGACATTAAGAGGTTTTTTTCCCCCCAGTCATCTTTATTCATGTCCAACTTCCAGATACATAGTAAATGATTGAAAAGTCCATGATGTAAATCTGGTACACCTTAGTCTTTAAATTGGCATCACCCCTCCCCTTATCACTTTGGAGAGGTTCAGCAGATTTACCCAATTCAACACATCTTTGATATCTTGACTTCTCTTACCCTGTGTGTTGATTGTAGATCTGAATAAGATGAAGTCATTGACCACTTCAATCTTTTCTCCAGCTATCATGATGTTTCCTATTGGTCCAGTGGTGAATATTTCCATTTTATTAATGTTGAGACTGAAGACTGTTGTCTTTGATCTTCTTCAGTAAGTAATCCAAGTCTTCATTTTCTACAAGCAAGCTTGTGTCATCTAAGTAACTCAGATTTTTTTATTAGTCTTATCCAAATTCTGATGAATAATAGCTAATTTCCTAAAATAAATTTTACATTGTCTTTTTTTCCTAGTGCAATCATAACTAAAATATATCAGATTTTCTTTCAGTGATATTTATTGTTGTTGTTATTATTCCTATTAAGGATATCAAATTTTAAAAAACTATCTCTGAAAAATATCAAATGCTCTTGATATAATTTTAGTGTTTTCTATTTCCCTTTTATAGTCATATCTGAATGGTTTATGTAACATAAGCAAAAAATGTTCAGGAAATAGGCATGTTAATTCAAAAGTGCTATTTTACATGGTAGAGATTAGAGAGCATTATGTTGAGTGAACTAACTCAGTCTTATAAGGTCAAATACTGCATATGATTAAAATTCTAAAAATAGAAGAATAATTGGTATATAAAGGAAGGGGGGGGGAAGATGTGTATAAAAGTCCAAAGGGGAAAGAAAGAGGCTGGGAGGCTGAGGGTGGGGAGAAGGGGAAATTGTGGGATCCCAGAGTTTGGTGGGTAGAAGGAGGGGGTGAAGGAACTAGGAAATACCCTGTGGGACCCAAAAAAGATGGATTTGGAGTAGGCATAGATCAATGATGTTTAATTTTATTAAAAAAATATGTGGGAATGATCCTATGAAACACAATGTGAATGAACACAATGCTTATGAATGAAACACAATGTTTAGGAATTTTGCATACAAATCAATATAAAATAGTAATTAAAAAAGACATGAGTCACTCATTGATACATGATAGACATTCAAGAAGTATTGTTTTTTGTTTGCCTAAAATTTAAAATAATTTGTTTTTGCAATATTCCTCTTCCCTTATTTTCCATGTAATTTAGGTGTACAAGTGAAACTAGCATCATTAAGCACAGTTCTTTAGAATCATAATCTCTAGGAAAAAAGAGTATTATTTTGTTTTATAATTTAATATATTTTAAATATATCTTTTAAAGAGACTCACATGTGCACTTTTATTGTCTCAATGTAAAAAGGGTGATATTTGAAGTAATATTTTTTTTAACTTTTTTAGATTCTCCCAAATGTTTCAAGATGTCTCACAATGGTATTAACCATGATTCTTCTTGTTCTAGTGGGTTGTCTTTTGGGGGTTTTTAGGAGTTATTTAATAAATGTGAAATCACTTTGGAAATTTTATTTGTATTACTGGTTCTAATACAAATAAAAATACTTCAAGTTTCTTTAACCTTCTTTTTAACTCCTTTTTTTCTGTACATAAAATTCAAGAGCCAGGTGTAACTGTCAACTTTACTCACCGTACATAAAAGTTTGTGTATTTAGCATGCACCTCTTTGTGGGGAGGAGTTCTTTAAATGTTTAGTGCTCTATGATTCAGAAAATATTTTTCTATTCTTGTAAGTGTCCATATCGCTAAGTCCTAAAATATGCACATTTTAATTTGTAAAACATCTGATCACAAAATAAATATGTGTAACCAGGAAATTGGTACAGTGGAAGTGACTAAGTCTGCAAAGAGAAGTACAGAGTACAGGTTTTATTGTTTCAGTGATTATGGGTGTGATAAGGACAAGCAAATTTGGATTGATATGTAATTGAAACAAGGATTCAATTTAACCATGAACTTGGGTGTGGGTGTGAGTTATAAAAGTATAATTAAGATATAAATCCTTTCTCTCAAAGTGTGTGTGTGTGTGTGTGTGTATAAATACCACCACTTGCCACTGTCAAGTCAATTATCACTCATAGTGACCCTCCATTTGGTTTCCAATGCTGTTAATCTTTCTCCTGTGGAAACTGGTGAATTTTAACCACAGATTTCCTTTCTTGGTTAGCAGCACAACATGGTCTGTACTATGACATCAGAGCTCCTACATTATAGTTTCCAATCATTGACTATCATTTAGTCGATTCTGACTCAAACCTTCCTGAGACTGTAAACTTAATGAGAGGAAACTGTCTATCTTTCTACAGCAGAGGTGAACTGGAATTGCTGAACTTCCATTTAGTAGTGTTTGTTTAGTAATGCAACACAGTACATACCATGCCACCAAAGATGGAACCACTGAAACTCTGTAAGTATAGAGTGGCACATTTAGAAGTTGCTTAGGAACATAGTTTTGATAGTAGTATGTGAAGTCTGTTGAAGGAGGGAAAGAATGGAGAGTATAGATTGCACTGAAATACTTCAGATGGACTGTGATGAAGAACTTTATGAGAACATATCAATCGAATGGAAAGAGGAAGAGGGTATAATTTTATAATAGATTGCCAGGATTTCATATATGATTGAATGTGGGTAGAAACTAAAGGGTAAATCAAAGATGATAGTCATGTTTTAACTTTAATTTCCAAGGCAGTAAATGATGCCACTAACTAAAGAGTGGAATAACATGAAAATATTCTCTTTCTTGTTGTTTGAAAGAGGCAGCTTTGAGGATTTGTATAGAAAGGTCCAGTCCACAGCTGGAAATGTAAGTGTTTAAAGAAGGTAGCTTGAGACAAGAACTTGGAAGTAATTTGCAAACAAGTGATGCTTGTAGCCACAGAATGAATAAATAAATAAAAAGAAGTCACAGAATGCAAAAAAGCAGAAAGTTAGAATAGGAGAAGCTCTGATGATCACTAAGCACTGGACTGATAATTACAAGGTTGGCAATTTGAACCCTTTCAGTACTTCTGAGGGAGAAAAGGATTTCCATAAAAATTATTGCCTAGCAAACCCTGTAGAAAAGTTTTACTCTACCTATTGAGTTATTATGAGTCACAATTAACTTGATTGTACACCAAATCAGAAACTGTAAAGGTATTTATGTGGCCCACATTGACTGTTGTTGTTGTCAGGTGCAGTTGAGACTTATAGCAACACTATGAACAGAATTATAGATCTGAACTCTGTCCTATGTTGTGCCATCCTCACAATCTCTGATACACTCAAACCCATTGCTATAGTTACTATGTCAACTCACCTGGTTGAGGGTCCTCCTCTCCTTTGCTGCACCTCCATCTTTCTGTGTGATGTCCTTGTCCAAGAATAGCTTCTCCTAGCAACATGCCCAAAGTATGTGAGACAGAGCTTCCCCATTCTTGCCTCCAATGAGAATTCCAGCTTCACCTTTTCCAAAACATATCTGTTTGATCTTTTGGAAGTCCATGGGGCATTCAGTACTTTCCCCCAACATCACTGTTCAAAGAAACCATTTTTTCTTCTGTCATCCTTATTCATTATCCAACTCTCAGTAGTATAGCAATGGTTGAAATGTCATGATCTGAATCAAGTACACCTTAGTTGTCAAACTAATATCATTATTCCTCAGTAATTTGAAGAGGTACCTGACTTTCTCAAGGCAATATGTCTTCCGATTTTCTGTCTGCTGGTACCAAGTGTATTGATTGTGGATTGCAATGGATTAGAATCAACTAGTTTGAGAATTGCAGTGAGAGGGGAAGCAAGATGGAAAACTGGAATTTGAGTGAGACAAATCAAAATCAACTGTTGGCACATGCTGGGGAGCTGCTTGCTAATACCATGCACACACCAGGGAGCTGCTTGCTGACGCTGTGCACACACCATGGAGGTGTTTGGTAATACCATACACAAGCTGGGAAGCTGCTGATGCACACACTGGGAAGCGACGTGCCAGGGCTAGCAGGAAAGCTGGAGTCTGAGTTAGTGTTAGCCTGGAATTCCAGTCCCATCATTGCTGGCCTGTGCCTGGAATTCTGGTCCCAATACTGCCAGTCTGTGCTCAGAACGTGATTCTTGATGTGCACTGGGAGCAACATTAGAACTTGAGTGAGATACTTTGGGGGGGGGGTGTCACTGCTGTTTGACTAGATCACATGGGACCCTTTAAGTTCAATCCAAAGGGAGTGAGTCAGCTAGAGATCATTCTTGAAGGGAAGACCAAGGCTTCCTGGTTTTCTAATCAGGTGGTCTCTGCACTCCACCTTGTGTCTCCTTCTATCTGGTCCATCAACTACCATTATCCCAAAGCACCTTGGTCTATTCTAGCTGCTGCACTTGTCTGACAGAGGAGGCTGCTTCCACAGGCCTTTTCTCTATCAAACTGAGAGAAACCCAAGCAAGGTAGCTGCCCCACCCTCTTCTGGAGTGGTGACTTCAGATCAAGAACCTGCTAGCACGTCAGACACATGAAAAACTCTACCACAGTAATGTCACAAAGGAAGCAGGCTACCTCACCTCCTACACAAGCTTAAAGCAAAGTGTCACCCCGCCCAAAAGTGACACAGTAACAATGGATTTCCTGAAGCCAGAAAGTCTGATGAAATTTTCTGACAGAGAATTTTTTTAAAAATATGAAAAACAATGATTGAATATTTTCAATGGTTAAAGAAAAACTTGAAGAATTACAGGATATCACAAGCAAAAACCAGGAGGAGCTTAAAAAAAACCAAAGCATTCCAAAAAAATTCAGATAAAACAAATGAGGCATTAAAGGCTCTGGAAAAAGAAGAAACCACAAACCAAAATATGAGGACCAATGTTTCAGATGCTGTCAAAATGACAGACAGTCACATGAACAGGAATGAAAAGATGAAACAAAAAGCCAGGTAGATAATGGATAGAATTGTCACCACTGATCTGCTAGAACAAAAAGCAGAATCAAAAAAAGAAGGAAAAAACAAGAAAACCTGAGAATAATGTGGGATATCATCAAGAGAAATAACACATGCAAAATCAGAATCCCAGAACAGGAAGAAGAGAATAAAGTCAGCAAAAAAGTTGTAGAAGAAGAAAATGTCCCAGGTATAATGAAGAATGAGGGAATATATTTTCAAGAAGCTGAGAGAACACCATATAGAATAGACCCCAAAAGAAAAACTCCAAGACATATCATAGTCAAATTTACCAGAACTAAGATAAGGAAAGAATTCTCAAATCAACAAGGGAGAAACAAAGAGTAACCCATAAGGTGAGAGCAGACAAGATTAAATGCTGATTTCTCAGCAGAAACCATGTGAACAAGAAGACAATGGAATGACATATCAAACACTCAAAGAACACATACTCAGCAAATTGTCCATCAAGTAAAAAGGAAAGATTAAGATATTTCCAGAAAAAAAAAAAAACAAAACCAGAACTCAAGGGAGTTTATAAACACAAGACTAGAATTGCAGGAAACAGTGAGAGATCGCCTTCTTAGGGAGGTGCCACAGAAAGCAGGATGAACCAAAGTAACTAGCAATAACACCAAAAAGACCTCAATAAAATGATAGCAACAAAACCTTGCCTCTGAATGTAAATGGTGTAAATGCACCACTGAAGAAAAAAAGAGTAGCAGTTTGGATAAAAAAAACAAAATCCATCAACAAGCTGTCTACAAGAGACACACCTGAAAAGTGAAGATACAGAAAGATTAACAATACAAGGGTGGGAAAAAATATACCAAATAAACGGCAACCAGAAAAAAGCAGGAATGGTGTTGTTAATTTCTGATAAAATATATTTCAATGCAAAAGCCATCACAAAGGACAAGGAAGGTCACTATATAATGATTAAGGGGTCAATAGAACAAGAAGACATAATAACAATAAATAACTATGCACCAAATGAAAGACCTATAAAATATATAAAACAAACATAAACAAAACTGAAAAAGGAAGTAGACAACACTACTATAGTAGTTGCAAACTTCAATATGCCATTCTCAAGAAAAGATATAACTTCAAGAAAGAAACTCAACAAAGATACTGAAGAGTTAAACCACAAAATAAACCAACTCGCTCATATATATATATATATATATATATATATATATATGTTAATGCACCCCAAGAAAAGCACAGTATACCTTCTTCTCCAATGTTCATGGAATGTTCTCCATAATAGATCACATTTTAAGATGCAAAGAAAGCATCAATTAATTCAAAATCACAGAAATAATACAAAGCATCTTCTCAGACCACAACACTACAAAATTAGAAATTAATAACAAGAGGAAAAAAGAAGAAAAAAGCATATATTTGAAGCTAAACAACATCTTGCTTGAACATGGGAGGGTACTAGAAGAAATAAAAAATTAAATTAAGAAATTTCTTGAAACAAATAACAATGAAAATACAACTTACCAAAACTTCTGGGAAACAGCCAGACCAGTAATTAGACGTTAGTTTAGAGCAATAAGCAAATACATGAAAAGACAGAAAAAAAATGATCATGGACTCTCTAACCTGATATCTCAAAAAAATTGAAAAACAATAGCAAGAAAACCTGACATGCTCTAAAAAATGAAAACTACAGAAAATCATTTGAAACCATCAGCAAAACCAGGAGTTGGTTCTTTGAAAAGGTCAATAAAATCAACAAACCACTAGCAAAACTAACAAAGGAAAAGACACAAATAATCTGAATAAGAAATAAAAAGGTTAACAATGAAACATTATGAAAAATCACACACTGCCTAAACTGACACAAACCAAAATCACACAACTGAACAGTCCCATCACAAAAAAAATAAATCGAAAAAGTAATAAAACAGCTTCCAGCCCCCAAAAATTCCTGGACCAGATGGTTTTACATGTGATTTTTATCAAACAAACAGAGAAGAACTACTTCAGAAAATAGAAAAAGATGGAATTCTCCCAAACTCATTTGTTCTACGAACAAAAATATCCTTGATACCAATATCAGGTAAAGACACCACCAAAATAGAAAACTATACGTCAATATCTTTCATGACCATAGATGCAAAAATCCTGAATAAAATTCTGGCCAAAAGAATGCAATAATACATTAAAAAAAATCACTATGACTAAGTGGTTTCCATGACAGGCATGCAAGTATGTATGGTTCAATATAAGAAAAGCAATCAGTGTAATTCATCACATTAACAAAGCAAAGAACAAGAACCACATGATCCTGTCAATTGAAGCAGAAAAGGCCTTTGACAAAATACAACGCCATTTCCTGATTAAAACACTCAACAAAATAGGAACAGAAGGGAATTCCCTCAACATAGTAAAAGTATATATGCAAATCTAAGAGTCAACATTGTTCTCAATGGAGAGATCTTGAAGGCGTTCTCCTTGAGAACAGGTACGAGGCAAGGATGAGCACTATCACCTCTCCTAATGAATATTGCATTAGAAGCCTTAGTGGTAGCAATAAGACAAGAGAAGGAAATAAGAAGTATCCAAATAGGCAAAGAGGAGGCAAAATTATCTCTATATGCAGATGATATGATAGTATACTTAGAAAACCCTAAAGAGTCAGCAAGAAACTACTGGACATAGTCGACCAATTCAAAAAGTAAAGTAACAGGATAGAAGATCAACATGCAAAAAATGAATCGGATTTCCCTGCAGTGACAAAGAGAATATAGAACTGGGGCTAAGGAACACAATACTTATCACAATAGCTAATCACAGGATTGAATACTTGCTAGTAAGTTTAAGTAGAAACACAAAAGACTTATTCAAAGAAAATTACAAAACATTACTACAAGAAACAAAAAGAGACCTGGAGAAATGGAAGAATATACCTATTGCCTGCATCATAAGAGACTGACAGCAGCAAAATGTGTTCAGAATTACAGAACCCTGATGGCTTGAGACTTCGGCCATCACATCAGGGTTGTGGCTTGAGACTTCGGCCATCACATCAGGGTTGGTCAATGGGAGACGGGTGTTGAATGCTGTAGGCAAAAGTAGGAAGGGATGGTGGTAGAGTAAGGAAAGGATGTTGTTGTTGTTGTTATGTGCCGTCGAGTCGTTTCCGACTCATAGCGACCCTATGCACAACAACCCTAAACCCTGCTCTATCCTGCACCAACCACACTGCCTCTGACACACCCATCCCGATTACCGCAGTCACCGAGTCAATCCATCTCATAGAGGGTCTTCCCCTCCTACACCGTCCCTCCACCCTCCCAAGCATGATGTCCCTCTCCAAGGACCCGTCGCTCCTGGTAACATATCCAAAGTATGTCACACAAAGCCCCAGAATCCTTGCCTCCAAGGAGTAGCTTGGTTTAATCCTCTCCAAGATGAATCTGTTTGTTTTCCTGGCAGTCCATGGTACATTCAGTACTCTTCTCCAGCACCACAGCTCAAAAGCATCCACTCTCCTTCTGTCCTCCCTAGTCATTGTCCA
>NW_006399897.1:3801475-3803351 GCF_000299155.1 Elephantulus edwardii | reverse complement strand
GGATAATCTGCTCTGCATACGGATAAACCAAACAAACAAACAAAAAAAACCCACAAAACCAAATCAACAACAACAACATTTAGTGGGGGTGGGCAGCAACATTGAATCTATTGATTATTTTTATAACTGGGCAAATTACTTTCATCTTCTGTTTTCTTTGGAATGCTTGTCTGTCAGATAATATTATATATATTTAAAGCCTAAGACAGAGTAGGAAGAAGGATTGACCATCCACTTCTGAAATGACAGGCCTATGTACAATATAGAGCACCCTTAGACTATCATTTGGACTAATAGACATGGCAATTGAAACTGAGATCTTAGAAATGGAAACCCAGAGAAAGAGGAATAGCTGTAAGGAGACAGTAGTGATTAGAACGTGGAATGTGAGAAGCATGAATGTAGGAAAATTGGACATTATTAAGAAAGAAATGAAACGCATAAACATTGACATATTAGGTATTGGCGAAATGAGATGGCTTGGCATGGGACATTTTGAATCAGATGAAAATATGATTTACTATGCTGGGGATGAAAAGGTGAGGAAAAAATGGGGTTGGTTTCATAACTTAAAAAGTCATTTCTAGATCTATCCTGAAATACAATGTAGTGAGTGACAGGATAATATCCATACACCTACAAGGAAGTCCAGTGAATACCACTATCATTCAAATATATGCACCAACAACTGGAGCGAAAGAGGAGGAAATAGAAGATTTCTACCAACTTTTGCAGTCATAAATTAATCAAACATGCAATCAGGATGTGTTGATAGTAATGGGAGACTGGAACACAAAGGTTGGGAACAGGGAAGAAGGATCAGTAGCTGGAAAACACGGGCTCAGAGACAGAAATGAGGCTGGAGATAGAACGATACAGTTTTGCACATTCAGTAATTTATTCATTGCAAATACCTTTTATAAGAAACAGAAATGCAGGCTATACACATGGATTTCACCTGATGGTGTGCATAAGAATCAAATTTATTACATTTGTTGAAAGACTCCATGGAGAAGCTCAGTATCAGCAGTGAAAACCAGGCCAGGTGCTGATTGTGGGACAGACCACCAACTACTCATATGCAAGTTCAAGCTGAAGTTGAGGAAAATTAAATCAAGTCCACGGGAACCAAAATTTGATCTTAAGTCTGTCCCACTCGAATTTCAAAACCATCTCAGGAACAGGTTTGAGGCCTTGAGCACCAGTGAGCATAGACTAAATGAGCTCTGGGAGGATATCAAGAAAATTGTCCATGAAGAATGCAAACGATCATTACAAAGGTTGAAAAAGAAGAAAAGACCAAGATGGATGTCAGATGAGACTGTGAGTATTGTATTGGAGCACCGAGAAGCCAAAGCTAAAGGGAGAAACCAAGAAATCAAAGAGCTGAACAGAAAATTTCAAAAGGCAGC
This sequence comes from Elephantulus edwardii, assembly GCF_000299155.1. Classification (NCBI taxonomy): domain Eukaryota; kingdom Metazoa; phylum Chordata; class Mammalia; order Macroscelidea; family Macroscelididae; genus Elephantulus; species Elephantulus edwardii. The sequence goes on along the minus strand of NW_006399897.1, from coordinate 3,801,939 downwards.
TTGGATGACAAAGCAAGATACTATAATGAAATGTGCAGAGAGCTGGAGTCAGAAAATCAAAAGGGCCGAACTCACTCAGCTATGAACTGAGTGAACTTGAACTGAAGGAGCTGAAAACCAAATTCAAGCCACGGGTGACAATACTTAAGGACACTTTGGGTAGAATGTTAAATGATCCAGGAAGTATCAAGAGAAGATGGAAGGAGTATCCAGAGTCACTGTGTCAGAAGGAATTGGATGACACAGAAGAATTTAATGAAATATCGTATGAGCAAGAACCTATGGTGATGAAGGAGGAAGTTCAAGTTGCTCTGAAGGAATTGGCAAAAAACAAGGCTCCAGGAGTTGATGGCATACCAATTGACATATTTCAACAAACAGACACTGCCCTGGATGTACACCCTAAGTTGTGCCAAGAAATCTCGAGGACAGCCAGCTGGCCGACTGACTGGAAAAGATCGATA
>NW_006399897.1:3794234-3801280 GCF_000299155.1 Elephantulus edwardii | reverse complement strand
ACCAGGGATGTTATAATTAATTTTAGATGGATCTTGACAGAAAGCAAAGAATACCAGAAGAATGTCTATCTGTGCTTCATTGACTATGCAAAGGTTTTTGACTGTGTGGATCACAACAAGCTGTGGCTGACTCTGAGAAGAATGGGAATCCCAGAACATTTGATTGTGCTAATGCAAAACTTATACTTGGATCAAGAGGCAATTGTCAGAACAGAGCAAGGAGACACTACATGTTTCAAAATTAAGAAGGGGGTCCATCAGGGATGTATATGTCTCCATACTTTTTCAGTCTGTATGCAGAACACATCATCTGAGACACTGGGCTGTATGAGGAGGAATGTGGCATCAGGATTGGTGAAAGAGTCATCAACAACCTGCATTATGCAGATGACACAACCCTGCTTGCTGAAACTGAGTAGGACCTGAAGCGCTTGCTACAGAAGGTCAAGGATTGCAGCCTCCTATATGGATTGAAGCTCAACATCAAGAAAACAAAGATTCCCACCACTAGGCCAATTGGCAGCATCAGTATGGATGGTGAAGAGATTGAGATAGTTAATAGTTTTAGTTTACTTGGCTCCACAGTCAACACTCTTGGTAACAGGAGCCAGGAAATCAAGAGACTAACTACATTGAGAAAGTCAGCTGTGAGGGATCTCTCAAGAGTACTGAAGAGCAACAACATCAGGCTGGAGACTAAGGTGCGCCTGATACGGGCTATAGTCTCTGCAATTATGTGCTATGCATCAGAGAGTTGGACAGTGAATAAGGATGATAGAAAGAGAATTGATGCCTTTGAGCTTTGGTGCTGGAGAAGAGTGTTGAATATACCACGGACTGCTAGGAGAATATACAGGTTTGTCCTGGAGAAGGTGAAGCCGTAATGCTCCTTGGAGTCAAGGATTCTGAAACTTTGTCTGACATACTTTGGGCATGCTGGAAGGAGGGACTGGCCCTTGGAGAGGGACATCATGTTTGGCAGAGTGGATGGGCAGAGCAGGCGAGGAAGACCATCAATGAAATGGATCAATTCTGTGACTGGAGTGGTGGGAATGAGTGCGTTTTATGAGATGGCTAGGTTGGCACAGAATCGAAAGGAGTTTAGAGCTTGTATACATAGGGTTGCTAGGAGTCGCAAGCAACTTGATGGCACATAACAACAACAACAATGGACAGGAAGACTCAATATTTTGAAAATGACAACACTACCAAAGGCAATCTACACATTTAATGCAATACCAATACAAATACCAATTCCATTCTTCAACAAGATGGAAAAAGCAATCTACAATTTCATTTGAAATGAAAAGAGCCCTGAATATACAAAACACTCCTTGAAAAAGAGATACAAAGTAGGAGGCATCTCACTCTCTGATTTAAAATCCTACTGCACTGCTGTGGTGGTCAAGACAGTGTGGTATTGATGAAATGATAGACACACAGATCAATGGAATAGAACCCAGAAATCAGCCCATCTACCTATGGCCAACTTATTTTTGACAAGGAAATGAAATCAGTTAAGTGTGGAAATGAAAGTCTTTTTGACAAATGGTGCTGGCAAAATTTGAAAACCATCTGCAGAGAATTGAAACAAGACCCACACCTCACGCCATACACAAAAACCAACTCAAAGTAGATCAAAGACCTAGGACTAAAACCAAGGACTATAAACTTGATTAGAGTAAACTTTGGCAGAACCTTAGAAACACTAGTCTACCACATGAACAGTCTTCTAAGTATTCTGAACAACATAGAAACAGGAGAGGATAAAGTAGATGAATAGGACCTTCTAAGAATAAAATCCCTAACACGTCCAAATCTTCTCCTACAGGGTAAAAAGAGAAGCCATAGATTTGGAGAAAATATTTTTTAATGACATATTTGATAAGGGACTTTATAATTTATAGACTACCTCAAACACCACAACAAGAGAAAAAACCCAATTTGAAAATGGGCACAAAATATGAACAGATACTTCAAAGAAGACATTCAGATGACCAACAAACACATGAAGAAATGTTCAAAATCCCTGGCTCCAAGAGAGATACAAATCAAAACAATTATGAGATATCATCTCACCCCAGTAAGAATAGAAAATTTAACAGAGCAGCAAGCAACAAATATTGGAGAGGTTGTGGAGAGACTGGAATCCTTACTTACTGTTGGTGGGAGTGTAAAATGGTGCAACCACTATGGAAGGCAGTGAGGTGGTTTCTCAAAAAGTTGCAAATAGAAATACCATTTGGTCCACTAATTCCACTACTGGGAATATATCCTAGAGAAACCATAATTGCCACCCAGGCAGATATATGCACATCCAGGTTTATTGATGCTTTGTTCACAATAGCAATAAATTGGAAACATCCCAAGTGCCTGTCAACAAAAGAATGGATAAAGAAGCTGTGGTACATTCACACAATTAAATATTATACAGCACTGAAAAACAAAGAAATCATGAAATATTATACAAAGTGGGTGACCGTGGAGGACATTGTTCTCAGTGAAGTATCTCAGTCAATAAAATACAAATACTGTATAATGCCACTGTTAAAGAACAGGACTGATATAGGGGTTGTTGGGAAACTAAGAAAATAGGAGACATATAATGTACACGGCATTGAAACAGACAAGGGAGAGAACTGTATTAAAGGAACATATGATTAGGTATTATTTGCATTATAGGAGTCTAGAATAAGAGTTGCATATTAAAGCGGTCATGGTGGGAGCTGGGGGGAAGGAAAGATACTGTGTAACAATGAAATAAGATTTTTCCCAAAGAAAAAAGTGAATTGAGGGTGGGGGGCAGGGCGGTAAATGTTTAACAGTGAATGAATGGAAATTTAAAAAAAAAAAGGAGAAAACCAATTAACTAGTGTTATTCCATCTTCCCCCCTCCCCCCTTTAAGGTCTAGAAGAGAATGGAGTTGTGGTAAGGTGTTAAGTAATTGAGAAGACACTGACTTGTCCAAGAACACTTCCAGAAAAACTAAGGACTGGGTATTTATTTCACTTCACACAGGAATGAAGCTCTGTCTCATACACTTTGGGCATGTTGTCAGGCAGGACCAGTCCTTGGAGAGGGACATCATGTTTGGAAATGTGGAGGGACAGTGCAAGAGAGGAAGACCCTGAATGAGATGGATTGATTCAGTGATTCAGCTAATGGGGTTGTTGTGTCAGAGATAATGAAATGACCTCCAGATAGAGCAGGGTTCAGAGCTGCTGTACATAGGGTTATTACAAGTTGTAAGAGGCTTGATGGCACATAATAACAACAACAGGAATAAAGACAAAGAGATCTGGGAGCTCAAATCAAGCTTCATTCACTCTAAGCCTCCCGGCTCTTATCCAATGGTTCAAATCTACCTGTAGTTCTGCAGGAAAAGATGAGTAGTTTTTTCCTATAAAGATTTATCTCCTTGGAAACCAGGAGGTCATTATGAATCAGAGCTGACTGGACAATAGTGAGTAATAAAAAGGAATATGCAGAGATAATGAGTATAGATAAGACTTTCACAAGTTTTGTGGCAAAAGAATGAAGAACAATAACACAGAGCCTAGTCAAGTTATGTGTGGGTTATGCAAGGTTAAGATAAAGGAGATTTTGAGGTTGTTTGTAGGCTGACATTAGAAAGTCACCAGAAAAGAAGGAAAAGAGACACAAGGGAAGAGATGGAGTAATGAAGGAAGCACACTAATGGAGCAATATGAAAGCACTCTAAAGAATGGATACAAATGGACTAAGGAACGGATCCTAAACCCCGAAACAGAGAACAATTTTAGATACCAAAGACCAGAGGATACTTTATTGGCTCTCTTCCTCTGGAAGACGAAAGTTTTGCTTTGTTTGAACTCGACAACAAGAAACTTCATTGCAAAACAATAGCATGTTCAAACATTATGAGTAGTTACAAAATCAAGTTTTGTTCAGGGCAAAGGGAAATCATGTCAAGTTGGTTTTCATTGATGCAGGCTATTCATTCTGGAAGCATATACTCCTTGAATATTTGTGTTTTTATGGCTGGCTCACAAAATGTCCTACAGATTTTAAAAGGTTATGTTGAGTGTAAAATAGTTATTGGAACTCAAGGTTAAAAACCTTGTCATGGCTTTTATAACAAACAATGAATCAAAGTCTGAACTTAAACACCACCGGATAGAAAAATGAAACTTTCCTGGGGACACTGTATTTGTTTTCATATATAAATTTAATTGCCTTTAATATAAATTATTTCAACTTGTTTTGAGCATCCACACTGTGGGCACTGGTGTTCTATGCTGAGATAGTAAAAAAGGCAGTCCAAAACTCTAATAGTATTTATTTTTCTGATTTTCATCCCATCGTCTACACACTAAACATTACCTACAGAAATTATCCCTAATTTGTGTGACTTTATTAGAAGATAATTTAAGTCTTTATTAATATAGTACTATTCAATGTTAGCCACAATTTGTCATAATCCTCATAGTCAAATATCTTTGCATAGCCGTTGAAACACAGACATTTCTCTAGTACTCTCTGCTTTAGGCCAAGATCCATCTGAAATAGGCTATGATGTCTCTACTGCTATGGCCTCTTCTAAACCCAACTTGTATTTTTGGTAGTTCTCTTGACCGTTTTGTTCCAGTCATTTTTGCATAATCTTCAGCAGGATTGTGCTTGTGTGTGGTATTAGTGATATCATTTGATAATTTCTGCACTCTGTCAGATCCCCTTTTGTTGTTAACATTGAGAAGAATGGGAATTTCAATATACCTAATTGTGCTCATGTGAAATCTATAACTGGATCAGGAAGATGCCATCAGAACACAGCATAGTTCAAAACCAGGAAAGGAGTGTGCATCAAGGGTGCATCCCGTTTCCATACCTTTTCAAACTATATGTGGAATAGATCATTTGAGAGGCTGAACTTTTTGAGGAGGAATGTGACATCAAGATTGGATGAAGACTCATTAAGAAACAGTGTTATACAGATGACACAACCTTGCTTGCTGAAACTAAGGAGATCCTGAAGTGTTTGCTGTAGAAGATCAAGGACTGCAGTCTTCAGCATGGATTGAAACTCAGCATCAAGAAGACAAAGATTTTCACCACTCAGCCAAATGGCAGTGCTATGATAGATGGAAAAGAGATTGAGATTGTTAATAATTTCAGCTTGCATGGCTCTATAATAAACACTTTTAGCACCAGGAGTCAGGGAATCAAAAGATTAATTGCATTAGGGGAACCTGATGTCAGGAACATTTTCCAGTGTGCTAAAGAACAATGTCAGTCTAGAGACTAAGGTACACCTGTTCCAGGCCATGGTTTTGAAAATTATTTTGCTATGCATCAGAGAGCTGTACAATGGCTCAGGATTATACAAGAATCTGTGGTTTTGAGTTGTGGTACAGGAGAAGAGTATTGAACATACTGCCAAGAGAACAAACAAGTTTGTCCTAGAGAGAGCTAAACCAAGTTGCTTCTTGGAGGCAATGATCTTGAAGCTCCATCTCGCATATTTGGGGCATGTTGCCAAGGAGGGACCAGTCCTTGGAGAAGGACATCATGCTTGGAAGGGATAGAGGGACAAGGCAAGAAAGAAAGATCCTGGATGAGATGGATTGATACAGAAATTGGAGTAATGAGGCTACACATGTGTTGGAGACAGTGAGATTGGCTCAGGATAAGACAAGGTTCAGGGATACTTTGCACAGGGTTGCTATGAATCACAGTTGACTTGTGGCACATAACAGCAACAATACAGTGCTGAGGAGCCATAGTAGAGCAGTGTATGGTGAGTTTCACTATTAACGTAGAGGCTGTAAATCTCCAGCAGTTTGAATCCAACTAAAGTTTTTTAAGAGGAAGAAGGACAGTCTCTTCCATTGTACTTTCCAGTCTCAGAAACTCAAAGGAGAGTCATTGTAAATTGGATTCAATTTCAAGGTAAAGAGTGAGAAGAAACTCTGGTGGTAAAGTGTGTAATGTTTCATTCTATTAAGCAAAAGGTCAGCAGTTCAAGCTCACCAGCTTTTCTGTAGGAGCAAGATTATTAAGTCTCCCTGCTTTAAAGATTTGCGTCATGGAGAGACACCATAAATCACAACTGACTTCAGGGTAGACAGGAGGTTTGGCTTTTTTTTAATTTGCTGTATAGCACTAAGAACTAAAAGTTAAGAGCTAGAGACATGATGGTCTGCTAACCAAAAGACCAACAGTTCAAATCCAAACAGTGTCTGCTCCTCAGAAGAAACATGGACCATTTCCACACATAAAGGTTTACAACTTCAGAAACCCAGTGGAAGGTCAGCATGAGTTAGAATCATCTCAGTTACCAGGGGGGTGCGTTTTGACTCGGTTAATAACTGAAAACCCAACTCAACTCTTTGCTGTCAAGTAGGAAACAAGTCACAGCTGACCCTTCGACAGCTTTTCACAGGGTGTAAATCACCTGGAAGAGATTGCCTATGTTTCTCCCACAGAATTGTTAGTGAACTCAAAAGGCCAGTAAGGCACAGTCTGTGGGTTAGCAGGGGCAACTCTGCTGACCACACCACCAAAGCTCCCTAGGAACTATGGAGATTGTGAGAATGAAGAAATCAGAAAATAGTACTGCAAAGAAGAACTTTTTCCAAGAAATCTACAACCGTCTGTGAGGTACAGTCTCCTTTCAATAATTTAAATATGTTTAGCTATTTTAAAGATGAGTAAAATAAACTCCAGAAGTCAATTACCTTTCCAAGGTTGCATAAAATTGCTTAGGGGCAGAAAAAGGAATTTTGTGCTGTAGTCTTTTCATACCAGCTCATAAGAGCTGATTTTTTAAATCTCTAGGAATTTTAAAGGCCTTTGCTGAACTTAAATGACATAAGCTTATAATTGTAAAATATCGAAATATTGGAAACTCTCATTTCCTAGTAATTTTAGCACGTTTTATAATAGTTTGTACCTTTGGAGGTGTATATTTTTTCTTATCTGCTTGATGACAATATTTCACAATGTATATGACTTATTCATTGCAAATACATTTTATAAGAGACACAAACGAAGGTTATACACATGG
>NW_006399897.1:3767837-3792234 GCF_000299155.1 Elephantulus edwardii | reverse complement strand
GGAAGACCCTCTTTGAGATGGATTGATTCGGTGACTGGCATAATCGGGATGGGTGTGTCAGAGGCGGTGCGGTTGGCGCTGGATAGAGCAGGGTTTAGGGCTGTTGTGCATAGGGTCGCTATGAGTCGGAAACGACTCGACGGCACATAACAACAACTACAACATGCTTCTTTTTATCTCTCATTGATTCTGTATTTATTGATGTCACCATGGTAGCTTGAAATTGACATGGTGAGAGTCTTTACACTGTGGAAATTGGCAAAAATTTCAAATCCTGGCTAGTCTGGAAAGACCAACTTCCAAGCAGTGGTAACTCATGGTTGTGTTTGTATGCAGATCTGCTAACCATCAATTTATGCTTGTCTAGTAACGGAAGATAAAACACAGGCAATCTTCTGCCTTTACACATATGGTACACACGAAGTACTATAAAACTTCTCAGCAGACAAGAGGTTGGACAGCAAGAAAAAATTTAGACATTTTTTGAAGGAGACCACATTTGCTTTGGAGCTTAGAAAGAAGCCAGATAAGAGACCTGAAGCTGTCTGGGAGGGTAAAAGGACCAGAGAAAACCCAAGCAGAGGAAGACTCACACTCACTCATTGCTGTCTAGTTGGGATCGATTTTTAGCTGACCCTTCAGTGGGTTTTCCACGGCTGTAGTTCACTTGGAAGGAGACTACTCATCTTTCTTCCATGGAGCTTCTGGTGGATTTGAATTTTCAGAGTGGAATCATCTCAGGCTAGCAGCACAATTTCCTGCAACCTAGCCACCAGAGCAAACTAGGGACTTTCAAGTAGACAGTTTGGTTTGGTAGAAGCAAGCGTTTATAATAGGGGAGCTGTAAGAAGGTGAAGATGGATTCAGCTGACATAATTCAAGGTCTTGTGACAGGCTATGTATTGTTGAATTATTTTTTTGTCAGGACTTCAGAGGCTTTTCATTACAGAATGACAAGAGCTTTATGTGTCATCTATACAAGAAAGACTGAAAGCAGTGACACCATTAGGAGACAACTGTGATCACTGGGAACAGATTTAAAGACGTTCTTTTTGGACTTTTAATTTGTTTCCCAAAAGAAATGTGGAAGTCCTCATCCTTGTTGTCTCTACTGTTTAGAAACAGGGACACTCTCTCTCTAGCTATCCATGAACTTGAAGTCATACTAGGTGTGGTGGGTCCCAATTCATTAAGAGTGGCATCTTTGTAAAGAGAGACAGACTAAGAATGCTACAATGCATCCAGGAGCCAAGGAATGTAACAGAAGGTCTGGGAATTCTAGCAGCCAAGAAAGACAAAACAAAAGAAAGGATCTTCCCCCAGAAACTTTGGCGGGTGTATGTCCTGTATAACACATTAATCTGAACTCAGCCTGCACAACTTTGAGACAATACATTTTATATTCCCCCCCCACACACACACACACACTATGTGGTAATTTATTATGGCAAAAGCTCCATTGCTTTTTCTAAGCACACACTGAACTCTTAAATGTGACACTTTGCTGCAAATTTATTCTTTTCACGACAGAGGAAAAAGACTTTTAGTCATTCTTTTAGTATGTTTTTGGGAGTGGGCAGGGTATGTTTTTTTTTTTTTTCTTATCGAGGCATTATCACATCTATTTTTTAATCTGTTTAACTTTTTTGTTATTAGTAATTGCAAATCCTACAGTTTTCAAACAGCCTTGGTGATGCAGTGAGTTATTTGTCAGATTGCTAACTGGAAGGTCAATAGTTTGAATCTACCAAAGCCTCTTCAGGAGCAAAAACACCAAATTTCCTGCCATAAACTATCTTCAGAAATCCGATGGAGGATTACTATGAGTTAGAAAGGATATAATAGCAGTTGTTGTTGTTGTTATGTGCCGTCGAGTCGCTTGCGACTCATAGCGACCCTACGTACAACAGCCCTGAACTCTGCTCTGTCCTGTGTCAATTGCACTATCTCTGACACTCCCATCCACTGAATCAATCCACCTCATAGAGGACCTTCCCCTCCTGTGCTGTCCCTCCATCCTTCCAAGCATGATGTCCTTTTCCAAGGACCGGTCTCTCCTCACAACATGTCCAAAGTATGTTAGACGGAGCCTCAGAATTCTTGCCTCCAAGGAGCCACCCGGTTTAACCCTTTCCAGGACGAATCTGTTTGTTTGCCTAGCAGTCCATGGTATTCTCAATACTCCTCTCCTATTTAGTCTTAATCAGAATTAGGAATCCAGGATAAAAGAGAGTTGAGGGTGAGTGTGAATTCATGTCTCAAGATCATGGTCATGACAGTAGTTCAGGACTGAGATGCAGGCAGAGACAGAGAGGACCTGTCAAGAAAAGAAAGAAAGAAAAAAAAAGAAGCAAAAGGGTCTGGACTCCTCAGAACAAAGCTGTACTCCAACCACCTTAACTGTGAGGAGGAGAAATAGGACTCTGGGATTGTATCCATGTGCCTATGAACTCTACCAGGACTTCAAAAGCATCTCTTGATGCATTCAAATCACCCACTTTTCCTATATGTGAAGTTTTTCCAATGTTTTTTACTAGAAAAACTTCACATCTAGAAGATATAATTTAAAGAATATCTTAATATTTGATCATAAAGATTACTATTGGCTGTCAGGATTTTGACTCATGCGTGGTGCATCCTGACAGTGGAAATTCTCTATAAAGTTTTCTAGGCTGTATGCCTTTGAGTTGCTGTGCTGGGGAGCACATTGGACATACACCATGTATTGCCCAGAGAAAAGATCTGCTCCGGAGAAGGTAAAGCCAATTTTCTCTTGGAGGCAGGGATTTTAAAGCGTCATCTCACATACTTTGGGCATATTGCCAGGAGGGCTTGGAGAAGGACATCATGCTTGCAAGGCTGGAGGAAAAGTACCAGAGACTAAGATCCCAGGTGAGTTGGATTGACATAGTAACTGGGGTAATGAGGGTAGGTGTGTCAGAGACAGTGAGATTGACCCATAATAGAGCAGAGTTCAGAACTATTGTGTACAGGGTCACTGTGAGTCACAGGTGATTCAATGGCACATAACAACAACTCTTTATGAGAGAAAATCACCCAGAGTTATTTGGTCAGTTTGAAGAGCCTTTTGAACAACAGTTGAGTGCTAACCATTACTCCACATCCCTTACCAATGCTCCCAGCTGTCTAACCTACCACCCACATGACAGTTGTATGTAATTAGGTTGCCCAGTAGCAGGTAAAGAATAGACTTAAAGCAAGTTTTTAGGAAATGGTCTTTATCCCTCCACACTTCCAAATCAGTAAAGAAGTGAGGGAAAAAAGGCCTTAAAGAGGGGGAAACCAAGTACAAGTGTGCTATCAATCAGCGTGCTCCAGGAGCCAGCTGGCTCAACTTGCAGGGCAGCTAAGAATAGTGCAGGTCACACCTCACAGTTGTCCCACCTGGAGGTAGGGAAGCTGGAAATGTTTAAACCCCACATCCAGAGGTCAATGGTTAAGGGCTGCACAGGGAAGATATAATATTCCCAGGAACAGTTGACTTCTGTGTGTAGCCTAAAGCAGCCTGCAGACTAAGAGATGCAGGTCTTTTTGGAGATGAAAACCACCAGGTACCACAATGCAAAACAATGATAAAAGACTCCAGGGACATCTTGTGAGAGTAGTATCATTGCCAACTGCACTCATCAGGTGAGACTCCTTGCCCTACTTAAAATCTTTGCCATGTATGAGTATTTGCTTTATCTTGGTTCCACCAGCCACTCTATCAGAGAAAGATGGATAATCTTTACCTGTGTGATCTATGGCCTCCAAATATCCATGGGATGGTCATCTATCAGGCTCCCAAAAGCAGTCCTCAGAGGTATACATGGTTAACTGCTCTGCTAACGAAAATGTTGGTAATTTAAATATCCTAAGAGTCACCTTGAAGAAAAGTTCTGGTGATCTACACTAGAAATATCAGCCACAGAATTATTCCACAAAGTTTTCAAGAGTTCCCACATGGGATCCCACAAGTCATAATCAACTCCATAGCAGCTCTTATTCGTGCCCTCTTCTGGATTTTTTTTTTGTCCCCAAAGGGTAAAGCAGCTGTGGTATTAGTGTTATGATACAACACTTGCCCTTTTACCAAAGCACAGCCTGGAAGCATTAGCCCAGCCAGTCTTCAACATTATGGCATATTTTAAAATACTCCACAGCTCCATCCTTTTGTGATTCTCTGCAGCCCTGAAAGCTAACTTGTGTCCTTCAAAGAGAGTTTCCTTTCAGTAGCTTCTAGAGCTAGCTTTTGCAACTGTACAAAAAATGAGGCCATCATAGAGAACAACTGCTCCTCATCCAGAAAACGACTATGTTTGTATTAGATGGCCCTAGGATATCTGGTTTGGCACTGGATGCTTTGAAATGAGGGCTACCAAGCCACACTTGATTTTCTTCTAGCATGTGTTTGTTTTAATAAATTTATCTCATATGATTTCATTTTCATATTGAGATGTCATCATTTCTCTTTCAAGCTCATATTTATCACTTTATCTAAGGAGCTTTGGTGGTGTGGTGGCAAGAAGCTGCTTTGAAATCCTGAAAGCACCTCGTTCGAGGCACCAGCTGCTCAGAGAAAGAAGCGTGGGCAATTTCCTCCCATGAGATTAATTGCCTCTGAAAACCTGCGGGAGGCTCCGCTACGAGTCAGTTTCCACTTGACAGTGAACAACAACAATAGCAACAAACAACACTAATTTGTACTAATATAAAATTGTTGAGTACATTGAGTTGGAACTGACCCATCAGCAGATTTCCAGAGGCAGTAAATCTCACTGAAAAAGATTGCCCATCCTTCTTTCACAGAGCAGCTGGTAGATCCAAACTACGACTTCGGGATTGCAGTGCAGTTTCTTACCACTAGACCACCAGAGCTCTAAGAAAATGTCAATTGCTAATGTGGTAGAAAGCGAGGTCATTTCAGACTGATTTTCCTGTGCTATACATGAAAACATGTATAAATTATACATTTAATATAGTTTGATATATTATGTACTAATTTATTCTTGAGATTGGATTTGCAATTTGAAACTCAGAATTTGTTACAACTCTGAAATATTTTTATTTTGTTATCTTGGACAAATGATAATTTTAGGACTCTAAAAATTAGTTCACTTCTCTGAAAAATGAGTTTTTACGTCTTGCTATTTTCTAAAGGCCAAAAGGAAACTTAAACATAAAAAGTTTTCTGTACATTTAGGAGTGCTGTACAAATGTTTAGTCATTCTAGACAATTTTATTGTAAAAATGTAATTTTGTTCAAATATATATATCTATCTATATATATATATTTTTTTAACTGCTTAGCTAATATGTGAAATAATGTGAGCTGGACATTGAGGTAGTTTTTCTGAACAAATTCTCCAGTGTTTTCACCTTGCATTTTAAAAAGTTTTTGTTGTTGTTGTTCATCTGAATTACATAGTACTTATTTTGTTAAGTATCAAGAGAATAAACAAGTTTGTCCTGGAGAAAGAGGTTGCTCCTTAGATGCAAAGCTTTTGAAACTTCATCTCACATTCTTTGGACATGTTGTCAGAAGGAGCCAGTCCCTGGAGAAGGCATCAAGCTTGGAAGAGTAGAGAGTCAGCTCAAGATTGGGAGACCTTGAATGAGGTGAGATGAACTGATGCACTAACTGTGGCAATAGGGGCAGGCATGTCACAGATGGTGAGGTTGGCTCAGGGCAAGGTTCAGAGATATGGGGTTGATATGAGTTGTAGTCAACTCAATGCAATGGCACATAACAACAACAGCCAACAGTAATGCTGGCATATGTATATATAAATTTTGCTTTGTGTTTATTGTAATTTTAAATCCAAACTTAGAGAATTCCAGCTCCCCTTTTTGTCTTGGCTTTTGAGGAGCTTATTGGCACATACCAAGAAGTTGAATACTAAGGGCTGGCCATTGGTTTTCACCTTTAAATGTCTAACATTCCTGGAAAACCAAATGCAGCAGCTCAACCTAGGCACGCCCTCCTCCAAAGCCTGAGGAGCACATGGAATTTTGACACAAGCTGGGATTAATTTAGGATCAAAGTTGTCCTTCCATCTGCCTCTTTCCAGTGATTCAGTATGGTTTTGTAGTGCTTTGTTGATTCATAGTTAAGTTTTGTTCAAAATCTATCCCTATTTGGGAGTATTTTGGTTCTTGTGAGAATGTCAGTATTTTTGAAGACATTGTAATGCTAGAGACATATCCTGTTTGTCCTCTTGCTTTTAAAGTTAGGAGTGGCTTTTTATTCACTCTGTGCCCTTTATAGCAAAGATCCATTTTGGAAGATGCTATGTGGATTAGTTGATAGCATCTGTTCCACAGACTTTAATTGATGCCCCCCCTGTCTGCCAAAGTAATATTTGCTACTTTACTTTCTGTGGTTGAATTATTTTTCAAAGTGAAATGATTCTAAATTTTTAAATCACTTACTTAACATGGTGAATTTTTCTGTTCCTTTCTGAAATACACTTTTTGAGATATGGCTGATGTCTTTGTTATTTCTCTTACTCTTAAACTTCATTTTAACTGCTAATATATTTGAGGCAAGCAATTGCCAAGCAACTGAAAGCATAAAGGAAAATTTGTACTATGTAAATGAGGGACTTAATGCATTAATTAGATGGATTGGAACATTGTATTTCCATGTGTTTCATGCCTTAATTCTCAAACGGAGGTTGGAGCCACTGGGAGGGGAGCCTCTGATGGAGTTCCAAGTGAATTTTAGAAACCAGAACGTTGGATTTTGAAAAGCTGTGTGGTCATGGTAGGAGCCAAATAAAGTAGGAAGAGTGATGGTTTCCCTTTAAACCATGTTGTCATATTGTAATGAGACAGTATCATAGACTTCTGAAATGCTGTTGGATAGATACAGTCTTTAATAAATGAAAATTGCATTTATTTTCATTTTTCCCTGTGCTGAGATGAACCAGCAAACCCCTTCCCTCATTTCTCTATCAAGGGGAAACCCAGAATCAAAAGAATTTAATCAGAGCTGGCATACTGAAGCTGGCACGATTCCTTCTGAGTAGCAAAGACAGCAACCAGTGACAGCTCCTGAAGTGTCTCTTGTAACACAGCCAAGCCTCAGACAGGAGAAGAAAGAGCCAGCAATTCTTAGTACAATAATGGTGGAAGGAAGTTGGGTGGGAGGGGGAGAGAAAAACTGGTTTCACAAGCAAGTCTAAATTAATGTTAATGGGAGGCATTTCTTCTGGTATATTAATTTTTCACCAATTTACTCGCTCATTCTTTATTAGAAATGTTTATTCAGCATATATTATATGCTGCTTTCCTGGAAAGAAATAGTGCTATGAAAATCTATTACACGAGACATGATAGGGAGCCAGGGAGTCTTATTTGAAAGAGGGATCAGAACTTTATCTGTTACTGTTATTGTTGTTGCTGTTGTTGTTATTGTTGAGTACCATTGAGTTGGAGCTGACCCACAGCCGACTCTCCAGTGGGTTTTCAGAGCCAGTTAACTACTTGGGGAGGAGATTGCCTATCCTTCTCTTGTCGAGAAGCTGGCAGACTCAAACTGTGAGCACTAGGGATTGTAGCACAGGCTCTTACTATTAGGCCACCAGAGCTCCTAATAGCTATTCTCAAATTGACTGCGGCTCAGAGCGACCTTACAAGTAATGGCTCTGAACCCTGTCGTATCCCATGTCATCTCATCTCTAATATTCTTGAACCCATTAATCCTGTCATAATGATAGCTGGTCTTGTTGAAGGTTTTACACTCTTTCATTGACATTCTACCCTTCCAAATATGATGTCCCTTTACTTTCCTGACAATGTGCCCAAAATATGTGAAATGAAGTTTCACCATTCTTGCCTCTAAGGATCATACTCCTTGCACTTTTTCTAAGAGCTATTTATTTGTTCTTTTGGCATTCTGTGGACTATTCTGTACTCTTCTCTGAAACCACAACTGAAAGGCATAGATTCTTCTCCTGTCATTCTTATCCATTGTCCAACTTTAAGTTGCATAGCAAATAATATAAAATGTGTAAGCTTCAATCAGGTATATGATAGTCTTTAAATCGGATCATTCCTCCTTAACATCCTTGAGAGGTCCTTGATAGCAGAGTTTCCTTATGCAATAGATCTTTCAATTTCTTGACTGCTGGTACCAAGGGTGTTTGTTGACTGTGAATTCAAGTAAGATATAATAGTTGATAACTTCAATCTTTTCTCCATCTATCATTATGTTGTCTACTAATCTAGAGGTGAGGATTTTGTTTGCTTAATGTTGAGGTGCAAATCATATTGAACACTGCAGTCTTAGATATTCTGAAGCTAATGTTTGAAGCCCTCTTCCCTTTTCAGCAAGCAAGGCTATATCATTTGCATAACACAGAAGTTGATGAGTCTTACTCTTATCCTGATGCCATATACTTTTTTATTAAGTCAAGCCTCTCAAAGGGTGTGGATGAAACATTGATTCTGGAGTTGTGATGACATAGGACAGGAGGGCAGTTTAGAGAGGTATGAAGGTAAGACTATCATCACCCTGTAGACCATGTTGAGGACCTGGATCTTCATCAGAAGAGCAATGGGAAGACATGAGTGTTTTATGCGGTGGACAACACTCTAAGTTAAAAGGTTCTGTTGAAAAGACTGACATGATTTTGTTATTTTGATATGGGGATATACTTAAAACCAAAACTTCAAAGATTCCTCTCTCTTTTTTTTATTAATACCAAAAATTGCTTTCAACAGACCCCTGATGTTATTATGACACTCTACCTGTCCTTGATCCTATGACATCCCTAATTATCCATACCATTCTGCCTTCTCTTCGCTCCTGGAATCTCATTCTTCCTCTCAACTTTGTCCCATTAAATACATCTTATTCCATTTTTTAATATGTATTCTAATCTTTCTGGTAGCCCAGAAAATAAAATTTTAATCTGCAAAACAGTGTTAGGTATCATTGTCCACTCACAGCATTGATTTTTCAGACTTATTTCCTTACTTATTGTACCACTACATTCTTAATTTACTAGGCCAGACTTTTTATTCAGACCTGTCTGCTTTGTCTGCTTCCTTTCATTAGAAAGCCATTTTCATGCATCATCTCCTTGTGAATTTTCCTTTCTTTTTTCAGTCTTGTTCAAATAAAATGGTCCCTTATGAATTCAGGTAGAATTAGATTTTTTCCTGTAAATATTAGCTCCACTGCTACTAAATATTCTTCCATCATCTGGCTGTGTCATTGCTTACTATGTGTCTACCTCTCCCATGAAGAATACTGTGAGCTCTTAGAGAGCATGGACCAACAACAGCTCACCTGTGTGGACTACACATGGTGGATCTACAACATATGGGTTGTTCTATATTTCCACGACATATATGTTGCAATTGTTGTAAAATAAGCCACAACAACTCACCCTAACCTTATAAATGATGGATCTGAACCCTGCCCAATCCTGTGCCATCCTCATCACTTCTGCCACACTTGAGACCATTTTTACATTGTGTCAATCCATTTTATTAAGGGTCTTCCCTTCCTTTACGGGCCCTCCACTTTTCAGAGCATGATGTCTTTCCAAGAATTGTGTCCTGCTTAGAACACACTCAAAGTATGTGAGACAAAGTCTAACTATCCTTGCTTCCAAGGAGCACCCTGGATGCATCTTCTCCAGGATATATTTATATTTGTTTGTTCTCTTTGCAATCTAAGGGATATTTAGTACTCTTCATCAACACCACAACTCAATGGCATCAATTTGGGATTAACTTAATTTAAACGGTTTTATTGTCTTTTTCAAGTAAAAGGATTTTTTTTTCACAAAATAAATGATAGCAATATAATAAATATAATATAACGACTACAGAGATGGATATCTTGTATTAGTGTTAAGTGAATGCTATGCAAATAGGTATTGAAAGGTACTATTTACTCTGAGAAAACACTATTACTTATGCATTAATAAAGAAAACGGCAAATGAATGTATTACTCTCTCGGGAAACTGCTTTCTTGTTGCTGGTAATATGAGGCTTGATAAGAGATGTACCTCTTAATTTGTACATTTTTATTCCACTTTTTTACTGTTCATGTAGTTTTCTATATCTCTTAAATATGACAAAAAAGAATGCTGGCATATGGAAATATTTGTAATTCTTGTATTATATAATTTATATTATTTATAAAACCTTTATGTAAAGAGAAATCATTATATTGGCATATAATTTTTTTAATAATTTTAATGAACATTTACAGAGAATTTGGATTTCCATTCATTCATTGCTGTACTTCTCTACCCGCCCAGCCCTCTCCCACCACCCCCCAGTTTGCTCCTCTCTTTCAAAAGTAAAAGAAAGACTCCCTCCCTGGTACACAATCCCCCTGCACCCCTCCCACCACCCAAAGTACATTCCACTATGCAATATATTGGCATATAATTTTTGTTTGTGATTACACGCTGCCTACGTGGGAAGGAAATGCACTGTCAATCCAAAGGCACATGATTTAAATCTACCAGTTGCTCCACAGGAGAAAGAGCTACATTCAACTTCTGTGTAATTTACTGCCTCTGAAACCACACTGGAGGGTCAGCAATGGGTCAATTCTGACTTTATACACAACAGCAACAACAATAGTCATATACTGACTTTTTATTTAGAATGAAGTTTGAAATTGTTTTACTGTGTATCATACACTGTATCTCTCATCAAATTGTCCATATCATCAAAGTTATGGCTAACTTATAAAGTAATTTTCCTCAAAATAATAAATTTGGAAAATAAAAAGACATTTTATGTTCTTCTTTAAAATAACTAGACTTAGAGAATCAAAGATCAGAATTGAGAAACAATATGTTAGAAATCTAATATCAAATTTTTAGGTAATTTTTTGGGTACAAACCCAATAAACTTTTAAATTACATTGAAGTATTTTGTTTTGTCTTAGAAGCCCAACAATGAGTATAATGCCTTGTTGCTCTGTAGCAAGTAGTTAATGGTTTAAACCAATACCACAACCAATATATTCAGTTCTGTGAATGAATGAATGACTAAATGGATAAAGTATTGTTTAGCTCTAGGTTAAGAAGAAATAAAACATAATGTTTGACATTTTTCATTGGATTATATTGCTGTCATGTAGGCAGACTTTGAAGGTTATGTTTGTGGATTTTTGGTACAGAACAAGGAATGCGAACTGGAAACATATGTTTACATCATCTTTGTCACATTTTATCCTACCTGAATTAATATGCCCTTCAAAATAGTGGAAAATTTAACTCATTACAATCATTAGGAGCTAATCTGGCTATAATGGATTAGTTGGTTTAATGATTACAAGTGGAAATAATTTGTAATATATTGTTGATTGAATGTGTTCTGGATGCTACTTATCATTTGATATTTTTCTGCATAAAATTCTTAACCCTTAAACTCTGATTTAGTTGATCTGAAAGACTATTCTTCAGGTAGAATAATAATTATTTATGAGGAGAAATTGAAAAGTGAATAAATTAGGTATTTTTTTTGGAATTAAAGGAGCAAACTAACTGATTAAATCATATGAGGGTGTATTTTTTCATCAGTTGAAACAACCCTTTTGCTCTGAAGAAAATGCAATTGGTTTTCTAGTATTTTTAAGATGATTTGTAATAGAGAAGGGGCTGTTAGAGATGCAATTTCCTATATCTACACCTAATATTTAGGTTTAAGACTTAGAAAACTACATTTTTATTCAGTTCTCCCAAAGACAGTTGTTATTGTCTGTCATTGAGTCAGCACTGACCCACAGCTGACTCTCCAGTGGCTTTTAAGAGGCAGTAATTGCACAGGAGGAGATTGTCCATCCTTCTCCCATGGAGCAGCTGGTGGATTTGAACCAAGTGCCTTCGGGATTGTAGCAAAGATTATCACCACTAGGCTCACCAAAGCTCCCTCACAGACAATTATGGGCATTACAACTTGGGGACCACTAAACTTGGTTTGGATCCACCAACTGCAGCATGGGAGCAGAATGAGCAATCTCCTGCAGTGGCACACAGCAACAACAACACTCTAACCATGAATTATAAAGTCAAAACTAGGTGTTTCATTAGTTCCAACATAGAGTGTTCCAAGTTGAAGGGTAAATGTTAAAAATAATCAAACCGTGATATAAGTAACTTTCACTAAGATTACCAAAAATACAAATCTGTTACCAGTGAGTAAATTGTGACTCACAGCAAAACTGTAGGACCACGTAAAACAACCCCATAGGGTTTCCAAGTCTTTATGGACTCAGAAAGCCAAATCTTTCTACCAAAGGGTTGTTGATGAGTTGGAACCACTGAATTTTAAATTTATGGCATAGCACTTAACTACTGAGCTAGAAGGACACATTCCATTATGATTAATTTCCTCTTAAATAGCTCTATTGTTTCTGGAAGCCCCCCAGTTTTTTTCAAGCTGATGCCCAAAGTCTGGCAGACACCATTTTCTTGAGGGAGCCATCCTGCACTCTTTTTCCTCCTGCTTTTTCTTTCATATGACCATTTTACTACTTATTTTATCCCTATGATTTTATATGAAGGACCTTTGACAACTTCCTCTTCTAGGGTGTGATCTTACTACCATTCTCTTATCAGTTAGTTAGCATGTGTTCAAATTATCCTTGTCAACTTGTCAAAGGTTCCCAAGTTTTGGTCAGTGTCTGAGAAGAGTCTACTTTGCATATCTGAGCCAAAGTTACAATCTCAATCATGTTAACTCTGCTCAACATTCTTAATTTCCCATGATCATCAGCTCTGTAGAATTTGACTTTGACTCTTCTAAGGACTTGGAACTTAAAACCCAAGAGTAGACAGAAATGAGAATGATAAATTATTCTAGACTATTAATTTTCTCATGAACCTAGAGAGAGGATGAGACACACACAAGTGTTGAGGACTCTCCTTCAGGGTTGCTATGAGTTGCCCACGATTCAACAGCACTTAACAACAACATTCATTTTCTCCTCTCCAACCCCTTTTTCTGAAGTTATTTTTCTGGCATATTAATGTAGTGTGTTGCCCTGCTAACCCAAAGGCTAGAGGTTTGAATCCACCAGCTGCTTAGAGGGGGAAAAGATGGACAAGCTCCTGTAAATCCAAAGATTATAGCATCAAAAACCTGAGAGAAGGCCACTGTGAATTGGAACTAAATCAATGGCCGTGGGTTTGATGTGTTTTTCTTATTTTCACCCAACCTTCCTCTTTACCACAGTTAGATTAGGCTCTTATCTTATGCAAATATATCAAATCTATCCGTGTCTCTGTTTCTGTGTATGCAGTTATAAGCAGATTTTAAAAAACAATGACAACAATAAATAATTTTAATCAAAGTATGCATTTAACTCATAAAGACTAAGTAGGTGAAATAAGTGTCTTTTGCCTTCTGATATAAACTGAAAAAGAAATAATATCTCCCAAATTTATCAGTCAGAAGAAAGCAAACGAGGGTGCTATAATAGGGAAAGTAGATAGGCAAAACTGAAAAGAAGAGGAAGTTGTCAAAGGTCCTTCATATTAAATCATAATATGCTGTTAAATATTTACTAACTCCCTCAGTTCCCAGCCCCAGGCCCTATCATTTGCCAATTTTTGTTGTATAAATATTCCTACCATGGCTGACTTGAATTCCCAACATGACTTCAATGAGTTAGCAGAATTTCTAAATATTTAATAATCAACTCTTGCTAAATGGTAGAGATGCAAGAGTAAGTTTGAAGATGAGGAAATACAAAGGTGATAGAGGTAAATGTCCACTAATATAGTCTAAGAATAAAGACAATTGGCTCACATCCAGAGCCAATGTGGGGTCAAAGTCACTGCTTCCCCAGGAAGTCTGCTTAAAACAGCTGTCTCCATGGGGTAGCACTGCCTCCTAGAGGCTTTCTCATCCAGGAACATTTGTGGGGCAACTTTTGTTGGCATGAAGAATGGGGGACCACAATGCTTATTGAATGGTGGTCAGGGATTAGACATCCTGCTCAAGTCAGGCTATTTTATAACAGTGAGTAATTATCTTCAATTGTGGGCAGATTTTTATTATCTGACTAGATAACCTTTTAAACTTTTTTCCTTAAAAAACAAACCAACTAACCAACAATTGTGAAATTATTTGAGCACAGAACCTGACTTTTATAAAAAATGTAGTTGTGGTTTTAATCTTAACAATTACAATCTTACAATTGTCGATACATCTCTTGGAAACCACCCTGTAGAGTAGGACAGAAGTATTTTTGGAAGCAGAGT
Source organism: Elephantulus edwardii (assembly GCF_000299155.1). NCBI lineage: Eukaryota > Metazoa > Chordata > Mammalia > Macroscelidea > Macroscelididae > Elephantulus > Elephantulus edwardii. The sequence goes on along the minus strand of NW_006399897.1, from coordinate 3,777,990 downwards.
GCCACACAGTTGTTGAGCTTCAGTTAGTGATCTTTGTATTAACAACAGAATATTTAACCAGGGCTCTTTTGCTTAATAAACAACTACCAATATTTGTGTGTCATCTCCTTGTATTTCATACAAGGATTTCTCTAGGTTATATATGCCCTTATGAGAAAACTTGTTGAATTCTAGGTGTAAACCAATAGTGAAAGTTAATGCCGAGTTGTGTTGTGCTGTTGCCATATTTAATTCTACTTCCAGAAACACCATGCTGGGTCTTTTAACATCTGGGGGATAAAAAAGAGTATATGAACAGAGGAGGAAGAGAACTATTCAAAAAGAATATATGATAAGGCATTATTTATATGACAATAGTCCGGAATAAGAGGTACATTGCAGAGGAATGGGGGAGAGAAGGAGAAACAGAAAGAGAAAGAAAGGAGAGAGAGAGAAAGAGAGAGCACAAGCTCAATTGTGCAACAGTGAATAAATATTTTTTAAAAAGAGAAAATGGAGGGGGAAGGGAAGAGGAAGGAGACAAAATGCAACAATGAATGAATGAAAATCCGAATTTTCTCTAACCTTTTGTTAAAATCACAATTAAAAGAAAAAATTAAAAATAGTTTCTCATTGTGGTCTTAAATATTACAACCTGAGGCTTTAATTTGTTCTTCAGTTCTTTCAGCTTAAGAAATGTCAAGCAAATTCAAGTCTTTTGGTATTCAGACTCCAGTTCTTTACATTTCATTGTAGTATTTTGCTTTGACTTTCTGGGCTGCCCTTTGAAATCTTCTTATTAATTCTGTAACTTCCTGATTCCTCCCTTTACTTTGGCTCCTCAGTGCTCTTGTGCAATATTCAGAGTCTCTACCAACATTCAGAATCCGTCTCAGTCTTTTCTTCCTCCTCTTTCTTTGCAATGACCTCTTGTTTTCCTCATGAATGATATTCTTAATATCCTTCTAAAGTTCATCTGTTTGGGTTGTTTTGGTGTTTTGTTTTTTTATTTTTTTAATTAGTGTTGAAGGTCTCAAACTTGTTCCTGAGGTGATTTTTAAATTCAGGTGGGATAGACTCAAGGTCAAATTGTTATTTTTGTGGATTTGATTTAATTTTCTTTAGCGCTAGTTTGCACTATGGGCAGAATATTGAATGATTTAGGAAGCATTAAAAGAAAATTAAATCAGGACAGAGAGTCACTGTACTAAAAAGAACTGGCTGACACGGGAGAATTTAATGAAACAGCTTATGATCAAGAGGCAATGATGATGAAGGAGAAAGTTCAAGTTAGCTTTAAGAAGACAGGAAAGAACAAGGCCTCAGGAATTTTTGGAATACCAATTGGCATATTTCAACAAGTAAATGCTGCCCTGTACCTGCTCACCAAGTTGTGCTAAGAAATCTAGAGGACAACTACCTGACCAAGAGACTGGGCAAGATCCATTTTTGTTCCCATTTGAAAAAAAGGTGACCTGATGATAGAATGTGGAAATTATCAAAATCACTGATATTGCAAGCAAAATCCTGCTGAAGATTATAAAAAAAATGTCTGAAACAGTTCATCAGTAGACAACTACCAGAAATATAGACTGGTTTTAGAAAAGACTATGGAACCAAAAATATCATCACCAATGTCAGATGGATCTTGGCTGGAAGTAAAGAATACCAGAGAAATGTCTATCTGTATTTCATTGACTCTGCAAAGGCATTTGACTGTGTGGATCATAAATTGTTCAACCTTGAGAAGAATGAGAATCTCAGGACACTTGATTGGAACAAACAGAACATACAATTGATACATTCCATGTACAGTACAATTGATTTTTCCATACACAGATGGAACAACCAGAACATACAATAAACATGCTGATGCATTGTGGAGAAGTGACTAACGTCACTAAACTTGTATAGAAATTATCACATACACACCCAATTTGTAGTTTAAGCTTTTACTAAATATACGATTTCTGTATATATTCCACAATTAACACTCTTGGCACCAGCAGTCAAAAAATCAAAAGACTGCACTGGAAAAATCTGTGGTCAAGGACCTCTCCGGAGTACTGAGAAACAATGATGTCAGTCTAGAGACTAACATGTGCCTGATCCAGGTCATCATCTTCACAATTACTTGCTATGCATTGGAGTGCTAGACTATAACTAAGGATGATAGAATAAGTCTCAATGCCTTTGAGTTGTGGTACTGGAGAGGAGGATTAAACATGCCATGGACTGCAAAAAGAACAAACAGATATTGGAGAGGGCAAAACCAAGTTTCTCTTTGGAGGCTAGGATTTTAAAGCTCCTTCATGCATATTTAGGCAGGACCCCAGGAGGGACCTGTTCTTAGCGAAGGCCATTGTGCTCAGAAGGATGGAGGGACAGTGCAGGAGAGAAAGACTCCAGATGAGATAGATTGACACAGTAACTGTGATAAGGAAAGTTAGGTGTGTCAGAGTCAGTGAGACTGGCTTAGGATAGGGTCATTATGAGTTGCAGGTGACTTGATGGCACATAACAACAACAACACATATGTATTTGTATATAATGTATATATACATATACTTGATGAAGTTGCAGTAATGGGCTTGACAGAGATTGTAAGGACAGCATAGGATAGGACAGTGTTCAGACCGATTTGTTCATGGTGTCACTATATGTCATACTAGACTCTATCAACAACTGGTGGCTTAGTGGTAAGGATTTAAACTGTCAATCCAAAGGAAAATTGTTTGAAACCACCAACTGCTGTGCAGGAGAACAATGGACAATTACCTCCATGTGGTTTACTGCCTTGAAAATCCACGGGAACACTCACAACTCATAACTCAAGTTATGGGTTGATTCTGACTTGATGCCACATCAAAACAGCAACCTGTATAGTTGTATATATTCATTGTATCCAAGTCATGTTTCCACCCCCCCCACCCCCATTATTTTCTATGTATCTGAAAGTTGGATAATGAAAAGAATGACAGAAAAAGGATCAGTGCCTTGGAATTATGGTGTTGGAGAAGAGTACTGAATATCCAATGAGCCGTCAAAAGCACAAACAAATCTGTCTTGGATGAAGTGCAACTACAGTGTTCCTTAGAGACCAAGATGGTGATACTCCACCTTCCATACTTTGAGGATGTCATCAGGAAGAGCTAGTCCTTGGAAAAGGACACGCTAAGAATGATGGAGGGTTAGAGAAAGCAAGGAAGCCCCTCAACAAGATGGGTTGACACCATGGCAGTGATGGTGGGTTTGAGCACATCAGAGACCGTGAGGACAATGCAGAATAGGACACGGTTCAGATTTGTTCTTCATGGTGGGGGGGGCGGGGATACGAGTCAGTCAACTGGGCAGCACCTAACAACAACAGTAACATATATCTGATGGCACACATTATGTCATTATTCTATGTGGGTTTGCAGCACAGCTTCTTCCTCTAAGCCACCAGAGCTCCCTGGTGGAAGGAAGCATACTTTTAACAGTAATCTCAGAATCCTGCAAGATACCAGTTACAACAGAATGGTTGAATGGATTTATTAATCTGACTTTTTGTACAAAATAAATACTATCAAAAGAGATCATCTGAAAGACCATACCAGAATAGATTATGCTCGACAAACTTTTCCATTAACTATCACTGTGCAATAGGCCAAAGATCTTGCAATATTAGCAAAAGGCCTTCTGTCAAATCATGTTTACCATCATCATGGGGTAGGGGTTCAGATGAAAGCAGTGGGGGCTCTTGAATTTGTAAGCTAAGTGAAAGGCATTTCACACATTTGCTTTTATCAGTTTATTCATGCTGATTAGGTACTTTTAGAGGAAATTCACAGCTCTTGAAAGGCTCTGAATGAAAAGATTCAGTGAACTAAGTCTTCTGTTTAACTATAGAATGTGCCCTAGCATGAGTGTCAACAACTCCACAACTTTCTCCTCTGCTTAAACACACAAATGGAGGAGGAATAAATAACCAAGATTATTTTATGTATCATTTAAATGAATGGGATTAAATCAGTCTTTGGAAACACATTTAACTATAAGATACATATCTAACATGTAGTTTTATTCTAAAGGATAAGTTAATTCTTCTTTATATCACTCAAAGCATGTTTGGGTTTTTCAGGGACACTTAATTTTAACTCTGATCTAGTTTAACATCATTGTAATTCTGAACATGTTCTATTTCAAAGTTTCAAATCAGTAGCATAACTTCTTTAAGAAATGAAAATTTGACCCTACATTTATCAACCTTTTCTAAGGATATGAGTATGAATAATCTTGTAAAATATTCAATACAATGATGCTGTGTTTCAGAATTTTTCTCATTTCACATTCTCCTTGTTCAAAAGTCACTACCCTATTGATTTGTCATTAGATGCCTTCCTTCAACACCCATGAGTCCCCAAAGCAATTCCTGACTTTATACTTGCCTTGAAGAAAGTTATTTTAAATTATAACATAAAAGCTATTCAGAATAAATTTTAGATTTATGCAAACTCTTTTCTTTTTGAACAAGTAGTGAATGGAACAAAAAACTATTTCTTTTCCCACTCTGAAATATCTAACCACCACAGTCTCTAAAATTTTCTTTTTTCCCCTTTTGTAAGAAAAAAACTTGGGGGACACATCACATTTAAAACATTGTTCTAAAAAGAATGAAAGAATTGTTGAACTATTATTTCAAGGATATGTTGGTAAATGTGTTTATTTTAATCCTATTTGTCCAAGGGGATTAAATGTTTGCATGAATTTTGAATTTCTATCAGGGAGAAAATATCTAATGATTATTACTTTGTGAACTGTGGGGCAGTTTCTTGAAAATGACTTTGGTAATTCCTGAGAGTTTCTTGGATTAAAGATATTTTCAATCTCTTAAATCATTATTTATAAAGCAAATTAGAGTAGAAAGTATACCATTTTAAAGGGAAATAGAGATACTGATGTAGAGAGAGGTATAAATATAGGTACATTTAACTGACTTCATATTCTAAAAGTAATTCAAATATTCTAAAACCACATTATCTGCTGTATGTGAATGTTTATTTAGTTATTGTAATGTGGTAGACATTACCTTTAAATATTATTTAATTATGAAACATTTGTTTTAAATTTTTAGAATAATTTTTACTTCATCTCACAATGAACATATAATAATATTATTTTAATTATTTTATGCTTTTTTAAAAAGATAAATGAAACACTTATGTGTTACCTAATCTTTTTCATACAATTTTCTTTAGGAGGTGTTGGATGCATTACACTTAAAAAATTATAAAGTAATTTAAATAAATTAATCCAGAAAACATGTCATTTCACGTAAAATATTTAAATATTTTAAATATAGGAAAAATTATCTGTATTTGAACTAAGAAAGAATTTTAAAAGTAATTTTTTTAACATTTGCCCTCTGAGATTCTAATCTCCTTAATTTCTCCTTTTCACATTTGTGGGAACTTTCATCTTTCTAGCCTCATTCTTTCTTTTACCTGGATTGAAATTGTTGCTAGTATTAATATATTCTTTCTTTTCTTACCTTTTTTTGGAGGAAGCTTATTTTATTGTGTTTTAAGCAGATATTTATACATAAAATTAATTTCCCATTCTATAATTCATACATAAATTGTTTGACAATATCAGATACTATCATGTCAACTCTTAACATGAACAGACTGGCTTATTCTTGTCCTGAGGGGTGGCTGGTAGATTCAAAATGCTGACCTTCATTTAACAGTCCGACAATTAACCCACTATGCCATCAGGACTCTTAATGGGTCAACATGCTCACCATTTCCCTATTGTAAATTTCCCTCAATTTTCATCCCTCCATTTTCCGTGCCCCTCCTTGCATCTCATCTTTGCATTGTGGCAAAAGCTTTCAATTGGATCTCATTGGTTGCTTATTTTAAGAAGCATATTTCTGAAATGTATTTTTATTTATCTCATAGGCTGCTCTAATATTTGTCTGAAAGGCAATTTCTAGTCTGTAGCAGTCCGGGGTATTGAAGAGCAATGATACCACTCTGGAGACTAAGGTGCGTCTGATACAGGCTATGGTTTTTGCAATCACTTGTTATGCATCAGAGAGTTGGACAATGACTAGGGAGGACAGAAGGAGAATTGATGCCTTTGAGCTGTGGTGCTGGAGAAGAGTATTGAATGTACCCTGGACTGCCAAGTAAACAGATTCATCCTTGAGAGAGTTAAACCAGGCTGCTCCTTGGAGGCAAGGATTCTGGGGCTTCATCTGACGTACTTTGGACATGTTATAAGGAGGGACAGGTCTTTGGAGAGGGACATCATGCTTGGGAGGGTGGAGAGATGGAGCAAGATGGGAAGACACTCCATGAGGTAGATTGATTCAGTGACTGGGGTAATCGGGATGGGTGTGTCAGAGGCAGTGCGATTGGCACAGGACAGAGCAGGGTTTAGGGCTGCTGTACATAGGGTCGCTGTGAATCATAAGCGACTTGACGGCACATAACAACAACAGCAGTCCAGTAAGTCTGGTAGGGTTTTGTTGTTTGTTTTCAAATGAATCTGAATATTGGTTTACATTCTTCTCCATTATAACCAAGGCTATCTATTGTATCTCTGGTCAGGGAAGATGGTAGTGTGAGACAGATATCATTCAGTTATTCTGGTCTCAGGCTATATACAAAAAGCTGTGACTTTCATGTGCCATTAGTCCTTTGCTTGAAAGGTGATGAGATTAATAATTATATCTTAGATAACCACTCACAGTGTTTAAGGTCTAGACACAACACACCAGACTCAAATTCAGAACATGATCTGTTTAAACTACAGTATGGCTATTGTCCTACTTGCCACCCAAGAGGGTGTCAATTCAGTGATGTGTTTGTATATCTAAGAATCTTTGTAAGTGTGCCACTACTAAACAGATGGCTATAAATGAACCATATATAAATACGTAAGACTATCCACACATACACATAATACACATATGCATGCACTCCTATACACACTCCCTCACCAAATAGGAATAGCACACACACTTCTCTATATAACCATGCACAATTTTTTTATTGTTGTTTCTACTGTTGCAGAATTGTATATGTCATGGCATTTATCATAGTTGACCTTTTTTTTCTTAATGTCCTTCTTGGTGACTTTATATACCTTAGTCATGTTATATTGACTTCCCTCATATTGTGCATTGGCTTTCTCTTAACCAGCATTTACACAGCCTGCTCTCCAGTAAGTTCTTCTCTCCTCCCCCTTGCATTACTGGTAATCATCCAAGAATATTGCTATCAGTTCATGGACCTATTCTCAACTTTTTGATCATATCTTATTTCTGATGTGTTTGCTATTGCAGCTGGGCCGTGGAACGTGAACTCAACTCCCATGGCAATAATTGTTGGACTTTTAATCTTTCCACTCCTTCCTATCCCACATTGACATTGCGCCCTCTCACCATGTGTAAGACCACCTTTGCATCCATTCCATCGTATTCCCACACCCCCCCAATCTTTGATCTCCCAATTTCCTCTCTTAATTGCTTTCAGAAGTCTCATACCACTAACTATTTCTCATTAGGTGTTTTTAAGTCTCTTCCCACACCTTTTATTAGAGAATGTCCTACATTTTACTTCTCAGAATATTATGAACAGATTTTTAAGTCATGAGAATGTGAACTTCATGCACTTAGGTCATCAAAAACATCAAGTTTCCCATTATTTCCCAGTTTTCATCATAATATCTTTAGGATGCTTTTATTTCTTTTAAGTTATATGGATATTCTTTACAGAATTATTTTTCTACTTCTCTCAAATACATTTCTTTCCCCCCCAACCAAGATATGCATCCTTTAATGTACACTTTTCCATTAATAATGCAATATAACTGAAACCATATTTTCATGTATTAAGACTTTTGACTCAAATTAGTTTCTCTTTCTTTGTTATTAACATCCAGATATTAAGTTATCTCTTTAGAAACAAATTAATAATGATAAGTCATGCATTGTTTTTAATTCTAAATGAAAGTGTTGGTTATATTGAAATGGGTGGTGTAGAGAACTGTATATTTTCTGAGAACAAATACATTGACTGTCTTGCTTAAGAAATATAAAGTGCAGTGTAAAGTCACAGTATGTACTTAATCAACTTGCTATGTAATTAATATTGAAAACTATAAAGGTATTATTAACCATCAGCGCTTCTGTATCTCTACACACATTATTTTACTGATGACTTAGCCTGTAAAACAGACTTGAACAGTTTTAATTTAAAGAATTGAATGATTTAAAAAAAAAAATCTCAAACAAGCAAACAAAAATCACAAAGAACTGAGCTCCATACAGTTTTCAATAGTTGATTTTGCAGAGATAGATTACCAGGACTTTCTTCCAAGACACCTCATGACAGACTGGAACTTCTAATTTTTTAAATAACAACTGAGTACATTAGGACTGTAGCCTTCAATATTGATTGAAGCTGAACATCAAGAAAACAAAGATTCTCACCACAGGCTCTGATTGTCAGCATAATAATAGATGATGAAGAGATTGAGATTGTTTGACAGTTTGTTTGCTTTACTCTACAATCAACACGTTGGTACCAGCAGCCAGAAAATTAAAAGATAAATTGCTTTGGGAAAGTCTGTGGTTATAAACCTCTCCAAAGTACTTTCTTTTGATACTTCCTAGGCCATTCATATATTGCCCATAGTACCTTTAAGTATTACAACCCCTGGCTTGAATTTCTTCTTCAGTTTCTTCATCTTCAGAAAGCTGAGTGAATTCTCTTTTGATTTTTCTGACACCAGCTCTTTGCACATTTCATTTATCATACTTTGCTTTGCCTTTGCGAGCTGCCCTTTGAAATATTCCATTCAACTCCAACTCTGTAATTTCTTCTCTTTATTTGGCTTCTCAGCATTTAAATGCAATATTCAGAATTTCTTCTGATGTCTGTCTTTGTCTTTTCTCCCTCTTTTTCTATTATGACCTTTTGCATTCTCCATGGATGATATTCTTGATATCATCCCACAGCTCATCTTTGTTCATTAATGTTAAAGGCCTAATGTTGAAATGGCTTTTCAATTCAGGTGGGATGGACTCAAAGTCATATTTTGGTTGTGGGGGATTTGTTTTAATTTAGCTTAAATTTAAACTTGCACATGAGTAGTTGATGGCCTGTTCCATAGGTCAGCACCTGGCCTGGATTTTGCAGCTGATATTGAGCTTGTTTAACAACTATTTCCACAGATGTAATTAATTTGATTCCTGTGCAGTTCATCAGATGAGGAACATGTGAATGTCATCATTTGTGGGTTTTTTTTAATATTTCATACAAGGTGCTTGCAGTGAATAAATCATTGGGTGCATAAAATTCTGGCAATGGAGGCAGGTTTGTCAGAGATGGTGAAGGTTGGCTCTCATTGTCTTTCATGTGACAGGAGAGATAACAAAGGTAAATCCATTTCCAGATTAGACCGAAGACTCCTTCTTCAGAAAGAAATTACACACCTGTGGCATTTCATATGTACCACTGTCAAATAATCTGAAAGTTAATAATTTTATTTAATATTAATTAATATTTAAAACTATAATCTTCTATCCTTCAACTCTATTGGACTATCAAGAAATCAACCATTTATGAAGTGGGGGAAAAAAGTATGCCAAATTGTATATGGGACCACCACAAGAAAATAGAATTACTGAGATTTGACAGCAGTGCCCCAAAATGAGGATTTTAAGTCCAAACACTCTATCAAGGTTTCCACATTCTGTAGTTGTTGCTCTTACGACTCATTAGAATAAACACAAGTTACTCTCTCTCTCCCTCTGGCTTCCGCCAGCTCCCATTTGATTCCTGGGCCAGATAGAACACTGCAACTCCCTTTGCAGATGTAATCATTTACAGCCACTTATTCACAGACAAATAAATAGAAACTTTATTTTAAGGTATAAGGTCTGTAATAGTTTTCAACCTAAGGCATAATCTAATACAGGCCAGAAAACAACTGCTTCTGTTCATTTAGAATTTCCTCCAGGAGAGAAACACAGTCCAGTAAGAATGTTCTAATTTAGTCACACCTAGGGAATAAAAAACCTAGCCAGTGTAGATGGAGAAAAAGAGAATGTATTAAGAAATGTTTAAGCTTACTTTTCTAAATAGCATCACAATTCAGCAGATCCAGAAAGCAAATA
>NW_006399897.1:3752581-3767737 GCF_000299155.1 Elephantulus edwardii | reverse complement strand
TGCTTTTCATATATCAATAGAGAATTTATTATTATTTTGGAGAACATGTAATTTCCATTGTATAAAATAATTACCAGTTTGTAACTATGTTGACTACCATTCATTTTATAGAAAAGTTAACCTGCTGATACTTGACACCTGGATCAAAATTTGCAGTCAGTTATGGAATAGTTATAGCATATACACGAATTTTTCTGTTGTTTATTATTTTGGAGAGTAAATCAGATTACTTCCATTTTTTAAACATGTAACTTATTGAAATTACTGAACATCAATAAGCAAATATTTTTTTGCACCTGAGAAATGTTTCTAATTTTTATTCTCAAAATTATGAATCAAAATTGAAAAGGCAGTTTATAGAGCCACTTCTGAACAACAAGTGGGAAACTTTGGAAAAGTCACAAGAGGGAAATTGGAAGAATCTGTTCTCGAAAACAATGTATTCGAATTTTGTAAATAAACTAGTATTCTAAGAAACCAAACCAAACAAAGCCCATTCTCCCCCCGCCCCCCCACTCAGCTAGAAATCTAGTTCAGCTCTGGTTGCTCAACAGCTTGCATTCATTCCCGTATTTTCTCAATCAGTTCTTCCTTATATTTGCTTTCCTCTTTCCAACTTGATGAGATCTGGCTTTATGTTAAATTCCCCCCCCCCCCCCCCGATCTTTAGCCAGTTTCAGTCTGGTGATAACCTCCTTGCTTGAGTGAACGCCCAGATGCACAATTGGACCATTAGCCTTCTCATGCCGCACTCTTTCCATACAGATGACATACTTCTTTCTGTACTACAGCTGGACTTGCTTGCCAATTTGTGACCTTTGTAGTGTCCTCACACCACCTAGACCTTGTGTCCTTGAGGATGGGCACAGAGTGGAGGTTGAACTTCCGCTGCAGTCCCTTGGATGGTGGGGAGAACATGATCTTCCTGTATATGTGCAAGGGGGCACTGAAGCGGCGTTTGCAATTCTTTTTGCACTCAGAGGTCATGAAAGGGTTGAACGCCATGGTGACTGTCAACTGTTGGGCAACGTCAGACTCTCCACGCACAAATAAGCAAATACTAAAATAAATTGCATACGTTTTCCCAACTTGTGGCTGTGTTGGGTTATTTTAACAGTTTTTATTCCCCTGAGGGAGGATGTTTGTATAATAATTTGATCTGTTTATTAAAATCTTTAGAGATTTTTTTATCACTTATTCACTCACTACCAATGAGTGTTGGTTCTGACTCATAGTTGAACCTCCATCAGGTTTCCAACTCTGTAAATCTTACTAAGAGGAGAACATAGACCTTTCGCCTTGTGGAGACACATGGCCTTTGATTGAGTAACACAACCTACTGGGAATTATGCCACTAGAGCAGCCAAATTAGTCAAAGTGTAATGTTTTCACATAGTTAATTTATATGCTCTAACAAAAAAACGGTCAGTTCTGAAATTTTTCATGACAAATGTGTGGAATAAATGTTTTTTCTAGAAATTATATATACCGTGGTTGTGTTCTTATGCTGTTACTCTGATTCTAAAAATCACATAAGTCTCTGATTTATCACATTGTTTCAGTAACAGCTGTATCACTTTTTAAGGGCTACTGAACCCAATCCATTGAGCGGCTCCTACAAAATGATAGTGCAGTGTTTCACAGTTCTTGAATCCTAAAAGTCTCAGAATTCAGTTATCAGCAAGGCTGAGCATTCTCTGAAAGAAAATCCATGTTCTTGCTGGTCTCTGGCTTCTAACAGCTGTAGGTGTTCCTTGATTTACATCTGCATTGTAACTCCATCCCCACATGACCATGTCCCTCTGTTTGCTGCCCTGTGTCTCCTTTTTAAAGACATCACTTAGATTGAATTAGGACCCAACCTACTCTAGTATGACTTATGTTAACTAATAAAGGTTCTCTGTCCAAACAATTTCGTGTTCACAAGTACCAGGGATTAGGCCTTCAACATACATTTTGAAGGAACACAGTCTAATTTATAACAGTACTAGAGGGCCTTATCTTCAGCTGTGACAGGTTTGAGAGGAGAACATCATTCAGATTTCTAATGTGTCCAAAGGTACTTGTTCTCCTGTTACACTCCTGCAAATCAGTTCAGGCATTTGTGCTCTCATTCTTCTCTGGACACTGGCAGAGGAGGCCTCTCCAAGCCAAAAAATCTCTTGCATTGTTCCCAAAGTGGGGATTTCAGTCTAAAGGATAGGATTTAGAGAAATGAGACGATACACTCAATAAATTTCAGGGCATGAAATAGGAGAAAATAGTTCATGGATCTATAAACCTTATAAGAAAGTCATTAATGTCTTGATTTTCTTAGCTTTTTATTTTTTACTTAAAACAATTTTATTTTGTATTAGTTTGCATACAGAATTCACATACATTATGTTTCACACTTGCCTTCATTTAAACTGTATTCTATACAATCATTCCCATACACTGTGTTTTATAAAATTAATCACCATTGAACTTTGTCCACCATTACTCCATCTTTTCAGGTCCCCACAGGATCTTTACAATTTCCTTTATTCCTTCTCTCCACTCAGCAGTTTCTGTGCCCTTGAGATTTCACCCCTGCCCACCCTCACCTGTCTGCTCCCACTCCTTCCCTCCTTGGACCCTCATCCTTATTCAACTAGTTATCCTTCTATTTTTACAATAATGGTCTTAGGCAGTGTTTGTCCTCATGAGACATGTTAGTTAACTCATCATAATGTTCTCCAGCTATATAGTACTTTTCTAAAAAATAATAAAAAATCATCTCAAGTTATGTAGGTTTTTTTTTTTTTTTAAATTGCTCTTTTTTTTTTGTAAGGTTTTTTTTGTTGTTATTGTTTTTTGGTAAGTTTATTTTTATGTAGATTTTCTCCCCACACTTTTCTTCATTGATATTATGTTTCATACAATCATTCCTATACACTGTGTTTTATAAAATTAATCACCATTGGACTATGCCCACAATTACCTCATCGTTTCTGGTCCCCACAGGATCTTTCTCATTTCCTTTACCCCCTCCCACTACCCTACAGATTGTGCAACTCTGTGACTTCCCTCTACTTATCATTACTCCTCTGCTCCCGTTCCTTCTGCCCTTGTTTTTAATGACTTCCTCTTCCTAATTTTTTTCCACAATAGTTCCAAGTTCATGTTGTTTAGTTTTGATTGTTTATAATCATTGCTACTGAGCTGGCCATACAGATCTATAGAAAATTAGAACAATATTCAGGGTATTTGTCCCTTCCTTCTTATCCTGAATGCTTCTTGTCAAATTTCCAAAGGCTGTTTTTTAGATTATATGTCTGTGTTCTTCCCCAACTAGACTCCCATGAGGGGCTTAGGTAAGGAAAACATGTTCCTGCTGATGTTTCATTTCTTTCCTCCTGAGTGATAGTGTGGGATCTATGTGTTGAGAGAAAATTTTCCATTGACCTCTTCTGTGTCTGTGTGTCTTGTGATCAGAGACACTGGATGACTCCCATTATGAGTCTTCATGTAACAAACAACTTTGGAGGATAGAGCTAGTATCACTACCTAGGTGTTAGTCATGCTTCCTGATCAATATAATATTGGCATGTTTACTAATAGTAAGCGTATAGTGTGGGACAACAGAATAGTAAGTATATAGTGTGGGACAACAGATGTGGAGGGCTGATCCTATTTGGTTTATTATATTTATTTGTAGGAGCTGGAATTTAGAAAAACAGTATAGATACTGATACTCTGACTACAGCTTCCCTTATGTAAAATTCTTGTCTTTTTGACCAATGAAACTGGTACACTAACTCATTAGTTTACAATTAAGGTAAAAAAATCTCAGCTCCTTCATAATTCTTGACCATACATTTCCTGAGAGAATCAGCTGAAGTTGTTGAAATGATAATAGATGTGGCATGGGGCTGGGAAGAAGAAATAACAGAAGGAAAAGATCTTTTATCACAAAAAACCCCTTGTATTGCTATTTCAGTCTTGCTTTGGACCCAATATAAAGTGAAATAAGGGCAAGGATAGAGAGAAGAGAGATAGAAACTACTATGATGTGGGAATCTGCAAGACTGAATAGCAGCTCAGTCATGGACCTAATATGAACATGTGGCAGAGTCACTTGAATTATCTTTTCTAGTGTGATCTTTTATTTTTAAGGGATACTTACACGCTGTTTATCTCTTGCTTTTCAGCAGTATGTTGTGTTGAGGGCCTGGATAATGTGGAAGTGACAACTTTGATATGAAGGATGTTATAAGATTTTGAAGACTGTAGTTAAAAGTATATTAATTAGAGCACTATTTAAACCTATTTAAACCCTGGGCACTGTGGGGCCTATATTATAACATATGATATATCTGTTATATAACACATGCTGTTGTTCAATGCCTTCAAGTTGTAGATGACTCATAGCGACCCTATGAATGAAAGACCTGAGCAATTGCATAACTTTCATCATTTCTCCAAGTTCATAGAGTCTCCAAAGGCAAGCTATTTTGCAAGTGGATGCCACTCCTACTTTCAAGCTTGTTTTAATCAGGGAGCTCCACCAAACACTGTCCACCATGGATAACCATTATCACGTTTGATTCATCAGTGTCACAGTGTTTAGTATCACAGCAACCATGAGTTACTTCTGTACAGCAAATGAACAGACCAGTGTTATACTGCTTAGAAGAATGTAAAGCAACAACAACAACAACAACATAAAATAGCAGGAGGCCGAATACAATCAATTCACTCCCAATGGCTGATAAACATTGAACCTATGTCTCACATGAAAACAAGATCAAACCTCTGTAGAATCATAGTGCAATATAATATATAACTTTTAAAAAATTCTTAAAGCAGGTAGATGAGAACAGTCTCTGAGCAAGCCTTTGGTCAAAGTCTATCTGTAAATAGCAGTAAATTCACAAGGGAACTACTCTTGTAGATATTCTCAAGTTCAAAAATATTAGTTCTTTTTTCCCCAAAAAATATGAGAATATCTTCATTGTCCCCCAAGGCTCTGAAAGCAAGAGTGGAGGCTTTTCCTCTTGTTTATATTCAAGGAGGAAGTTTGAAATGTTCCCTTTCTTCTTTCCTACATATAAATATATTTCACAATTCTAATATTTATGTAAAGAAGGGAAAGGAAGTTGGTTCGGAAGTAGAAATAATCTAAGTATTTTTTAAAAGATCTGAAACTTCCTCTCAAGTGTTATGTTTTTTGCTAGGTCCCTAAATTCGGAATATAATTCCAGGAAAGGTAGTAGGCAATACAGTTATGTATGTCTAAAATATTCATTGCTTTGGGAAAAATTATTTGCTTTTTGTTGTCTATTAGCATTGGGTAAAGTGATCTGCTTAATTTACTATTTCTTGATTTATTCTTACATTCTCTCGAGTTTCACATGTTGCCACCATAATAGTCTTTGAGTGTGATGATAAATAGAAGCTCTGTTTAACTCTGTGGTTTTGCATTAGGGTGGCAGTTCCTGAAGAATCCTGTCACCTCTGTCAGCATGGGATTTTTGTTTCCAATTATAATGATTCTCTAAATAATTTGAAAGAACAATAATTAGATCTGGGTTTATTTTTTACTTGCTGTGTGTGGTCTCCTTATCCTGTAGTCTTTTAATTTAATCAAGTTAAGTTATTTCTAAGCTCCTAATTTGTACTTTTTCTGTACTGAAATGCTAACATTTTATTGACCTAATTCTGTAACTTTTGCCATCATGGGCTTATCTACCTTGGACTTTGTTTCTTTTTGTCCTGTCATTTATCTGCACAGCTGGCCCTGTCTCCAGACCACCCATCTGGTTTGAAGGGGTCAGATTTTCTGTTTCATAGCACAGTTTTCGGAAACTAGAATTAGCATTTGATTGATAAACCACATGGCATTAAGTGTGTCTCATTAATTGATCAATTCAAATATACTTAAATGAGCCTGACTGTGACCTCAAGGGCACACCAAGTATCACTCAGTATCTGATTAGTTTACCCCATCAGTAACCTTCATTATAGAAAGAAATCCTGAGGCTATCAGCTGGTTGAATACAATTTATTCAAAAGTAGGCCTTAAGGTGACATGGCATGCAAAAATAATCACAGAAACACATGAAGTTATATATATGAGTGTGACCAAGATTATATTAAGATTATAATCTTACATGGGCTGAAACATATCTATTCAAGCTTTCAAATGATCAATCCATTTCTTAGTAGATATGGAAACAAAAATGCATTGTTTCTTTACTTTGGTGAAACACAGACTATGATATTATTTGCTCTTAGAGGGTGACTATTAAAAAGTATAAATAAAGAAACAATGTAAACCAAGCTTCCATATAGAAGGTACATTTCAAAGAAAACCTGTGAAAGTGATATTTCAACAGTTTTAATGGCGTATAAATTACATGCCATACGATTCATCCATTAATGTTTTTCACTATATCTATAAGGGAGCTCTGGTTGCACAGTCTACAGGGAATTGTGCTGTTAACCCAAAGACTGAGCCTGCCTGGTGGTGGGAATACGCCGGCAGCACCTTGGGATAAAGATAGGCAAACTTCTTGTGTTTGATTTACATTTTTTGAAATCCATTAAAAGTCATCTATGAATCAGTTATGACTTGATGGCAATGAATGAGTATATTTATAAAGTTAGACCATTGTCACCTTTTAAAAGAGTGATTTAGAAAAAAAAATCATCACCCCCTGAAGACACTCCACACTCATTAGCAGTCACTTCTCTTCACCAGTGCCTCCATATATCCAAACTCTGACAACCATTCAGCTACATTCTATGTATATTTGCATATTTTGGAAACTTTACATGAATGGAATGATTCAGTACATGACCTTTAGTTATTAACTTCTTTCACTTATCACATATATTCAACTTTCGTTCATGTTCTATCATGGAACGACATTCTTTTTCATATTGTTCACTAATATTACATTGTATTATGTTATTATTGTTTGTTATGTGCCATTGAGTTGATTATAACCCATGGCAACCCTATGAACAATAGATAGCTCTGAACCTTGCTGTATCCTGAGCCAGACTCACTGTCTGTGACACACCTGTCTCCATTGCTACAGTCGTGTCAATCCATCTCATCTTGGGTCTTCCTCTTCTACACTGACCCTCTACCATTCCAAGAATGATGTCATTTTCCAAGGACTTGTCCCTCCTGGTGACATGCCCAAAGTATGTGAGATGGAGCTTCAGCATCTTTGCCTCCCAGGAGCAAACTGGTTGCCCCCCTCTCCAGGACAGACTTATTTATTCTCTTCGAAGTCCATGGTATGTTCAACACTCTTCTCAAACACCACAACTTGACTTCTGTCATCTTTTTTTATTGCCCAGCTCTCAGATGCATAGCAAGCAATTGAGAAGATCATGACCTAGATCAAGGGCACGTTAGTCTGTATTGTTCTTCAGCACTCTAGAGAGATCTTGGACAGCAGATTTTCCCAATGCAAATTTTCTTTTAATTTCTTGATTGCTGATGCCAAGAGCATTGATTTTAGATCCAAGAAAGATAAAATCATTAACAACCTCAATCCTTTCTCCACCTATTATGATGCTGCCAATTGCCCAAGTGGTGAGGATCTTTGTTTTCTTGATGTTGAGTTACAATTCATATTGAAGGCTGCAATCTTTAACCTTCTGCAGCAAATGCTTCTAGTCCTCCTCAGTTTCAGCAAGGAAAATTATGTCATCTGCATGACACAGTTATTGATGACTCCTCCATCAATCGTGATGCCATATACTCCTTTAAAGTCCAACCTCCTAAATGATCTGTTTTGAATATAGTTTGAACATGTATAGAGAAAAGATATATCCCTGACATTCTCCTTTCTTGATTTTAAGACATGCAGTGCTCCTTTGCTCTGTTCAGACCACGTGTTGATCTAAGGATAGGGTTCACATTAGCATGACCAGGTGTTCTGGGATTTCCATTCTTCTCAATGTTAATCACAATTTGTTATGATCTACACAATCAATTACCTCAGCATAGCTGATAAAACACAAATAGGCATCCTTCTGATACTCTCTAATTGCAGTCATGTATCCATTTGACACCAGCAACGATATCCATAGTGTCATGACCTTTTCTAAACCCAGCTTGTATTTCTGGAAGTTCTCTGATGATTTACTGTCCTAGTCATTTTTGGATAATCTTCAGCAAGACTTTGCTTGCATGTGATATTATTAATTTTGTGTGAAAATTTCCACATTCTATAGGATCATCTTTTTTTAAAAAAAAAAATGGGAATGAATATGGATCTATTCCAGTTAGTCATCCAAGTAGCTGTCCTCCAGATGCCTTGGTGAACACATTCAGGACATGCATATGCTTAAACTTGACAAATTCTCTACTTTTTTCAGTTAAGTGTAGTTAACTATATACCAACTATATTAAATAATTTTGCTTTAAAATAAAAGGAAGGAGAATATTTTGTGTACTGATTTGGGAAGATTTCAAGGTAGGTTAGGTAAAAATATTTGATGAGGTAATCATGGCCATAGTTCAATGAAAATTGGTTTTATAAAACACAATGTATGTATTCACAGTGTGGATGAAGTGAAGTGTTAAACACAATGTATACAAATTTTGTATGATAACCAATATAAAATAAAAATTAAAAAACAACTTAAAGCAGAACATTGCATACATTATTATATGTTTTTGTTGTTTGCCTTCTGGTCCAGGATGACTCATAACGATCCTGAGAAAAAAGGCCTGAAGCCCTTCTACAACTATGGACATTTATCAACGTTTACAAAGTTTCTGGAGGCATGTTGTTTAGGAAGTGGACACCGCTCCTGCTTTCAACCCTGTATGTTATTGTTGTCATTTGCCATTGAGTCACCTGTAATGTATAGTGACCCCCTATGTACAGCAGCTCTGAACACTTCCCGGTCCTGAGCTAATCTCACTAATTCTGACACATCAACCTCATTGCCCCAGTTATTATATCAATCCATCTCATATGGAGTCTTCCTCTCCTGTGCTCTCTGTCCCCTCTTCTGAGCCTGATGGCCTTCTCCAAGGATGGCTCTTTCCTTGCCATATACCCAAAGTGAGACAGAGCTTCAAAATCCTAGACTCCAAGGATAGACTTGGCTTCACCCTCTCCAAGACAGATCAATTTGTTTTCTTGGCAATCCATGGTGTGTTCATAACTCTTCTCCAGAACCACAACTCAAAGGCATCTATTCTTCTTCTGTCACCCTTAGTCATTTTCCAACTCTCTGAAACATAACAGGTAATTAAGAAGACCATCGCCTGGATTAGACGCACCTTTGTATCTAGATTGACATCGTTGTTCTTCAGCACTCTTGGGGAGGTCCATGACAACAGATTTTCCCAATTCAATTCATATTTTGATTTCCTGAATGCTGGTGTTAAGAGTGTTAATTGTGTATCCAAGCAAGCTGTAATTACTAACAACCTCAATCTCTTCTCCATCTATTATGGTGCTTCCTATTGACCCAGCTGTAAAAATCTTTGTCTTCTTGATGTTGAACTTCATCCATATTGAAGACTACAGTTCTTGGTCTTTTGCAGCAAGTGCTTCAGGTCTTCTTCAGTTTTAGCAAACAAGGTTGTGTTATCTGGATCTTGTATGTTGTTAATGAGTCCTCCTCCAATCTTGATGCCACACTCCTCCTCATAAAGCCCTCCCTCATTTCCTTTGAGAACAGAAACTAGGCAAGGATGTCCACTATCACCTCTCGTATTCAATATTAGAAGTCTTAGCAATAGCAATAAGACAAGACAAGGAAATAAGAGATATTTAAATTGACAAAGAGGAGGTAAAATTATCTCTGTATGCAGATGATGGACTGCCAGGAAAACAAACAGATTCATCTTGGAGAGGATTAAACCAAGCTACTCCTTGGAGGCAAGGATTCTGGGGCTTCGTCTGACATACTTTGGACATGTTGCCAGGAGGGACGGGTCCTTGGAGAGGGACATCATGCTTGGGAGGGTGGAGGGACAGCGCAGGAGGGGAAGACCCTTATGAGATGGATTGATTCGGTGACTGGGGTAATCGGGATGGGTGTGTCAGAGGCAGTGTGGTTGGTGCAGGATAGAGCAGGGTTTAGGGCTGTTGTGCATAGGGTCTCTATGAGTTGCAAACGACTCGATGGCACATAACAACAACAACATGCAGATGATATGATAGTATACTTAGAAAACCCTGAAGACTCAGCAAGAAAACTATTGGATATCATTGACCAATTCAGTAAAGTGACAGGATACAAGATCAACATACAGAAATTCATTGAATTTCTTTACAGTGACAAAGAGAAAACACAACTGGAGCTTAGAAAAGCAATGCCCGTCACAACTGATAATCACAAGATTAAATACCTGGGAATAAATCTAACCAGAAGCACAAAATATCTATTCAATGAAAATTACAAAACATTACTACAAGAAACAAAAAGAGACCTGGAGAAGTGGAAGAATATCCCTTGCTCATGGATAGAAAGACTCAATATTGTGAAAATGACAATACCAAAGGCAATTTACACGTTCAGTGCAAACTCAATACAAAGACCAATTCCATTCTTCAGTGAGATGGAAAAGGCAATCTCCAGTTTCATTTGGAATGGAAAGAGGCCCCAAATAAGCAAAACACTCTTTAAAAAGAGAAAAAAGATTGGAAGTATATCACTCCCTGATTTCAAATCCTATTGCATTGCCATGGTGGTCAAGACAGCTTGCGACTGGTACAATTACAGATGCATTGATTAATGGAATAGAATCGAGACCCAGAAATCAGCCCATCTACCTATGGGCAATTGATTTTTGACAAAGAGATGAAATCACTTAATTTGGGAAATGTCAGCCTTTTTAACAAATGGTGTTGGCAAAATTGAAAAACTATCTGCAGAAAACTCAAAGTGGATTATGGACCTAGGACTAAAACCAAGGACTACAAACTTCATTAAAGAAAAGCTTGGAAAAACCCTAGATGTCCTAATCCACAGCATAAACAGTCTTCTACGC
Source organism: Elephantulus edwardii (assembly GCF_000299155.1). Taxonomy (NCBI): domain Eukaryota; kingdom Metazoa; phylum Chordata; class Mammalia; order Macroscelidea; family Macroscelididae; genus Elephantulus; species Elephantulus edwardii. The sequence continues at coordinate 3,756,741 of NW_006399897.1, read as the reverse complement.
ACCCTGGAAAATCTACAACCAGAAGAGAATAAAATAAATGAATGGGACCTTCTAAAAATCAAATCCTTATACACATCCAAAAACTTCTCCAACAGGGTAAAAAGGGAAGCCACAGATTGGGAAAAAATATTTGGTAATGATATATCAGACAAGAGACTTAGATCTAGAATTTATAAAATACTTGAGCACCACAACAAGGTAAAGGAAAACAATCCAGTTGAAAAATGGGCACAGGATATGAACAGACACTTCACCAAAGAAGACATTCAGATGGCCAACAAACACATGAAGAAATGTTCAAAATCCCTAACTCTAAGAGAGATGCAAATCAGAACAACTCTGAGATATCATCATACCTCAGTAAGAATAGCAAAATTTAACAGAACAGCAAACAACAAATGCTGGCAAGGTTGCAGAGAAACTGGAACACTTATACACTGTTGGTGGGAGTGTAAAATGGTGCTACCACTTTGGAAGGCTATATGGCACTTTCTCAAAAGGATGCAAGCAGAAATAGCATTTGAGCCAGCAATTCAACTTCTGGGAATTTCACCTAAAGAAACCATAATGTCCACCCAAGCAGATATATTCACACCCATGTTTATTGTGGCTTTGTTCACACTAGCAAAGAGCTGGAGACAACCCAAGTGCCCATTAACAAATGAATGGGTAGAGAATCTGTGGAATATTCACACAATGGAATACTATTCAGCACCGAAAAACAAGGAACTCATGAAATACTATGCTAAGTGGATGGCCCTAGAGGACATTATGCTGAGTGAACTATCTCAGTCACAAAAGGACAAATACTGCATAGGACAACTATTGTAAAATAGGGATGACATTGGGGTTGAGGTAAGACAGAGAAGAAGGGGAAGAATGATGTCTACTGCATTGCAACAGATGAAGGAGCAAACTGTTTAAAAGGGATATATGACTAGGTATTATTGTCATGATGGGAGTCCAGAACAAACACAGTTTAGTGGACGTGAGGGGTGAGATTGCATAGTAATAAAAGAGGTTTTCTCTTACTCATCCAGGAGGAAAGTGAGTTGGGGGGGAGAGTGTGGGCAGGGAGAGTAGTGTAACAATGAATGACTAGAAATCCTACATCTCTTCAAACTTTCATTAAAATTAATAAAAAATTAAAAAACCAAACAAAAAACCAACAACAACAAAAATAAAGCCCTGTCTCCCAAATGATCTATTCTGTACAGATTGTAAAGGTATGGGCACAGGATGAATCCCTGGCACACTCCTTTCCTGATTTTGAACCATACAGTGCTTCCTAGCTCTGTTCTAAGAATTGTTTCTTGGCCCAAATATAGGTTTCGTATAAGCATGATAAAATGTTCTGAGATTCTGTTTTCTCAAGGTTAGCCACAATTTATTGTGATCCACACAGTCAAATGCCTTTGCATACTCAATGAAACACAGACATTCTTCTGGCACACTCTGCTTTCTGCCAAGTTCCATCTGACATTGGCAGTAACATCCATAGTGCCACAATCTCTTTTAAGTACAGCTTACATTCCTGGTAATTCTCTGTCAATGTACTGTTCAAGTCTTTTCTGAATAATTTTCAGGATTTTGCTAGTGTGTGATATTAGTGATATTGTTTGATAATTTCCACTCTGTCAGGCCACTTTTTTGGGAATGGGAATAAATATGGATCTCTTCCAGTCAGTTGGCCAAGTAGATGTCCTCCAGATTTCTTGGTACAACTTAGTGAGCACTTGAAGGGCAGCATCTGTTTGCTGAAATACATCAATTGGTATTCTAATTCCTGGGGCTTTACTTTTACCAAGAGCTTCAGAGCAGCCTGCACTTCCTTCTTCATCACCATTGCTTCTTCTTTTCTTTTTTTCCACTATTGCATCTTGATCATATGTTGTTTCTTGGAATTCTTCTGTGTCAACCTATTCTTTTTGATACAAGACTATATACTACTTTCATCTTCTTTTAATGCTTCCTGAACCATTCAATATTCTGCCCATAGCATCTTTGAGCATTGAAACTCATGACTTGAATTTATTCTTTAGTTCTTTCAGCTTAAGATATACTGAGAGAATTCAGTCTTCTTGCTTTTCTGACTCCAGCTTCTTGCACATTTCTTTATAATATTTTCCTTTGTCTTCCCGAGTGGCCCTTTGAAATCTTCTATTCAGCTCCTTAACTTCTTGATTTCTTCCCTTTGCTTTGGCTTTTCAGCCCTCTAGTGCAATATGCAGTGTTTCTTCTGACATCCATTTTAGTCTTCTTCTTCCTTCTTTGTAATGGACTTTGAATCTTTTCATCTTTAATTTTAATGAGAATTTACAGAGACTTTGGATTTCCATTAATTCATTGTTGCACTTTTCTCCCTGCCCACCACTCCCCCTAGTTTGTTCTTCTCTTTGAAAAGTAAAAGAAAAATTCTTCCATTCTTGTAGCCTCCCTCCTCCCAAGTCCACTTCACTATGCAGCCTTCATTCTGGACTCCTGTCTTGACAATAATACCTAATCATATATCCCTTTTGAACAGTTCTCTCCCTCATATGTTTCAGTATAATATACTTCGTGAACAATATTCTTGATCTTTTCACAGCTTATCTGGTCTTCATTCATTATGTACAAGGCCTCAAACCTATTCCTGAGTTGGTTTTAAATTCATGGGAGATTGACTCAAGGTCAAATTTTGATTCTTGTGAATATGATTTAACTTGTCCTTAGTTTTTAATTTGAGGTTCCATATGAGCAGTTGATGGTCTATTCCACAATCAGCACTTGCCCTAGTTTTACTCTTAATACTGAACTTCTCCAACAGTTCCTTCCACGGATGTAATCAGTCTGATTCCTGTGCATCCCATCAAGTGAAATACACATATATAACCTGTGTTTATGTTTCTTATAAAAAGATTTTGCTCTGAGTAAGTCATTGATTGTACAGAATTCTATCATTCTCTTCCCAGCCTCATTGCTGTCACCAAGTCCATATTTTCTAACTACTGAACCTTCTTTTCTCGTTCTCAACTTTTGCATTCCAGTCACCCATTATGATTAATGAACCTTGGTTACAAATTAGATCAATTTTTGACTGCAACAGTTGATAGAAATCATCTATTTCCTCCTCTTTGGATCTGATTGTAGATGCATAAATTTGAATGATAGTGGTATTAACAGGTCTTCCTTGTATGTGTATGGGTACTATCCTGTCACAGTATTTCAAATGGCCTTTTTTTACTATGAAAGCAACCCTGTTTTTTCTCACCTTTTCATCTCCAGCATGATAGATCATATGATCATGGGATTTAAAATGCCCCATGTGAATCCATCTCATTTCACTAATACCCAATATGTCAATATTTATGCATTTCATTTCTTACAATGTCCAATTTTCCTACATTAATGCTTCTCATATTCTATGTACCAATTTTTAACTTCTTATAATTGTTTCTCCTCCTTTGTGTTTCCAAATTTGAGGGCTCAACTTCAATTACAGTGTCTGTTATTCTACTCTAAGTGTGTCAGTCACTTCTATGATGCCTTGCACTACACACAGCTACTGGTCTTTCATGCTTCTGTCCATCTATGATGTAGGAAGATTTTTGCTTGAGACCATGCTGAAGGAAGCTCCTGGCCATAGAGCTTCGCTAAATTCTGCAATTTACTGTCTCTGTTTACATTGCTGACATAATGTGATAATTCCAATGTCCAGATAGGTCTCTTCTAGATCTGATACTGTGGCCCAAGGGCCAGAAGGTGACTTGAGAATTAAGATACCCTGAAGATATCCTTTCTGGAAAGATGAGAGATTATGGTAGCCGACTCCCTTTTTGGGGAAAGGTGTTACTTGATCAAGGAGATTTTATAGATAGATAGATAGAGTTAGATAGATATATGCCATTAAAAAAGAAGGTAAGTTATGTGTTTGTGTATGTACGTATGTATATTTACATTAATTGGTTTTGCATAAAAAAATCTCTCCATAAAAATAAACAACAGGGACTTGAATTGGGACACATCCCTGCAGCTTTGACCCACGACCCCCATCTTCAGGTATTGCATTGCTCCCCCCCGACCCGGCTGGTGAACCCCCCCACCAGCTCTGAACTTTGGGACTGGCCAAGGGCTGTGCGCAGACGCAGTGAACGGTGGGAGTGGACTTGAATCAGGACACA
>NW_006399897.1:3739409-3747721 GCF_000299155.1 Elephantulus edwardii | reverse complement strand
ATAATATAAATATTATAAATATACTATTCCAGAATATTATAATAGGAATATTACAATTTAATAAGCATCAATTAATCAATTGGTAAATACAATTATGTTTATTTATTTCTATATGTTCAAATTCACCAGCTGTTCCACGGAAGAATTGTGGGTAATCTCCTCCAGCATGGTTTGCCTCTGAAAACCCACTGGAGGATGAGCTATTAGTTGATTCTAACTTGATGGTATACAACAACAACAATGCATTGCATAAATATATTTTATTTATAAATTCATTTGCTAATGATAATTTAAGTTGTAATATTTGTATTGCCATCTTCTAGAACAGTATTTATGCCATGATGAAAATTAAACAAGAGGCCGTGCATTGAAGACTCTCATTCACATTCTTCTGCTGCTTTGTTCTCTATAGGTTTCATTATGTATTGTTATTTCTCTTGAGAGATTCTTTATACAAAACCAGTCAATGTAAATACACGTGTGCACGCACACACACACACACACACACACACACACACACACACATTATCTTCTTTTTTATGGCATGTGTATCATACTGTATTCAGTGTTCAGCTTCAAGTTTTTTCACCTTGACCGGCCAATTTGCAGCATCAGTATGGATGGTGAAGGGATTGAGATAGTTAACAGTTTTAGTTTGCTTTGCTCCACAATCTACACTTCTTGGTAACAGCAGCCAGGAAATCAAGAGACGAATTAAATTGGGTAAGTCGGCTGTGAGGGACCTCTCAAGAATACTGAAGAGCAACGACATCAGGCTGGAGACTAAGGTTCACCTGATCTGGGCTATAGTCTTTGCAATTATGTGCTATGCATCAGAGAGTTGGACAGTGAATAGGGTTGCTAGAAAGAGAATTGATGCCTTTGAGCTTTGGTGCTGGAGAAGAGTGTTGAGCGTACCATGGACTGCTAGAAGAACAAACAGGTTTGTCCTGGAGAAAGTGAAGCTGGAATGCTGCTTGGAGTCAAGGATTCTGAAGCTTCGTCTGACATACTGAGGGCATGTTGCAAGGAGGGACTGGTCTTTGGAGAGGGACATCATGTTTGGCAGAGTGGAGGGGCGGTGAAGGAGAGGAAGACCTTCGATGAGATGGATCGATTCTGTGACTGGAGCGGTGAGAATAAGTGTGTTTGAGATGGTTAGGTTGGCACAGGATAGAACAGCATTTACAGCTCTTGTACATAGGGCCGCTATGAGTCACAAACGACTTGATGGCACATAACAACACAACACATATCTTCATTGTTATTTTTGTGCACCATTGAGTTGGAACTGACTCAACTGACTTGGGTTTTCCAGGACAGTTGATTGTTCAGGAGGACTTGGTCATCCTTCCAGATCTTTCGAAATCAATACACAGAGATATTTTCTATTCCTTTATTTCTTTAAAAAATATTTAGTATAGTTGGCATATAATAAACTACATATACTCAAAACATAAAGAATATGTGCATATGTATACATCCTTTTAATTCCTGCCATAATTATAATTACTATCTTCACCCCTTCCAAATTCTTTCTCGTAGTGTTGGGTTTTTGTTTTGTTTTGTTTTTTGATTTCTAGCTCTAGCAGTCTACTTAGGAAGAAGTGGCACATCGCAAAGCCAGGTAGTTCTAATCCACCAGATGCTCCGTGGAAGAAAGATGGACAATCTCTTCCTGATGTTTGCAATGTCTTAAAAAACCCATTGGAGAGTCAGTTATAAGTTGGTTGCTACTCTACACTAATGAGTTGAGTTCTATCATCCCTTTCTATCTAAAGGCAATTTTTACTTGTTCATATGCAAAATTGATTATATGATACACATTTTTTGTTTTAGTTTTGATCTGACTTCTTTTACTCAGTGCAACTATTCTGAGAAAATCAAGTTACTGCATTGTATCAGGAATTCATTACTTTTTATTAATGAGTTGCATTCAATTGTATAAATACACACAGTTTGTTTATCCATTTACTTGTTTGATGGGAATTTCTTTCAGTTTGGACATGGCTTATGATAATTGTTGTTGTTATGTGCTGTTGAGTTGTTTGTGACTCATAATGACCCAATGTACAACAGCTCTGAACCCTGCTCTATCTTGTGTTAATTTCTGTCTCTAACACACCTACCACCACTACCTCAGTCACTGAGTCAATCTATATTATCCAGGGTCTTCCTCTCTTATGCTATCCCTCTACCCTTCCAAGCGTGATGTCCTTCTCTAAGGACTGGTCCCTCCTGGTTCAAAAGTATGTCAGATGGAGCTTCAAAATCCTTGCCTCCAACGAATAGCCTAGTTTCGCCAATCTCAGGATAGATCTGTTCTTCTTAAGAGCAAATTATTTTTTTAGGTAAAAATCTAGAAGTGAAAAGGCTAGATGATATGATTGTTAAATAATTGACAACAAAAAATTTACTGAACCATTTTTTTCTGAACCATTTTTTAATGATTGAATAATTTAACAATAGTATCAATCAGTAGTCTATGTGATTTCTAGTTCCTCCACTATCTCACCAGTATTTGAGATGATTATGATCAATCTTACTACTTTTAAATATTCTAATATGTGTGTAGTGGCATCTCACTGTGGTATCAATTTGAGTTCTTATGGTGACTGATGATGTTGAACATTTTCATCTGTTTGATATCTATATATATTCTTTAGTGGAATATCTGATATAGTATATTTTAATTTATTTATAGGTGTTTTTTATCATTTAATTTATACTATCCTGAGTAGAAGTGTCATATCAGATACATAATTTGCAGATATGTTTTCTCCCTCATGTGCAGTTTGTATTTTAATTTTATCAATTTTGTTTAAAGATTTGAGGTTATTTTACTTTACTACTGTGTTAATTTTATTTTATTTAATAGGTCATTATTTTGGTGTTTTACTAGAGACATAGTCTAATATGAGATCAGAAAGATTTTTTATTTTCTTCTGTTAGAGTTTTATGATATTTGTATTTGTATATTGGTAAATAATCCATTTTGAGTTATTTTTCCTATAAATCACAACACAGATTATGTTATTACTTAACAGTATCTAGATATTTCACTCTCACTCTTTTCATTCTGATATTTTACCACACTCAATTAATGAATAATCTGTTGTTGCTATTGTTATGCACCGTCAAGTCACTTGGGACTCATTGTGACCCTATGTACAATAGCACAAAACCTTGCTCTATTCCTTGCCAATCTTACTGTCTCTGACAATCCATCTCATCTAGGCTCTTCCTCACCTGTGCTGTCCCTCTAACCTCCCAAGCATGATGTCTGCAAGGACTGGTACCTCCTTGCAACATGTCCAAAGTATGTCAGACAAAACTTCAGAATCTTTGCCTCCAAGGAGCAACCCTGCTAACCCTCTCTAGGACGAACTTGTTTATTTCCTATCAGTAAATGGTATAATCAGTACTCTTTTCCAGCACCAAAACTCAAAGGCATCAATTCTCCTTCTATCATCCCTAGTCATTTTCCAGCTCTCAGCTGCATAGCAAGTAATGGCAAAGGCCATGACCTGTATCAGACACACCTTAATATCCAGACTGACATGGTTGCTCATCAGACTTTCCCAGTGCAATTTGTCTTCTAATTTCATGGCTGCTGGTACCAAGAATGTCGATTGTAGAGCCAAGCAAATGGAACCTGTCAACAATTTCAATCTCTTCACCATCTATCATGATATTGCCAATCGGCCCTGTGGTGAGTATCTTTGTTTTCTTGACTTTGAGCTTCAATCTATATTGAAGGCTGTGATCTGTTGTTGTTGTTGTCATGTGCCATCGAGTCGCTTGCGACTCATAGCAACCCTATGTACAACAGCTCTAAACTCTGCTCTGTCCTGTGCCAATCTCATTGCCTCCGACACACTCATTCTGATTGCCCAGTCACAGAATCAATCCATCTCCCAGAGGCCCTTCCCATCCTGTGCCTGCCCTCAACCCTCCCAAGCATGATGTCCCTCTCCAAGGACCGGTCTCTACTTACAACATGACGAAAGTATGTCAGACGAAGCCCCAGAATACTTGCCTCCAAGAAGCAGCCCGGTTTAACCCTATCCAGGGTGAATCTGTTTGTTCTCTTAGCAGTCCATGGCACCTTCAGCACTCTTCTCCAACACCAAAGCTCAAAAGCATCAATTCTCCTTCTATCCTCCTTGGCCATTGTCCAGCTCTCTGATGTATAACAAGTGATTTCAAAGACCATGGCCTGTACCAGACACACCTTTGTCTCCAGAGACACACTGTTGCTCTTGAGTACTTTAGAGAGGTCCCTAACAGCAGACGTTCCCATGGCAATACGTCTTTTAATTTCCTGGCTGCTGGTGCCAAGAGTGTTGACTGGGGAGCCAAGGAAACTAAAGCTGTGAACAATCTCAATCTCTTCTCCATCCATCCTGATGCTACCAATTGGTCCAGTGGTGAGAATCTTTGTGCTCTTGACATTGAACCTCAATCCATATTGAATGCTACAGTCCCTGACCCTCAGCAGCAAGCGCTTCAGGTCCTCCTCAGTTTCAGCAAGCAGGGTTGTGTCATCTGCATAACGCAGATTGTTTATGCATCTTCCACCAACCCTGATGCCACATTTCTCCTCATAGAGCCCAGCTTCCTGGATGATCTGTCCTACATACAGGTTGAAAAGGTATGGAGACAGGACACATCCCTGGCGTAAACCCTTCCCAATTTTGAACCCTGCAGTGTTTCCTTGCTCTGTTCTGACAACTGCCTCTTGGTTCAAGCATAAGTTTCACATACGCATGATCAAGTGTTCTGGGTTTCCCATTCTTCTCAGAGTCAGCCACAGTTTGTTATGATCCACACAGTCAAATGCCTTTGCATAATCAATGAAGCACAGATAGACATTCCTCTGATACTCCCTGCTTTCTGCCAAGATCCATCTAACATTAGTTACAATATCCTTAGTACCACAACCCCTTCTAAACCCAGCCTGGACTTCTGGCAATTCTCTGCTGATGTGCTGTTCCAGTCGTTTTTGGATAATCTTCAGCGGAATCTTGCTTGCATGTGAAATCAATGATATTGTTCTATAGTTTCCATACTCTGTTGGTTCCACTAAATTATCTTTTTATTGAAAAATAAATTGTCAATACAAGTGTGAGTCTACTATTATACTCTACTCTGTTTCACATATCTATTTCTCTGTATTTAAACATCATAATAGGTTGATGAATTAATAGAAATTGTTAATGACTTTATCTTGCTTGGAGTCACAATTCCTTGGCACCAGCAAATAGTAAATAAAAAAGGTAAATTACAATGGGGAAGTCTAGTGTTAGGGACCTCCCCAAAACTATCTTATTCAATTAATTGCTATGTAGCTGAAACTTGGACAATGAATATAAATGATGGAATTGATGCCTTTGAGTTGTAGTGTTGGAGAAGAGTGCTGAATATCCCATAGACTGCGAAAAGAACAAACAAATATGTCTTGAAAAGTGTGCCATCAAGGTGCTCCTTGGAAGAAAGGATAGTAAAACTTGGTATCATATACCTGAAACAGTCCTTGGAAAAGAACATCATATTTGAAAATATGGAGGGTCATTGAAGGAGAAGATCCTTTGTGAGATGGATTGACACAGTGATTAAATGACAGGTAGAATTGAGTATGTCAGAGATGAGCAGGATGGCACAGGATAGGCAGGGCTCAGGTCCATTGTTCATTGGGTTGGTATGAGTTGTAGCCAACTCTACAACTCTACAACAGTTTACAAAAACAACTCCTCTTATTCTAATTATAAAGAGTTGCATTACCATCCCAGGAATATTCTGTTTGAATGTACCTACTGCTTCATAAGAGAAAGATGGGAAATCCCTTTCCATGCAATTTAAAACCTTTGAAAAGCCACTGAAGAGGCAGCTATGAATCAGTTCCAATCTGACAAAACATGCAAATGGAGCATGGGCAGTGTGGGAGTGACCAAGGTGACCTCTGCTAACTCCACAAAGGGAAACCGCCCTATCATCATCATCCACAACACGTCATCATCATCCACAATTCCCATGAGGTCACACTTTCCCCCCACACTCCCACATTTATTTCTACTAATTCCAGTAACAATCCTACTGCTCTACTGGATCTGAAATCCATTACTATAGCTCATAAACCTCGCAGAACCGTGTTCACAATTATGGCGTTTATTAGAGAAGTTATCCTATTAGGGAATAGGATATAATTTCTCACTTAAGACAGCTTCTGACGTGTGCTCACAGACCTTTCAGCCTTCAGCCTTGTGTCTTTAGGTCAGTGTTATAAAGCTCTCTTAGTCTTGTCACCTGTGGCTTCTCCCATCAAGTTCTCCAGCAAGCGTGGGCAGGGAATTTTGAATCCATAGCAGAGGAGTCCTACGTCAGCTCTGCCTCACATTGGTTCACTGCTGCTGTTCTCCTGAATCTCTGGCTCCAAATATCACAGACTGCATTCATGCATTCTCTGCTTTTGTCTTTGCAACTGGCAAGATGCTCAATGTTTGCTGCTGAATCAACTGAATTTAATGGCGACACTAGCCAATCCCTTTGTGAATAGGCTAGCAAACACTGTTCCCAAGGAAAGTGGCAAAAATCAATGGATAAGGTACCAGCAGGGAAGGAGTGTTTCTTTTACTTCTGAAAGAGAGGAGCAAACTGGGGGGCGGGGGCGGGGAGAGAAGTTGCAGCAATGAATGAAGGGAAATCCAAAATCTCTGTAAATGCTCATTAAAATTATTAAAAAAAGAAAGTTATTTAGAACAATAAAACCTTGACACCACAACATATAACAATATTACACTGTCTTGATTATTGCATGACTAGCAGGTCAGAAAATAGTATTACTTTTTTGTTTTTAATTTCAAAATTGTTTGAAGTTATTATAGGTTCTTACTTCCACATGAATTTTGACAATAATTTACCAGTTTCTACAAAAAAATTCTTGCAGGGACTTTAATTAAGATTATAATGAATCTATTTTGGGAAGAACTAATATTTTCATGACATTGAATAGTTAACCAAAACCCTTGGTACATTACTTTACATATTTATGGTGGGGTTTTGGGTGTTTTTTTTTAAGTTTCTCTTGCCACCATTTTGTGGTTTTAGTGCATAGATCTTTCACATATTTTACATATTAATTCTTAAGCATTTCATAAATTTTACATTATAAATGGTACTGTTTTCCATTTTTAATAGCTTTTTGCTACTACATGAAAATAAAATTACTTTCTGTATTGATTTTTATATTCTGCAACCTTATTAAGCACATTTGTAAAAATAATTTTAGTTCTTACTTTCCAATACAGATTATTTTTATCTTTTTTTTAGTATTGAGTATTGAGTTTTGAATTTAACTTGAAAGATGGCCTAGTGAGCTGCTTAAGTCTTCTTAAAAATTTCTGTGGAACAGTTCTACTCGGCATATTTGGGGTCCTCATGCATTTGAACGAAATTAACAACTGGAAAAAAAGTCATTTTGTTTTATTGAGGTCAACAGATGGCATTCTCTATCATCAAACCAATTGCAAATATTCATCTCTACTAACCATTTTTACTCTACTCTTATTATTTTTTTATCCTAAATCTGTCCATTTATTTTTTTTAAAAAAATTAATGAAAGTTTAAAACGAGACTTCAGATTCCCATCCATTCATTGTTGCACTTTTCTCTCTGCCCACCCTTCCCCCGTCCAGTTCACTCTTCTCTCTGAAAAGTAAAAGAAAAATTCTTTCATTGTTATACAATCCTTCTCCCCTACATCCCCAGTCCACTCCACTATGCAGCCTTTGTTCTGGACTCCTGTCATGACAATTATACCTAATCATATATGCCTTTTAAATAGTTCTCTTCCTCATCTGTTTCAATGCAGTATACATTTTTTTATCCCCTCTTTTTCTCAGTCTTCCCAATCCCAATGCCAGTCCCACTTTTCAACAGTGGCGTTATGCAGCATTTGTCCCTCTCTGATGGAGAAATGGAGTTGCTTTCACAGTTAAAAAGTAATTTTTAGATCCATCTTGAAGTACAACATTGTAAGTGATAGGATTATATCCATATATGCTAACAAGGAAGTCCAGTGAATACCACTATCATTCAGATATATGCACCAAAAACCAGAGCCAAAGAAGAAGAAATAGATTATTTCTACCAACTCTTACAGTCGGAGATAGATCAAACATGCAATCAAGATGCATTGGTAATAATGGGTGACTGGAATGCAAAAGTTGGGAACAGAGAAGAAGAATCAGTAGTTGGAAAATATGGGCTTGGTGACAGAAATGAAGCTGGAGATAGAATGATTAAATTTTGTA
>NW_006399897.1:3731811-3733891 GCF_000299155.1 Elephantulus edwardii | reverse complement strand
TCTTCTTCTTCTTCTTCTCTCTTAGAACTGATGGCTAAATTCTAGGTATACTATCAAGTTTGGTGTTGCTGTGTACCACTGAGTCAGAGGTGACTCAGAGCTGACCCTCCAGCAAGTTTTCAGAGGCATTAAATTACACCAGAGTTGAATGCCCATCTTTCTTCCATTGTACAGCTGGTGGATTTGAACCATACACCTCTGCGTTAGCACCACAATTCCTTACTACCTGAGCTCCCCTTACTCTTTTATATTTTAGTAATATAATATTTTTCTATATTCTAGCTTACTAGTCCTGGTATTTGAGAGAAACTCCATTCTTCTCACAATTTAAAAAAAATATCATGTTAGTGACTTTTAGCACCTTCTGTGTTCTCACTTGGTAAGGATTCTTTTAGAGTTAGAACTATTTTCTTACCTGATAATTGGATCTGACTGTAAAAGGAATCATAGCTGTTAATGTTCATGAATTCCTTGAATAGGGCAAAGGGTATCTGAGAAAATACTGAAACTTTGTAAACTGTTTTGTAATATGTAAATTTTTCCTGAAGATAAGTTGTATAGATTCAGGCAGAATCTCAAACTGTTGGTGATTCACAACATAATATGAGTCTTTGACTCAGTAGCATTTAGGTCTAGCAGAATATATTTTCCAACTATGGTAAACGTTTCCTCTTTTTTCCCAACCTGAATACTATTATTAGGGGTCTTTGGTGGCATAGTTCTTAGTGTGTAGGGAGCTGTTCTGCTAAGCTGAACACCAATGGTTCAAATTCACCACCTGCTGGACAGGAAAAAGACGGACCATCTTCTTTATGACTTAGAGCCTCAAAAACCTACTGCTCCATTATGAATTGGTTCCAACTTGATAGCAAGAGGTTTTTTATACTGTTTTTGGTATTTTAATTTTTTACTAGCTTCTTCAAATTCCTTTTGGAATGCAGTGGTACATACAAGTAAACAAACAATAATCTTGATGACTACTTCAATTACTAATACGGTGCTACTGTTCCCAATCTTGTGCCAGTGTCACAGTCTCTGTAGTGCTTACACACATATTCCAGTCACTATGATAATAAAGATCAGGCAGATTTTAGTTCTGTGGAACACATAGGGTTGCCATGAGTTGGTACCCACTAGATTGCACCTAATAAGAAGTACGAGGACTATTCCTCAAAGTATTTATTAAGTATTATCTTAATGATATCTTAAGGGCTATGTTGTTGTTGTTATGTGTCATCAAGTGCCTGTGACTCATGGCTACACTATGTACAACAGCCTTAAACCCTTCTCTGTCATTGTCTCCGACACACCTGTCCCCATTACTGCAGTGACTGAATCAATCCATCTCATCGAGAGTCTTCCTCTCCTGCGCTTTTCCTCCACCCTCCCAAGCTTGATGTCTCTCTCCAAGTACTGATTCCGCCTTGCAACATGTCCAAAATATGTCAGACAAAGCTTCAGAATCCTTGCCTACAAGGAGAAACCTGGCTTCACCCTCTCCAGGAACAACTTTTTTGTTCTCCTAGGAGTCCATGGTATTTTTTATTCTCTTCTCCAGCACCAAAGCTCAAAGGTATCAACTCTACTTCTATCATCGCTAGTCATTGTCTAGGACTCTGATGCATAGCAAGCAATTGCAAAAGCCTCTATCAGGCACACCTTAGTATCCAGAATGACATGGTTGCTCAACAGTACCTTGGAGAGGTCTCTGACAGCAGACTTGCCCAAAGCAATTAGTCTTTTAATTTCCTGGTTGCTGATACCAAAAGTGTTGACTGTAGAGTCAAGCAAACTGAAGCTATCAACAATCTAAATCTCTTCACCATCTATCATGATGCTGCCAATTGGGCCAGTAATGGGAATCTTTGTTTTCTTGATGTTGAGCTTCAATCCATATTGAGGACTGCAGTCCTTGACCCTCCGCGGCAAGCCCTTCAGGTCCCCCTCAGTTTCAGCAAGCAGAGTTGTATCATCTGCATAATGCAGATTGTTGAGGAGTTTATCTCCAATCCTTATTTCACACTTCTCCTCATGGACTCCAGCCTTACAGATAATCTGTTGTGCATATGTTGTTGTTGTT
>NW_006399897.1:3721410-3731711 GCF_000299155.1 Elephantulus edwardii | reverse complement strand
TCAAGAAGACAAAGATTCTCACCACTGGACCAACTGGTAGCATCAGGATGGATGGTGAAGAGATTGAGATTGTTCACAACTTCAGTTTGCTCAGCTTCACGGTCAACACTCTTGGCACCAGCAGCCAGGAAATAAAATAAAATAAAAAAAAACCACCAAAACATATTGCAATGGGAAAGTCTGCTGTTAGGGACCTCTCTAAAGTACTCAAGAGCAGTGGTCTCTCTTGGGAGACTAAGGTGCACCTGATACAGACCATGGGCGTTGCAATCACTTGTTATGCATCAGAGAGTTGGACAATGACTAGGGAGGACAAAAGGAGAATTGATGCCTTTGAGCTGTGGTGCTGGAGAACTGTATTGAATGGACTGCCAAGAAAACAAACAGACTCACCCTGGAGAGGGTTAAACCAAGCTACTCCTTGGAGGCAAAGATTCTGGGGCTTCGTCTGACAGGATGGCGCAAGAGGTAAAGACCCTCTTGAAATGGATTGATTCAGTGCCTGAGGTAATCGGCATGGGTGTGTCAGAGGCAGTGCAATTGGCACAGGATAGAGCAGGGTTTAGGGCTGTTGCACATAGGGTTGCTATGAGTCGCAAAGGACTCGAAGGCATATAACAACAACAATGTCCTTGAGTTCCTTGTTTTTCAATGCAGTGTATTATTCCATCGTGTGAACATACCACAGCTTCTCTAACCATTTGTTTGTTGATATGAACTTGGGTTGTTTCCAACCGTTTGCTATTGTGAAAAAAGCCACAGTAAACTAGGGTGTGCATATATCTGCTTGGATGTCAGTTGTGGTCTTTAGGGTATATTCCCAGTAGTGTAATTGCTGGGTCAAATAGTATTTCTATTTGCAACTTTTTGAGAAAGTGCCGTACTGCCTTCCATAGAGGTTGCATCATTTTACACTCCCACTAACAGTCAATAAGTATTACAGTTTCTCCACAAACCTCGCCAGCATTTGTTGTTTGCTGTTTTGTTAAATTTTGCTATTCTTACTCGAGTGAGATGATATATCGTAGTTGTTTTGATTTGCCTCTCTCTTAGAGCTAGAGATTTTGAACAATTCTTCATGTGTTTATTGTTCTTCTGAATGCCTTCTTTGGTAAAATGTCTGTTCATATCTTGTGCTCATTTTTCAATTGAGTTGTTTACTTTTGTCTTGCTGTGATGCTCGAGTATTTTATAAAGCCTTGAAAGAAATACCTTATCTAACATGTTATTACAGGAAGAAAGAGATAGTGGTTCTAATTTTCTCACAGGCTATAGTTTGGTGAACCTGGTCTAAGAGATCAACTACTCCTTAGCTTCAATTATAATTTTGAGAAAGGAATTAATATGTTGTGATGATGGTATCAGTAATAAAAAAATTAATCAAATTACTAAGTCAAGTTGAAGTAATAAGAATCTCCATTTATCATCTCAAAGGAATAGCAAACAGCTATAACTAAACATATCTTGATATAATTAAAAACTAGAAGCAGGTTAATTAGCAATATTACTTGATAACAAAGTGCTGATGACCCATTTCTGGCCAAGACAATATGTGAAAATAGCTGTCCAAATTCTACAGTTCTTCATATGTAAATGTTGATTTTATAGATTGCATATTGAATGTGTGAGAAGTAAAGGAAGGGACAGAGATAAAGAGATGCATTTGGTGTTAACTTTAAAGTTATTGCATATCACACTTGCAAATGATAACTGAAATAGCTGTGATTAAAACAGATCCAATGCACATAATATGACCAGTCAGATTTTTTGCTTTTCCCACATTTCATGTGCAACAGCATTGCAAATATACACAAAAATGAGAATATTAATGTATAGAGAATAATACTTGCATGCATTATTAATTTGCCAGTGCCTAGTATGTCAATATTTATGCATTCCATCTCTTCCTTAACAAACTCCAATTTTCTTACATTCATACTCACATTCCACGTTCCAGTCAGTAGTCTCTGTTTGCAATTGCTCCTCTTCCTTTGTGATTTCCAGTGAGAAGATTCTACTTCTGGTGTCATATCTGCTAGTCTACTCTGAATGTACTCTATTGCACATAGGGCCTTCTGAGGCCTGTTATATTGAGAATGGTTGGTCAATCATTCTCCCTAGTCTGCCTTAATTTGGTTGCTCAACTCTAAAGAAATATTTGACAGACAAGAATGTTGCTCAAAAGAGCAGATGAGAGATGAGAGATCTTTCTCATTATTCAGGTAACAAATCAGGTGTTGATCCCTCCACCACCCGATCAGCTGTATGTGTCTTGTTTGCACCTCACCCGTGTTCTGACAACATCTAGCTCAGTTACCTCTCTTTGCTCTTCCAGCACCTTGCATCCCTGCCCCTAGTTTGATGATTCAGGCCTCCACTCACCTCTACCAACCCACTCCCTCTCCACTCCCCAGTGGCATTGGTGTCCCTGTGAAGCACAGGTGGGACATCCTCCTGATGATGTTTTCTCTCTAGAAGTCTATTGTCCTCTTTTGTCTCAGAAGTGCCGCAAGACAAGGCACACCAAATGTAAGCAATGCTTCTTTTGTCTATTGTCAAAAAATGTCTTTGAGTTGTGGTATTCGAGAAGAGTTCTGAACATACCATGGACTTCCAGGACAACAAACAGGTCTGCCCTGGAAAAGGAGATACCAGGCGGCTCCCTAGAGGAAAGTATTTGAAGCTCCATCTCACATACTTCTGGGCATGTAGCAGGAGGGACACCATGCTTGAAAGGGTAAGGGGACAGTGCAGGAGAGAAAGATCCAGGATGAGATGAATTGACTTAGGGGCTGGAGAAATGGGATTATGTCTGACAGAGATGATAAGATTGGCTCAGGATAAGACAGGGTTCAGAACTAATGTACATAAGGTTGCTATGAGTCACAGGTGGCTTGATGGTAAATAACACCAACATGAGTAGTTGCATATGGTTATGGATTTTTAACTAATCAAATCATCAAGTAATATAAACACTATTTTTTAATAAACACTATTTTCACTATTCATATTGGTACTTTTGCAGAAGACATCTTTCACTTGTGCATTGTATTCATATCACAAATTTTTCTTTTAGTTTATCACATTAAAAAAAAATAAATTGTGCCAGTGTACAATTCTCTTTGTTAAGGAAAAACAAACAAACAAACAAAAGGCACCAAACTCTATATATTAGTGAAATGACTCCAGGACCCAACATGGCAATTGACTAGAAGTCAGTGGATTTTGTTTTGGGTTTATATAGTTAAGATCATGAAAAAACTGCACTACTTTTGCATGTATTTGCTATTTCTGCTAACATTTAAGATAATTATATCTAAAATCATCATTTTAGAATCCTTAAAATATCAGCAAGTGTTTGTTTGACTATTTTGGGTGCTATCACACTGTTGTTGTTGATTGCCTTTAAGTATGACTCATAGTCACCCTGTGAACAAAAGGCCTGAAGCCCCTCTACAACTATCGACATTTATCAAAGTTCACAGAGTTTCTGGAGGCATGCTATTTAGGAAGTGGATGCCACTCTTGCTTCCTGAAATGTCTATAACGTTTTGGGGAAGTAATTTCCCATACTACAATATTTCCATTTTGACAACCATCTTTATCACTTATTTTTTAAATGATACATTAAGACCACAAAAAATCTTTAATGCAGTTAAATCTATTCCTATTGTTTGCGATCTTATAGGATAGAGTAGAATTGCCCTGCAAAATGTTTTAGGTTGCAAATCTTTATGGAAGCAGATAGTTCCCAGGTGGAATGATTCAAATCTCTCACACAAGGCTTAGCAGAAAAAGGCTTAGCCACTGTGCCACCAAGACTTCTGATTCATCAACAGGGGATAGATAAACTAAGTTACAATTTCATGAAGATAATACTGAAAGAACTGTTCTCATAATTCTCCTTGAAAAATGAGAATTTTTTATGTTCACCTATATGCCAACAAACTCAATGAGTTAATCTTTTCCAAATAAACTTTGGGTATTGGTAATATTAAACATTTTCTTTATGTTTTAAAATTGATACCTAGTTTTATCCACTATCTTGCTAGTTTTGATAATTTTGCTGTAAACTTCTGTGGCATTAAGAGAAAATGAAGAAACAGTTTTAGAAACTCCAGAACTTTATTTAGTTTATGTCTTTAACAACAAAGAATTTTTTTCAATGCCAGAATACTAATAGAATGCAGAAAGCCTATACAGAAACAATCTCTATTATTTTATTAGGAAGAAAGGTAGAATTTAGAGAATATCTGCTTTACAGAAAAAATAAATTGGTTGACATTTCAAAATCTGGAATGGGCTTACAATTTTATTATATACACTGAATATAAGGATATAACCGTTGTGAAATATGCACATTTTCATATCAGTTATCTCTTGTGCTCATTAAATCTTGGAAATAAGTAAAGACTTATTCTCACTTCTTTCCCTCTAAAGTTAAAACATAACCAAAACAAAACAACCCCTATACATGCAGCACGGTGACTCACAAACTTTGCAGTACTGCCCATGCCAGAATTATTTAAGTTGGAATGTCTGGGAATAAGAGTTGAGAATCAGTAGTTTTTAAAAATCCCCAAGTGATTCCAATGAGCAGGAAAATTTGGAAACACTGATTTAGTAATCAGATATAAACTGAACTGATGGTCCATTGGTTTGTGCCTGTGTATTTGCACTCAGCATTTATAGTTCAAGTCCGTGTTGACAGATTGTGTGTTTGATTAGCTGGTTGGCTATGTCATATAAATAGTCTGAAAATCACATCACTATATGACGATGAAATACACTTTGACGAATTACTTACAGAATAATGAACTTTTAATTAAGTCTATTTAATTAGATAAATAAACTCCTTATTTCAGTCTGCCTATTTCAGGCATGGACAAGCACTATGTGTGGATTGAGATATTTCAGTTTAACCTAGTCAAGTTTGACATTGAATGTCCAGGAGAGAGTTTGCAGTCAATATTTTAAGTTAGTTTGGAAATTTTTCTCTCTTCTGCAAGACCTATTTCCTAGTTTCTATGTGAAGATAATAAGTAGAAAAAACCCAGAATAATAAGAAAATAACACTACTACTACTACTACTACTACTACTACTACTACTACTACTACTACTATAATTTCTATTACTTTAGTTACTTCCAGTGAGATGTCCACCAGTCCTGTTAGAACTGATTGCAGGTGCAGACATCAGAAAGGTAAATAAAGCTGTATGCATAAGTATGCAAGTCTCAGCTCATTCTCTTGTTAAAAGAACTGAACCCTACCCACTAGAAAACTTATGACTTATATTCTCCTCACTTACAGAAAGATGGGCATATAAAACACTATGTTGCTCAGTCAGGGAAATTACAGGTTCAACTTTAGGACAGAAGTATACTTGATGTCACCTTTATGAGTGATTTATAGATCATTAAAATTGCATAGATAATAGAGATACAGATAGATGAATAGTGTTTAGTTTACCTTTTTATCAAAACAGAGAGATAATTTCTATATTCAGTTTGATCAGAAAATAATATATACTCTATATTCAAATAGTGTCTGTTGGTGTTATTTTCTGTACATCAGATTCTTACCTGCTAACCCCACTGCCATTAAGTCAGTTCTGACTCACAGTGAAACTGTTGGGCAGAGTAGAACTGCTCCATAGATTCTCAAGACTATAAATCTTTATGAAAATAGACTGAGCATTTCTCTCCAGTAGACTGGCTGTTTTGTTTGAACCACTGGACTTTTGGTTAGCAGCTAAACATCTTAACTTACGTCCCATGAGGACTCCTTTTTTGCCCTTAATAGTTTTAGTTCTTGTTGTGTACCATCGAGTCAAAACTGATCCATAGCTGACCTTCTGTCAGGTTTTCAGAGATAGTTCATCGCTTGGGAAGACATTGCCCATGGAGCAGCTGGTGGCCTTCAACCATGTGCCTTTGGGATTGAAGTGCAGCTTCTTGACAGGAGGCCACCAGAGCTCTCTAACAGTATTTAGTTCTAAGAATTCTTTTATATTAAGATATTTTACTATTACTAAATTTAAAAAACCCTCATCCAGTGAACTGACTAGCTAGCCAATCTTCTTTTCTCCAATTAATCCATTTAAGATTTAACTGGGCACTCTTATATGACAGACAATGTGATAGTTAGCAAGACTTTAGAGATGAGCAAGGCATGTCCACTTTCTTCCAATTGCACATGCTCTAACTCTGGGGCAAGCAATAGTTGTGATGGTGTATCATAGAATGCAGTGCAAGTTGCCAGCTATACTGAATATCAAGGAGAGAATCTTACTATATTGTACGTCGGAGCCAAGGGCATGCTTTATTTAATGGAATGATTTAGTCAATATTTCTCTTTGATCAAGATCAAAGGAAGTGATATTATAAACTGTGTCACCCTGACATTCCTTCTTACACAAAAAACATCCACCTTCTCATATCATCCCCGAAGTCATATCAACTCCAAGTCCAAAATCTCTTCTTGTAAGTCAGCTAACTTCGATAAATGTTGATACTTGTTTTGCTCTTGGGTCGCTATGAGTTGTGCTCAACTCAATCAACAATAAGAGATACTCTAGGTATATTCTGTCCTGGGGCAAAATTACCTGACATCTGTGATCCTGTTAAATCTAGACTATAAATTGGTATGATATGGTATGACTTGGTATGGTATGGTATGGTATGGTATGGTATGGTATGGTATGGTATGGTATGGTATAGTAGTGTAACAGACACAGGTAATTAGGGACACTGAGCAAGCCCAATGTTCAATAAGGACAAAGTATATTAATTCTAAAGATTTGAAAAGAAGTCTCTGTTCTCTGAAACCATCTAAGCAGAGCCCTTATCCTCTAGATTTTTAGTTGTTACTAACCATCCTCTGAGATTCTATGTGGAGACTTGTCAGTCTTGGGCTTCAGGTTAATCTTCTAGATTTTTTTTTTAAGTAACAATCTTGCTCCACTGATTTTGAGTAGCTTCATTCTTCCAGTCCATCTGAGCTGATACCTCATCCCCTCAGTCCTAGCAGGTCCTGTTCTTTTACCTCTTAGACCTGGAAACCTAGTCCATCAGCTTTGGGCAATAGTTCCATGCTATTGATCAAATTGAATGGGCGCGCCACTCTGGAAGCTAGTTTATAAAGATAGGACTCTGGAACTAGGAGTTCACTCTTTCACACTCCAGAGGCAATGGCCCCACCTTTTGAGACTGAAACAGTTTTGCTCCCTATACACCTTCCAACTGTTTTGCTGATCTCTTAAAGATGGTTGTCTTTTTTTTTTTTAAGACAATGAATGTAGCTCCATTAATTTGTTTCCTGCCTGTAGAACATGCAGAGACAGATAATATTTTCTCATTTCATTCTTTCTTTATTCTAAGATGTTGAGTTTTCTGCTGTGGTAGCTTAATGTTTTTAACAAAAGATTACATAGTCACATGCTTGGTGAAAATTATAAGATAAATATGTTGAGTTTGTACAATAGAATTTTACATTAGCTTTGTTTGTATTTGCAAGTTCAATTTACAGTCTATTTCCTTTCATGTTTTACTATGAACATAAGATCTAGCTTAGTAATATTGCAGAGTTAAGCATTTATTCAAAATGGCTTGCCCAGTCATTGCATGACTTTACCACATGGATGGGCATGGATATGCAAATATGATGTGTTAGCCTATCCATAAGGGGATTGGCTAGTCTTGCCATTAAACTGAGTGGATTCAGCAGCAGTAGAAGAGACTTCACCATCAAAGAAGAACAAACAAGAGAATGCAAAAAAAAAAAAAAGAGAATGCAACTTGTCTTTCAGGACCAGAGCAACAACCATAGCAGCCACAGGAAAGAACCAGAGACCTGACATGAGATGGAGCAAACAGAAACAGAGCAAAGCTAAGAAACAGGTTTGTTGTACAACCTGATGATGGTGAGAGGGAGGGAGAGCCAATAATGACAGGACTAAGAACTTTGAAACAGTGGCCTTATCTCACGACCCTTAAGGCTGAGATGCCTGAGAACACATTTTGCTTCCTGAATATATTCTGTTTCTAATATTGATTATAACATTTTTGCTTTCCTAATCATGGTTCTGTGTAGTCTGTGAGTGCTTAAATTTGATTTTGTACCCAGTATAGCAGTAATATCGGTGTTGAGATAAGTAGAAAGAGATATGGGATTGTGGGAGACATGTCTGAACTGATGGAAATTGCTTTTGTTTTTTTCATGTTTTCATAGGGACAGTTTCCCTTTGTGAGGTTGGTAAAGTTTGATGTAGGTTTTCCGTATGGTGCTTGCTCTTTTAACAAATATTCTTGGTTAACATGCAACATTCACTACCTACATCTTCTATGTTCCGTCAAACATTTGAACATAATTTGACACGGAAAAAAAAAAGTAAAAGAATTGCCATTTTTGATTGTCCAATCGCATGTTCATAATTTTCTTTTAAAGTTTCATCAGAAGCACTTTTTTTTTCTTTTTTTTTCAGAAGCACTTTTAAATTTTACATTTTTTTATTATTAACACAACATACATTTATACAACAGGAATCATCTCTAAAATTTTCCTAGTTCCTTTCCCTTTTAAACCGTCATTAGAATTACATTTGACACTCACAATTCTGATAAATATTTTCTTCAAAGCAATCTAGAGCTATAGAAGTCATGGATCATTTTATTGAAGCTATTTAAAAAAAATAAGGCCCTAAGAATTTGTGGAATATCAATTAATATATTTCAATAAGAACATGTATCCCTAGATATAATCACTAGGCTGTACCAAGAAATTTGGAGATTACTTCCCTGGCCAACTCTATAGAAGTGACCCTTATTTGTCCCCATTACCAGTAAAAGGTGAGTCAACAGCCTGTGGAAACTATTACATGTAAATACAATCTTGCTGAAGATTATGAAAAAACCAGCTAACAGGAATTTCTGGAATTTCTCTGTTGATATACTGTTTCCAGGTATGTGGTAACAAGTTTCACCATCCTTGACTTTATGGAGCTCCATAGTACTTGTACCAAGACAGATTTGCTTGTTCTTTTTGCAGTTCCAGGGCCATGCAGTTCCTCTTTTTCAATATCACAATTCAAAGGTGTCTTTTTTTATTTTGTCATCCTTATCAATTGTCCTACTTTCAGATATATACAAAGCAATTGAAAAATAATATAGCATGGATCAGGTACACCTTAATCTTTAAACCAACACTTACTTTTGAGCACTCTGGAAAGGTCCTTGAGAGCAAATTTTCCCAATGAAACATGTCTTTATGTTTCTTGACTGCTACAATCATGGGTGTTGATTGTGGATCCAAGTGATATGAAATCATTGACAATTTCAATATATTTTCCATCTATCATAATGTTGCCTCTTGGACTAGTGGTGAGATTTGCTGTGGGTTTATTTATTTATTTATTTAAATATTGAAATTCAGTCCATAACTAAGCCCATAGTCTTTGATCTTCATTTAAAGTCCTTTTGATTTTCTGCAGACAAGGTTTTTCGATTTGCACAATGCAGGTTATTGACTATATAGTATATGCTGAAATATTTATTATATATATTAACATTGCAAAGCTCTAGATGATTGATATTCCATTCATACATTCTACATTTTATTGAGCACATACTATATTTTAACTTAGAAATTGTGGTATTGTTGTGTAATCAGATGAATAAAATATGGTTCTATTGTTATGGAGCTTACAAATGAATGACAAAAGGGAAATGAAAATATTAATGTATAAGAAATTGTCAAATAGCTTTTTAATAAAGAAATATATTGGAAAAATATTTTCTATTGACAATCACTTCTTTTGCTGTAATCTAGTCACCAGTTTGTTAAAAATATTCTATTTATGCAATACTTGCTTTTTATGTAGTGATTAGTATATATATTTTAGAATTAAATGTAATATAATTATAAGTTCAAGCAGGCACTTAATATGTACATGCAGAAATAAAAGATAAATGAAGGTAGAAAACTATCCACAACACTTTTGACAGAAATATTAACAAAATTAACTTATTTAAAAGATGTGTCAAATCATTTAATAAACTAAAGTGACTGCTTTAATTTTATAGGTCTAACAAGTTTTCAATTATTTCTATTAGTGGAAAATAGTTGAACTTCACTCACTTATACATTTGTATCTAACATAATTTCCAGCTTGCAAAAGGTTCAGAACAATTTATTGTTTCTTTAGGTTCTTTTGGTTCCTCATACAACCAAACTTTGAAATTTATTCCAGTTCTATCTACTTCCAAATCAGATACCTGTATGTATCAATGTTGTTCTTATGT
>NW_006399897.1:3689024-3715305 GCF_000299155.1 Elephantulus edwardii | reverse complement strand
GAACAATCTCAATCTCTTTGCCATCCATCCTGATGCTACCGATTGGTCCAGTGGTGAGAATTTTTGTCTTCTTGACATTGAGCCTCAGTCCATATTGAAGACTGCAGTCCTTGACCCTCTGCAGTAAGTGCATGAGGTCCTTTTCAGTTTCAGGGAGCAAGGTTGTGTCATTTGCATAACACAGATTGTTGATAGATCATCCACCAATCCTAATGCCACGCTTCTCCTCATAGATCCCAGCCTCTCAGATAATCTGCTCTGCACACAGGTTGAAAAGGCATATAGGTGGAAAAAATATGGAGATAGGACACATCTTTGACACATACCCCTCTCAATTTTGAACCATGTAGTGTTTCCTTGCTCTGTTCTAATGACTGCCTCCTGGTCCAAGTATAAGTTTCGCATAAGCATAATCAAGTGTTCTGGAATTCTCATTCTTCTCAGAGTCAGCCACAATTTGTTGTGATCCACACAGTCAATTGCCTTTACATAGTCAATGAAACAGAGATAGACGTTTTCTGGTTAGGTGCTATCAAATTCAGTATGACTCATGGCAGTCTTATGAACATCAGATTTGAACCCTCTCTCTGACACACTTGAGCCCGTTGAAGCAGTTACTGTGTAAATCCACCTGGTTGAGGGTCCTCCTTTCTTTCACCATCTCTCTACCATCCCCAGCATGATGTCCCTCTGTAAGGAATCTATACGAATAACATGCCCAAAGAATATGAGACAAAGTTTAATCATCTTTGCCTCCAAGGAGCACTCTGGCTGCACTGTCTCCAAGACACATCTATTTGTTCTTTTGGGGGTACACATTCAGACTCTTCACCAAACCACAGCTCAAGGGCATCAATTTTTCTTCTGTCATCTTTATTCATTGTCAAACTCTCAGTAGCATAGCAAGTGATAGAAATGACAATGACCTGCATCCAGTTAATGTTAGTACTCAAACTATCATCATTGTTCCTCAATAATTTGGAGAGGTCCCTGACTACATAATTTCCTTGTGGTATGGAAGACCCAAACTGCTCTGGATACATTGTAGTTAAGTGTTTTACTACTAACTGAAATGGTGGTGGTTTGAACCAGAAGTTTTACAGAAGAAAGATACGGTATTTCCATTTTTAAAAAAATCACAGTCTTTGAATCCTTTTGTGGCAGCTCTATTCTTTAGGTTGCTGTCATCTGGAATTGGTTAAATTGAAACCTGTTTTTATTATTTTTAATTTATAGAAGACTTACACTGTATCATTGTGTGCCTATTGGAAAATATTTGATTGATAAGTTCAGGAACTATGAAACCTCAGATTGTTTCACTTT
Source organism: Elephantulus edwardii (assembly GCF_000299155.1). Taxonomy (NCBI): domain Eukaryota; kingdom Metazoa; phylum Chordata; class Mammalia; order Macroscelidea; family Macroscelididae; genus Elephantulus; species Elephantulus edwardii. The sequence goes on along the minus strand of NW_006399897.1, from coordinate 3,713,982 downwards.
AAATTGGAAATCATAAGGTCTTTTTCATATAGTTGTCTAAAATTAAACTAAAAAATGTAACTGAAAGTACTCTTTTTTAATCTTGGAAAGATTCATTACTTGACCACTTTCATGAGCTTTACAAATATTTTTTATTAAAACTCCACAACAATTCTATAGTGTATCACCATCATTCTCAGTTTATAGGAGAAGACCCCAAAGCCAAGGCAAGCTAAGTTACTTGCTTAAGATCACACATCCAGGTGGAAGAACTAGGATTTGAACCCCTCAGTTTGTGGAGTCACTTTTAAATGTATTTCTTTTTACCACAGTGGTATGCTGTCCCTTAACAGTCAAGAGGTGAGTAGTGTTTGGAACAGTGCAAGGAAAAGCCAAGGATTCCCCCATCAAGAAATGGAGAAGCCCTTGTCCCTGTCTTGCTCCTGGACGACTCCCACTTCTACAAGACTCTCTACTGTATTGATGGGAGGATAATTATTCTAGAGCTGGTGGTCTCACAGCTGTTGTCAATTCAACTTTCCTCTAACCCTCCAGAAGTGTCAGAAAGCAGCTGTTGGAAAGGCCGAGCTGCCAGCAGCTGCTGAGTGAGCAGGGAATACCCCTCCACATGTGGCAGAGTGACCTGGTGTCAGCAGGGCAACAAAGGCTTATCCTGTGTCGCAGGCCAGGGCTAATGCACTGGGAGCGGGCAAGGTAGTTTCCTCCATTTGGGATTTCTTTTCAAGGGAAAGCTTTCGAAGCAATAACAGATTCCAAAACATGGGAGGGTGTGAAGGCATCTTTGTGTTTATAAAATCACACCCAGAATCACATGTGCTTTCTACAAATGGGGATTTAGTTCAAAGCTAGTGATTAATGAATATCCTAGAATCTGTATATGTATAACAGTCATGTAAACTCTATATGAAGCGAACAAAACAGTCATTAATTTGAAGATACATTTTCTTTCTCAGACAAATTTTCCAATGTTCCTTAAACATGTTGTTTATGTAAAATTTATTTATAGTGGTTTCTTAGCCTCACTCAGTAATCACTGAAGAGAGCTATATATATAAACAGGAAATGTCTCCCTTTAATTCCAGCTAACACCTTTGTTATTTATACCAGCAAGCATAAGTCTCTCTTCATGACATAACATCTGTTGTTGGAAGAATGGTTGGTTGGCAGAAATGAGTAATATATTTTGAACCAAGCGAAGGAAGAGATTAATCATGGAAGGGGGGGAAATCTTGTTTCATATGTTGAATGTGCTAGATGACAAATTTATATAGTTGCACACAAATCTAAATAGTAATTAGAAAAAAAAATCCCTGAGAAAACCACTGTTGCCGTAGAGTCAGTTCTGAGTCTTGGAAGCCTGTGTAGTGGCTGATGGATTCCAATCACTTACTTGGTAGTACAACAAGTAACATAATATAACACCAAGACTCCTTGCTGTTTTTGTTGTTAGGTGCCATTGAGTCAACTATGATTCATTTTGAACTTTTGGACAAGAAATCAGAACTTGCCCTATTTTGTGCCATCCTCACCATATTCACCATGATCAAGCTCTTGTTTTAAAGTTCCTGTGTTACCCTATCTTGTTGAAAGTCTTGCTCTCTTTTGAAGACCGTTAACTTTTAAGGCATGACGTCTTTCCCCCAGGTCTGGCCGCTCTTTGACAACATGCCCAAGGCATATGACATGAAGTTTCAACTTCATTGTCTCCAAGAAGCAACCCAGCTGCAACTTCATCCAAGACAGTACTCTACACATAGTAATGACTCTTTTTAAATTGTTCATTTATGTCAGTTTTTGTTGTTGTTGTTGTATATTTTCAAGTTGTAACAAACTCATAGCTGACCCTTTGGTGGCTTTTTAGAGGCAATAAATCACACAGGAGTTGATTCCCCATCTTTCTCCCGCAGAGCAGCTGGTGGATTTGACTCTCTAAGACTCTTTTTAAATTGTTCATTTATGTCAAGACGAGCTGAGGATTTGGACTTTATATCCACTATTGCAGATTATCTCAAACACTTTGATTGGTTCTAGAACTTATCTTCTTTTTATGAAGTCATTCTTATTAGTAGATTGTTTAAATTTGTTGTATTTCATATTTGCCTTTACCTACTATGTTTCTGAAAATGTAATATTTTGCATGAAATTATAATTTTCTGTGGCATTATTATTTAATACACTTTTATATACAGATAAATAACTTTCAAGTTAATCTGTTTTAATAAATAAATTCCATTTCTTAATAAAACTTCCCTATGTTTAATTTTCTTGCAGTATTTTTGCTAAACTGGAGTAAATTGTTACAAATACAGTTTCAGAATTAAAAAATAAAATCTAAAGGTTAATGAAATATTAATACCTTGCACAATTATATAACAATAAGCTGATCTCTCTTTATTATTACAGAAAATCAGTAATTGGATAGTTATTTTAGATTAATTTGTAATATTGCTGTATATATTATTCCACAGAAATTTCTTTTGTTTGATCTGGAAAGAAGCTGGAGATGAAACTATTTAAATTATGAGTGATCTTCTTATTGACATAACGTTTATTTAATAAATATGCATATACTATATATGAATGTTTGGCAAAAATGGGCGAGTGGAAAGAGAAATAGTTAATGTTCCCATAATTCTACCTCTTGGAATTCCATTTAATATCAACAAGAAAGAATGTGGTATTGAGTTTCAATGGAATAAAAGCTGCAAAATTTACAGGGATGAATTTTTATGAGATTGTTCATTAGCCCATGATTTTCCATTTTGGTTGAAAATCAAATGCTAAATACCGAAACAAATAAAAGTGGTGTGTGTCTCCTATTTCATAGATCACTCACATTAAAAAAAAAAGTGTTCACTATTGTTAAGTTTTTCATGGGATTTATAAGTCTCAGAAAGATTAGAATAGTTTCAAAAGAAGAAACTATCTCATTTGCACAGTATAATAAGTTACAGTGATTTCAACAGTTCCAACAAAGCTTAGTGGAAAGAATAGCTTGTGTTACTCATCTTCCCCTCCCCCTGTAACAGTCCTACTTTAAAAATAAAGTAGCAAGTTTATCAATGACAATACATGGACTAGGCAATATGCCAAAGAAGATAGATAAATTAAAAAGGCTCACGTACTAGATTTGTTTTCACATTCTTGATATTATAGGAAAATAAAAAGAGATGCAACAATGATAAAAGACAATTGTACTCGATTCCATGTGGGTGTGTTGTTAGGTGTTGTTGACCTAAGTAAGACTCATAATGACTCTACGAACAGAAGATCTGAACCCTGTTCTATCCTGTGTCATCCTCGCCCTTCTTGACACACAAGAAAGAGCCCATGTTGGTAAGTTACAGATAAATATACCTTTCAAGCTATAATGCAATAATACTTTTAATTCTGATAATACTTAAAGATTTTTGTTCTTTTATAAAACGTTATACATTTGAATCCATTGTGTATTAAACATTTGGAGTGACTCCCAGGATGGTGGGACACCCATTTCTCTGCATTGAGTATTCTTCCTTCACTCTGATGATCCATCTTTAGGCTTCAGTGATTTCATGCTATTTTCCTCCTACCTTCAGGCCCAATTATTTTAGTTCCTGAAAACTCCATGTGTTCTTTCTTTAAAAGTAAGTTTCCCTGCCCAGCAAGATGCAATTATTGATTCTTTTTACCTTTCATGTTCTACATATTTCCTTATTCAATGTATGAATGGCATTAATAGCAAATTGCTATTCTCAAACTTACATTCTCAACTTCCCCTCATATCCCCCCACCCCGCACATCATACTTTTTTTTTAATATGTTGGAGAGCTGAACACTTTTATAGAGATAGAAGCTCTGGTGACTTAGTGGCGTTGCAACCCTGAAAACAAGTGGTCTGAGGCCAAAAGCTGCTCCTTAGGAGAAGTACAGGAGATCTCTTCTCCTAGGATTAACTGCTTCTGAAAACCCACTGATGGGTCAGCTATGGGTTGGTTCTGACTCTACAGTGCACAACAACAACCACCTGGAAATCACTTTAAATACATAAAACAGTAATAAAATTATTTTTATCCCTTTACACAAACTGAATGTAAAATTATAGAGGGCCAGTGAAAGAGAGAAACACCCTCCAGGAGATGAATTTCCGCAGTGATTACAACAATGGGCCAACAACATATGCAAACTTGTATTTGTTTACAAGTGACAATAATTTAAAATTTTGGTTACAGATTATTTTCAATTCTCTGCAACAAGAATGTTTAACAAATGGCTTTCTCAAGATGATAACCATGGGTTGCAACAAACTTCAACTTGTAATATTTGCTACTTTCTCTTGAGGACATAACCCCATTGGATATATTTAAGGTGGCTTTAAACGCCAATGAGAGTTACTGAATGTAAGATTTTTAATAGATGTGAACATTTGGCTCTGAACAGCTGCTACAAAGATCAATATTTGTTAACTGGGAAGAATTTGGTTAAATTAAATTAAAGAACAAATAGACGACTCAATAAGAAAATTTAGATATATTTAAAATATGTGAAATTCCCATCTACAGAACATAGCTATTTACACAGTAGGGTCTTGGAGTTAACAGAGAGTGATTTTTTGATTTCTTTAATTTAAAAGTATTCTATGAATGTGGGAGCACCGGTAGCCTAGTGGCAAGAAGTTGTGCTGCAATCCCGAAGACACATGGTTTGAATGCACCAGCTGCTCCACAGGAGAAAGATGGGCAATCTCCTCTTGTGCAATAATTAACTGCCTCTGAAAACCCACCAGAGGGTCAGCTATGTGTTGGTTCTATCTAAACAGTACACGACAACAACATAACAAACATAAATGGGTGTTAGAGGAACACTGACTGTGTAACCAACAGCTATGTGGATGAAAAGCTTATCAAGTCAATGCTCAAAAAGTGTTGTTTGATGGCATCAGTCTGTTTGGAGATGTTTATTCTCTTCCTGAAAGACAAAGTAAAAGTGGAACTTTGTCAGAATTTGTAGTGGTATTATAAATCCTGTTAATATCTAAAACACAAGGAGATTTAGTATTATAAAAAATACTAAAGCCGGGATTCAAAAAGTATTGACAAGTAATGACTTGTAACAATAACGAAAAAGAAACAGCAGCATTAGTTTCTATATTTAAAACATAATTTACAAAAATCTAAGTGTGATAAAGCTTGACAATATTTGCTAAATTAAAACCTTGCAGGCTTAATTTGATTGCAAACTCTATACAAAGCAATAGAGAATTGGATTGCTAAACCAAATAAACATTTTCAGTCTATTCTGATATAAATTCAGTGTACTAAAAAGGATCTTCAACCTCATTATTAGCCATTTGGGAAGGTTTGGAGAGTTTGTCTGAAGGGAGAATTCATCAAAGGCTACTACATCCTGCTCTGTCTCCTCTATTGTGATCTCAGTCATCTACCTCTTCTTTCCCAAGAAATCTTGCATCCTTACATCTCCATATTTTTGTCTGTTGTTTCATTCTCATACTACCCTTCAGTTTATTCTATATCAGTTAAATGCTTTACCTATTGATCTTTTTTTTTATTTAAAAGTCAGAAAGATAGTCCTCCTCCCTATTTGATCCAAGTGGCTTGTCCTTGTGTTTAACACCGCTCTAGGAGAATCTTTCTTCCAAGGCTATTAATCTTTATAGAAAGAGATTGACCTTCTTTATCCAAAGGAGTAGCTCATGTATTATAGTTATACTTCTCAGCTTAGGAGTTCCACATGTTATACACTGTATTCATAATTCATACTGCTAATATTAGTAGCAAGTCAATTACAAGAAGGGAGGTGTCAACAATGTCCTAAATATTTAATCTGCTGTATGACTCCATGATTTCCAACATCAGCTGTTCTTCATTTGTTCAGTTCCCCCACTCCTCTACGTCTCTTGAGTTTGATTGCTCAGTGGAAGGTTTCACACTCAGACACATTAGGGGAATGGCACATGTGACTGGGTGATGCAAGCTGGTGCTACAGAGAGTTTTAGCTGATGTGAAGCTAGATACTATGTTGCAGTGTCCCTGGAAAGCAAGCATCTCATAAGAGAGAGCTAGCGTTGAGGCCCCATGAGCTTCTACAAGCATCTAGTAGGGTAGGGCTTGGCTTCACCACAATCCTTTCTCTTTAATACAATAAATATTTCATCACAAAATGAACAGTTAATCAGTACCTAGGAAAGGCATTTTGAACAATAAATTTTTGACACCACAAACGTGATATACTCACTGATCCTTAACTATTCAGCACTTTTATTTTCCATTTGGTCTTGTAGTAGAATTAGTTACTTGCCTTTTGAACACTTAACAAGTGTCAACTTTATGCTGTACACTATACTATGTATGCCCTGCCACTTGATTGACTTCTATGCCAGAGTTTAGTTCTCTGACAGAAGTAGGTTGTTGTGCTGTTTCCTCAAATTGGTACCAACACATAGCTGGCCCTCCATGGGTTTTCAGAGACAGTAAAATGTATGAAAGGCAATTGTCCACAGTTGTCTCCCACAGAGCAGCTGATGGATTTTAATCCTATACCTTTTAGTTGATAGTGTAATTTCTTACCACTAAGCCACCAGACCTAAAAAAAATAAAAAATAAATAAATAAAAAATATTTGTCACGAAGAGTTTAGTCTTTTCCCAGATTTTTGAGTTGTTTTTTTCCCCCCTAGTATCTGTGAAGTCTGCCTAGTACAGATTATGCTCTTGATCTTGGAATTTTACAAATGTGTCATCTGATATGCTAAAACAGGGGAATTCAAATATTATAATCCAAAGAGTTTTTCTCTGGAAATCCAATTTCAAATTGTTAAACACAAAGTGAACTGCCAGTTACTGCGTGTGACTTGTATTTAGAGTGAGACAGTCCATTTTTAGTTATATATTGGCATTGCAGTTTGTTCTCGAATGTTCCTAAGGAATTGGGAATATATCCAGTGGCAAATCATGACTGGATTGTGATGACTAATGGTCAGTCAGAAGTCCTCAACATTGATGAGAGTCTCCCTGGTACTCTCGCAACTTTTCTAGTTATGTCCAGGACATCGTAAGACTCAACTCCAGGCCATGCAGTAACTCAATAGATCAGAGATCCCAGGGCAGAATTCAAAGATAATTTGATCACTAGTCTTTGAACCTACTCAGTCAAGTCCCAATAACAACAAGCATAATAAAGATTAACAGAATGGTTCAGTGTTTTGTTTTGTTTTTTCCTTATTGTATTCTATTGAAGTATACAACAAAATAGATGAGGGCAAAAACCCATTTGCTTAAAAGCATATCTTTACATTTTTAATTGTTAATTGTGACATCTCCACTGAAGAGATTTTAGGCAATGGTATGTTTAGAAGTAACCATGGAACACTGGTCTATTTACTTGTGAATTTATGATGCCAGTAGTGAAACTGGTTGGTCAAATATTTTAACATGACATTGAGACAGCCTGCACAATGACATGTATCTTATTTCTTTCTTTTTTTTTTTTTTTGGTATCTTATTTCTTATGTTGTGCTGCACAGTCGTCTGTTCAGGGCTAAGTGTAGGCTAATGCTGAATGAAAAAATCAATATTTTTTTAAAAAATTGGAGTCATCAATGCCTTCACTTACATTTTCTCTGTAATATGTATTGTGCTGTTGAAAAATAGGTAGGCATCAGATGAGATAGTTACCTATTTAGTGTCACAGAAGTTGAGTCACAAAGCAGTTTTCTAAGGTCATACTCAAAATCACTGGGGAAGCTCTGAACAAACTCTTAAGCAGGTTCATGAGAAACTACAATTTCTATTAGTCTGTTTTGTCATGTTCACTGTAAAAATATAACAAATATAACTAGGGGACATTTTCTTTCTTGTACACTCTTCATTTCTTTTGCTGATGGCAGCTGTAACTCTTGGTGTTTATCTTGAGGCAGGATTTAGATCACAGTATTTATAGAAATTGCTTTTGCAGGATAATTCCCATCCTCCAACTCTTAGTCATGTACTTTAACTAATAATATTTGAACTGGGAGAAAATTATGCTGAGAAAGAATTAGAAAGATTAGATGGCATAAAAAAACAAGCTGTAATGATTAAAAAAAGAAGAATGGAGCTTTGATTTTTAATAGATGCTTAAAGACTCTGAGATCATTGTTAAGTGAAATCTGGTTTGCACGTGCAATATCTTTAAGAGTCACTCAAACTCTGAGTATGAATGTGAATGTAAGGACTGTGTTTCTGTGTGTGTACACACAAGATGTACGTGTCCATTGACTTATATGGCCATGTCTGTGCCTCTTTCTTGGTGTTTGCAATATCTTCATAAATCAAGCTACACTGTCACTTGATTATATACAGAACTATAAATGAAAACATATTCATCTTTAGTTTGTTTATCTTTTTATATTGAAAGGAAACATAAAAATAATTAACCTAAAGTTAATGTGATGGGCATAGTTGCAATTTTAGGCCAAAAAACGACTGTTTATAAAACCTTTAAGCACTCTTTCATAGGAAGCAGACATTTAGAACATTTGAGAAACTCATTTCTCTTTATCTGGAATGAAGAATTTGTGAGATTCCACTAAAAGCCACTCTTGTCTCACTTACAATAAAGAATATTATCTAGCAAGCTGTAAATACAAATTTTTGGAAACAACAAGCAAAATCAGTTTGCATATCCACTTACACATACACACTATGTACTTGTGCTTGGAAGTATGGATGGCATTAGTTATAATCTAGTTTTTTAAATTCTTATTAATGAAATCCAATATTATTAGTTAATGCATTCTATCTTTAAAGAGAAGTGGCTGTTTTCTTTCTTTTTTTTTTTAGTTAAGAGTATACAAATTTGTTTCTTAATGTCTAGGTTTTTTGGGGGGTTTTTTGTTTGTTTTTGGTTGTTTGGGTTTTTTTTTTTTTGGCGATGTTATAGAAGTGTAATATCACTGTGCTGGTTATTTAAAAACAAAATTGCTCACCTCTCCATAGTGATTATTTTCCATTGTTGCACCAAAGGGCTGTGAATTGCTCTGTATTTTCTGACTTTTTAATCATTATTTGTGCTCTTTGAGTTTGTTAGTAATTGAATGCAGATTGGTTTCTTGTAATAGTGACTCTAATAGTATAATTTTTCATAAATAAAAATCCTTGTAGCAAGCATAAATAGGTTGCAGTATATTACAATCACAAGGTTTCATAAGGAAGTGCTAATTGTAACTTGGCTTTAAATGTTACATTTTGTATGCAAATTGGTCTTCAGAGAGTTATTATTTGGTGTACTATTGGTAAGAACACTAGCATTAATTTGTAATTTTTCTGAAGTGGCACGTCATTATTACTAATATGTAAGATGCAGTTTATAGAAAAATATTGCTTCCTTATAAAAGAGAAAAATAATTTGAGTCAAATATATTGAATATTGTGATTATGCTTGTTATTAAACAAGGAGGAACTAGTCAACTTGCGAACCTAGCACTTACAACAAGGACATTATACATTCAAAATCTTCATTCACCCTAAATTATGTGTTTTGTATTCTCACAACAAAGGTTGTCTCCACTAAAACTATTTTTTTCCGAATACAGTCCGGTGTTTGCTTATATTAGAATGTTAGCTATTTTCATTTCTTTATTCTATATACTTAATGCAAAATATACAAGCAAAATTGTTGTCTTATTGGTTGAGGAGGCTACAGAGTTGAAATTTATTTTAATAGTAGTAATACTGGTTTTACTTAGAAAGATATTTCAAGTATTTGTTTGAGAAATTGATTTGAGATGTGTGCATGATGTATTAGGATGCAAATGAGCAGCTAAATACTTTCCATACTTCATTTAGTAGCAACTAATACTAACGTAAAAATTTTGATGTGTACAAAGCAATGTTGTTGTTATTGTTGTGCGCCGTTGAGTTGGAACCAGCTCCTAGTTGACTCTCCAGTGGCTTTTCAGAGGTAATATACTTGTACAGGAGGAGATTGGTCATCTCTCTCCTGTGAAGCAGCTGGTGGATTGAACTACATGCCTTCGGGTTAGCAATATAGATCCTTACCACAAAACAGTAGTGATCCACATTTTGCCTGTATCTTTCTTTAGCATTGCTTCTGATTTTACATTAGAGTAATAGAGGAATCACTCTATTCCTTGATTATATATGATAACTGTAAAAAGATAAACAACTAATTATCAACTGCTGCTGTTGTTGTTATTGTTGCTAAGTGCAGTCAAGTCCACTGCAATACATAGCAACCATATGAACAGCTGACATGAACCCTTCCTCCCTCATCATCTCTGACACATTGCTGAAGTCACCTTGTCAATCTAAATCATTGGAGGTCTTCCTCTCGTTTTTTGATCCTCTGTCTATCCAAGAACAATATCCCTTTCTAAGAAATAGTCCTATCTGTCTAGCTACATGTCCAAAGTACGAAAGATGAAGCTTCACCATCTTTGCCTCCAAGGAGCATCATTGCTGTTCTTTTCCAAAACTTATCTGTTTGTTCTTTTGGCAACCCATGGGACAGTCAGCACTCTTCTCCAGCTCTATAGCTCAAAGACATCAATTCTTCTGTCATCTTTATTCATTGTTCCGCTCTCAGATGCATAGCAAGTCATTGACAAAAACTTGGCCTGAAACAGATGCACCTTAATCCTCAATCTAAAATCATTCCTCCTCAATAATTTAGAGAGATCCCTGACTATAGATTTCCTCAGTGCAATATGGCTCCTGATTTCCTCATTGCTGATACCAAGAATGTTGATTGTTGATCCAAGCAAGTTGAAATAAATGACAACTTCAATGTTTTTTCCATCTATCATAATATTGACTGTTGGTCCTGTTTTGAGGAACTTTGTTTTCTTGATGTTGAGATATAATCTATATTGAAGGCTGTAATCCTTGATCTTCTGCAGCATGTGCCTCAAGTCCTCCTCACTTATAGCGAGTAAAGTTCTGTCATCTGCATAATGCAAGTTGCTGATGAGTCTTTCTCCTATCCTGATGGCATATTCTTCTTCATACAGCTTCACAAATTGTTTGCTCAGCATAGAGATTAAATAAGTATGGAGAAAAGGATACAACCCTGATGCACACCCATTTTGATTTTAAAGCATGTGGTGTTCCCTTGCTCTATTTGGACAACCGCTTCTTTGTCTAGCTATAGATTCTTTTTGAGCACAATTAAGTTTTCTGGGATTTTCATTCTTCTCAATGTTAGCCGTAATTTGTTATGATCTACACAGTCAGATACCTTTGTAAAGTCAATAAAACATGAACAGACATTCTTTTGGTATTCTCTATTTTCAGGCAGAATCCATCTGAGAACTGCAATGATATCCCTGTTGCCATGGTTTATAGTAGATAACAGTGAATTTGGTCAAAGCTGCTAAGCAGTAAAGCAGAGTCCCAGTGCTTACTGTGGCTGAACCTAGAACAGCACTGCTGGCAGTATGTTCTCTTTGCTGAAACTGCATTTCTGAAAGACATTTGACAGTGTGCATGAAACCTGAGGCTGCTAACGAATTCTGGCATTTAGTAAATATAAACTCTAAGTAGTGAGTATTTAACATATTTAAAGTGATTCTGGTGACTTTGATTTTTATTCTTATGCAGAATACAGTATTTTCTCCCTATTACTTGAGTCATTGATTTATTGAATTTTATAGCTATGTTTTAGTGCCACCGTTATTTCCAAGAAAATAGATTTCAAATACATATAGCTGAGTGAAACATAATGTTGATGTTCATAAGCATCTTTATACCTTACTATAAAATACTGATTGGGCTAACATCATCAGTCTTCTATATGTCACACACTTGCTAAGGAGAACCATGGCATGTGGGATGCTCTTAGCTAACAGACAGGAGGCAAGGGAGTACAGGAGGGTAATTGATATGAGAAATAAATCAGCAAGTTCACACTAGGCCTGGAAAACAAAGCCTCCCTCAGCATTTTAATAGATAGAGAATCATTAATTTTACCCCAAATTACAAGCATGCTTATAATGTTTCAACAGCTGTTGATTAATTGTTGAACAGCAATAATGGCAGGATGAGAAAATCTTGTTGATAGAAAGTTCATGAGGGTCAGCAAATTTATATGGAACACAGCTGTCCTTTCTAACCTCCAATGAAACTGTACTACAACAGCACTGCCTTGAACTTGCTCTTAGAAGTTACAGAGTACTCCCCCCCCCATCCTTTTTTCTTTCTTTTTAATAAATAAACTAGGCTGATCAATCTTTTTTTAGCTCTTGTATGTTTCAAGTGAATGCACTTTGCAATTTCAGTATTTCAGGAGAGTTCAAAGTTAAGGAAACAAAAGTAAATCCACTTATATACCTTGTGCAAAAGTCCAAGTTTAAGGAAATTTGATCCTATTGCTATCATTACAGACCCCATATAACAAGCTACACAGGTGCTGCTGTTGTTGCCAATAGGTGCTCGCGAGTTTATTACAACACTCAGCAACAGTATGAACAGCATATCTGAACCTTGGACTAGTCAGCATCATCCTCACTAACTCTGATATGCTCCAGCTCATTGTTACAATCATTGTGCCAATCCATCTTGTTTGGGGTCTTTCTCTTCTCTAACTCTTTACCTTTCCCAAAATGATGTCATTTTATAAGGATTAGTCTATCTTGGCAACATGCCCAGATTGTGTGAGATGAATTTTCATCATCTTTGCTTCTAAGGAACACTGGTTGCACTTTGTCCAAGAAAGATTAGCTTGGGGCAGTCCATTGGATGTTTGGTACTCTCTTCAACACCAAATTTTAAATCATTGATTCTCCTTCTGTCATATTTATTTATTGTCCAACTTCCAGGTACACAGGAAGAAATTGATATACATGCTAAGGCTTGAATAAATATATACACACACCTTAGTTTATAATTGACCTGGTGGCAAGAAGCTGTACTGTAATCCTGAAGACATAAAGTTCAAGTGAGCTAGTTGCTCTTTGGGAGAAGGATGGCAATCTCCTCCTGTGAGATTACCTGCCTCTAAAAACCTGCCAGAAGGTCAGCTATGGGTTGGTTCTCACTCTGTGATATACAACATGAACACTCTAGAGAGGTACCTGATAGGAAGTTTTCCCATTTGATTTCTCGACTGCTATAGCCATGGATGTTGATTATGAACCCAAGTAAAACAAAATCATTGAAAGCTTTAATATTTTCTCCATCCCTTATGTTGTTTCCTATTTGCCCATTGGTGAGGATTTTTGTTTTCTTGGTGTTGAGATATCATACTTAAGACTGTAGTTGTTGATCTTCAAGTAATCCAAGTCTTATTTTTTTGCAAGTAAACTTGTGTCATCTACATAACACAGGTGTTGATGACTCTGCGTCCAAATCTAATGCCACATTCTTCTTCACATAGTCCAGCTTCTTGAATTATTTGCTTCAGTCTTCAAATTTATTAGGTGTGGAGAAAGGATTCAACCCTGATTCATAATGATTTTAAACCATCCAATATTCCCTTGTTCTGTGCAGAAAACTGCTTCTTGATGTTGTTACGTGCTGTCGAATCACCTGTGACTCATAGCGACCCTAGGCACAACAGCTCTGAAGCTTGTTCTCTCCTGAGCCAGTTTCTCTGACACCAACACACCCATTACCCAAGTTAGTATATCAATCTATCTCATTTGTGGACTTAATCTCCTGCACTGTCCCTCCACCCTTCTGGTATGATGTCTTTTTCCAAGGATTGGTCCCTCCTGGTCACGTACCCAAAGTATGTGAAACAGAGCTTCAAATTCCTAGATTCCAAAAAGAAACTTGGTTTCATCCTCTGCAAGATAGACCTAATTGTTTACTTGGAGTTATGTAGTATATTTAAGACATTTTTCCAGCATCACAACTCAAAGATATCAATTCTTCTATCTTCCTTAATCATTGTCCAGCTCTTTGATGCATAGCAAATAATTGCAAAGACCATGGCCTGCATCAGGCACACCTTAATCTCTAGTCTGACATCATTGTTTCTCAGTACAGGTCCCTGACAGCAGATTTACCTAATGCAATTAATCTTTGTATTTCCTGACTACTGGTGCCAAGAGTATCGATTGTGGAGCCTAGCAAGCTGTAATTGTTAACAACCTCAATCTCTTCTCCATCCATCATGATGCTGCCAATTGAACTACTGGTAAGAACCATTGTCATCTTGATATTAAGCTTCTGTTGTGTATATAGGTTGAAAATGTATGGAGACAAGCTGTATCCCTGATATACTCCCTTCCCAATTCTGAAACATATAGTCTTTCCCTGCTATATTCTGTGGACTGCTTCCTGGTACAAGTGTAGGTTCCACATAAGCACAATCAAGTGTTCTGGTGTTCTGGGATTTCCATTCGCATCAGGATGGATGGCGAAGAGATTGAGACTGTTCACAGCTTCAGTTTTCTTGGCTCCACGGTCAATACTCTTGGCACCAGCAGTCAGGAAATCAAAAAACGTATTGCTATGGGAAGGTCTGCTGTAGATGACCTCTCTAAAGTACTCAAGAGCAACGGTATCTCTCTGGAGACTAAGGTGTGCCTGATAAAGCCCATGGTCTTTGTAATCACTTTTTATGCATCAGAGAGTTGGACAATGACTAGGGAAGATAGAAGGAGAATTGATCCCTTTGAGCTGTGGTGCTGGGGAAGAGTACTGAATGTACCGTGGACTGCCAAGAAAACAAACAGATTCATCCTGGAGAGGGTTAAACCAAACTACTCTTTGGAGGCAAGGATTCTGGGGCTTCATCTGACATACTTTGGGCATGTTGCAAGGAGGGACAGGTCCTTGGAGAAGGACATCATGCTTGGGAGGGTGGAGGGATGATGTAAGAGGGGAAGACCCTCTATGAGATGGATTGATTTGGTGACTGGGGTAATCGGGATGGGTGTGTCAGAGGAAGCGCGATTGGCACATGATAGAGCAGGGTTTAGGGCTGTTGTACATAAGGTCGCTATGAGTCGCAAACGACTCAAAGGCACATAATAACAACAACAAGTTTAACTACAATTTGTTGTGATCTGCACAGTCAAATGCCTTTGTACAGTCAATGAAACACTTTTTGCCTCCTGCCAAGATCCATCTGACATTGGCGATAATGTCTCTAGTGCAATAGCCTCTCCAAAATCTGGCTTGCATTTCTGGTAGTTCTTGGTCAATGTACTCTTCCAGTCATTTCTGGATAATCTGCACCAGGATTTTGCTTACATGTGATATGAGTGATATTGTATGATAATCTCTACCCTCTGTTGGGCACCTCTTTTGAATGGGAATAAATATGAATCCCTTCCCATCAATTTACCAGGTAATTGTCCTCCAGGTTTCATGGCACAACCTGGTGAACACATCCAAGGCAACATCTGTTTGTTGAAATGTGTCAGTTGATACTCTGTCAATTCCTGGGGCTTCAAAATAGCCTGAACTTTCTCCTTCATCATCATTAACACTTGATCCTGTGTTGTTTCTTGAAATTCGTCTGTGCTAGCCAATTATTTTTGGTAAAGTGACTTTGTATACTTCTTCCATTTCTTTTAATACTTCTTGGATCATTCAATATTATATCCTTGGCATCCTTAAGCATTGCAACTCGAGTCTTGAATTTGTTTTTAATTCCTTCAGCTTAAGAAATTTCTCCCCATATGTTTTCCTCAGCAGCAAGAACCTTTCACCAGTACTGCCTATGGCAAAAATCCCTCCCTGAAACTGATGCATGGGATTTGGAGATAAGTCCTTCTACTGTGAGATAGAAATCAGTGTGAGAAGCCAACACCATTGAGAGGTGAAGGACATCACAGAAGTAACTTGTAGCCTAAGCCCTCATCTCAAAGAGTGGGGGTGAGGGTGTTGGACAGGGAAGGAGGAAGTGCAAACAATGCTAATACTTATGGAAAAAGGAAAGGACAAGGTATACATGCAGGAGGAGGGCAGTGCATGTGTGGTTATAACTCTCTAAGGGAAGTGTCTTTCATTTGCTCCTTTCACTACAATGCTCCTCTGTCAGATGTTGTTTCAAATCTAAGCATCCAAACTAAGACAAACTAGGAAGAAGGATTGGCCATCCACTTTTGAAAATAACAGGCCTTCAAAAACCCTGTGTACAATAGAACTCCTTGGTGTATACATGGATTTTGTATAAGCACAGTAAGTACTCTGGCATTCTCATTCTTCTCAAGGTTATACATAATTTGTTATGATTCATGCAGCCAAATGTCTTTGAATGGTAAAAAACACCACAAAAAACCACAAGTACATATCTTTCTGGTAGTCTGTACGTTCAGATTTCATTTTTACCTGTTTTTATTTTTTAATTTTTTTCTTTTTTTTATATTAATTTTTTTTTATTGGGAAAAACATATTTGGGGGTACAAGGAGGTGAGGGTTGGGGGCAGAAGGGTGAGGATGGTCCAGGATGCAGTTGCAGAGCTGCACAGTTTGGTCGGTGGGGGGAGCAGGTGAAGGAAATGATGAGGGTCAAGTGGGGACCAGATGCTACAGAGGAATGACAAGCATTTTCCAATAGTAATTAAACCAACTGTCTTATTGATTTGGGAATTGGATGCCGACTCTCTGGCTTCTTCATGCTGAACAGGGGAGTAGACATAAAGGAGGGAAGGGAGGACACTTTATCACCTTACTGGTGGTCTTGGGTTACAGCTGCTTGCCTTCTTGCTCCGGAGGGCCGCGACGGTTCGCACCGAGCCGGGGGCCAAGGTCAGCCCGCCCCGGGCAGAAGGCCACGACGACTCGCCCCAGGCAGAGGGCCGAGGGCAGCCCGCCCCGGGCAGACGGCCGCGACGGCTCACCCCGGGCAGGGGGTCGAGGGCAGCCCGCCCCGGCAGATGGCTGCGACGGCTCGCCCCAAGCTGGGGGCCGAGGGCAGCCCGCCCCAGGCAGAGGGCCACGAAGGCCGAAGTAGTCTTTTTTAAAAAAAGAAGAAGACAAAGTGTGCGTAAGTGTGTGTGTGTGTGTGTGTACCGTCAAATTGGATCTGGCTGGTACAGGAGACTGCCCCTCCTTCTCCAGCAGAGCATGAAGTAGAGTCTGGGTTCCCCCCCCCCCAGGTGCCTGTCGAGGCCTGGGTTTCAGCTGTCCACACCACAGCAGTGGGCAATGAGCTTAAAGCCCCTGATGGCTCTGGGCGCTGACTCTCACCAGTGGCTATGGATGAAGTCACAGGCGATTTTCAGCCAGCGTCTATTTTTTAATTTTTTAAAAAAGTTTACTGTTTTTTTAAAAAAGTCTTTTCTCTTTTTATACCTCAGTTTTTCCATCTCTAAAATGTAAATAAATAAATACAGTATGGTTCAACATAAGAAAGACAAAACAAAACAAAAAACCAAACCGAACCAAAACAAAACAAAACCCCACCTCAGCAAGATATAAATAGATGTGAATTTACTCAACACAGTGAGAAGTATATATGCAAAATATAGAGCCAACTTTATTCTCTACTGAGAGAAACTAAATCCATTCCCCTCCCAAAAGGGACCAGGCAAAGATGCTCACTATTGCCACTCCTATTTGACATTTTACTGGCAGTTCTAGTCAGCTCAACAAGGCAAAAGAAGAAAATTAGAGGCATCCAAATTGGCAAAGGTGGTGAAACTGTCACTCTATGCAGACGATATGATTGAGTACATAGAGAACCCCCAAATATGCAACAAAGAACTGTTAGACCTAGTAGACTAATTTAGTCAAGTGGCAGGATATAAGGTCAACATCTAAACATCAGTTGAATTTCTCTACAGCAATAAAGAAAGCACAGAAAAGGGAAAAACAATAACATTACAGTAGCCAACCACAAGATGATATTAGGAATTAACCTAACGAGACTCACAAAAGACGTTTATAAGGAAAACCTACAAAAATACTATTACAAGAAACAATAAGAGATCTACTAAATAGAAAACCATTCCCTGTTCATGGATAGGAAGACTGAACATTGTGAATATAATTGTCCTACCAAAAGCAATCTACATGTTCAATGTAATCCCAATACACATGCCAAATTCATTTTCAAGAAGATAGAAAAGAGAGTATATATTCAAATACACCAATCAGCAACCCCCAAAAAAAAGAAAGAAAGAAAAAAGAAGATAGAAAAGACAATCTACAGTTTCATTTGGAAAGAGACTCAGAATAAGCAAAGATTTACTGTAAAAAAAATGATGTAGAAAGCATCTCATTTCCTTATCTCAAAATGTACTACCCAGCCTTAGTAATCAAAATAGCATATTGGTGCAATGACAGACACATAGACCAATAGAATGGGATGGAACGGAATAGAGAAATCTGATATACCTACAATTTGCTGTTATTTGACAAGGACCCAAAACTCTTTGAATGGGGAACCTCTTTAACAAATGGTACTGGAAAAACTGGACATTTACCTGCAGGAAACTGAAACAGGATCCACATCTTACACCATGCACAAAAATCAATTTAAAGTGGATCAAACACTTAGGGTAAAACACAAAACTATAAATATCATAAAAAATAAAATGGGAACAAATGTAGGAGCCCTAGACTGTGGCATAAAAAGATTTGTGAACATAGCCAACATTGTGCAACCTGGACAGGATAAAATTGATGAATGAGACCTTCTTAATATGAAATCCTTGTGTTCATGAAAAACTTACTCCAATAGGGTGAATAGAAAGCTCACAGACTGGGAAGTTAAAAGGAGCTGGTGAGTATGTTTAACTCATGGTGACTAATTTGGTCCAATATGATGAGTGGAAGCGAGAAGCACACAGTAATGAAGATACAGGTTGAATTTAGATATGTTCTTTTGGCACTGTCCGTGGAGAATGATGAATGGAAAAGTGAAAAAGGTTGCTGGCCTGTGGAGCAGAGAGTCCTGAAGATCCCTAATGAGTTGACTTAGTCCATGTGGGGCTCAGGCTACATGAAGGCACCAGCCAGTCTGGACACAGGATGAAGTTTGGATTCCTCAGTTTGCATCTAATGCTTATTTGGACCTAGCCACAGAAAGCTGGGATGAGACAGATGATCAGTACCGAGCAACATAAAGAGAAGATGTTTCACTCTCTGAGCTAGTGTTGATTGCTATAATCTGGTGGTTTGCTGTGGACAGGACCTTTGTTGATAGACAAGGGTGCGCAAAATTTCAATAGTAAAAGAAAACTCTTCAGAGAAAAACACTTGCTTCTTCAGAGTACTGATCTAATAGGAATGGACAAATCACAATTTAACTAACTAAAATGAGAGAATTGAGGCATAAGGTATGAAGTAATGACGGAGAAGGGAAGACTGATTCTTTGGATATGCAAGATAGTGGATCTAAAAGCTGGAGGGTAGTTTGTGATGTTAGGACTTTTGAAAATGACTTTTATTCCCATTGCTATTAATCCTCTCTGGGGGCATGGTATTCAGCCACCTCAAATACTGTGAGGCCAATATAAGGATGAGAGCTAATCTGACTGTAGAGAGATTTCATTTTTGTTGTTCTTAGGTGCTGTTGAGTTGAGCATGACTCATAGTGACCCTATGAAGAAAAGATCTGAACCCTGTTCTATCCTTCACCATCCTTGCACTTCCTGACACACAAAAGCACAATAATTGCAGCAGTCACCATGTCAATCCACCTGGTTGAGGGTCTTCTTCTTCTTCTTTGTCAGCCTTCCACCCTTGCCAACATTATGTTCTTCTCCAAGGAATAGCACCTCTTAGCAACATGTCCAAAGTATGTGGGTTAAGCCTCATTCTTGTCTCCAAATAACACTCCAGCTGTACCATCTCCAAAATATATCTGTTTGTTTTCTTGGCTGTTCATGAGATGTTCAATGCTCTTCTACAACACCACAGATCAAAGGCATCTTCCCCCCCCCCTTTTCTGTCATCTTTATTCATTGTCTAGGTTTTGGATTCATTGCTAGTAATTGGAAAGACTATGGCCTGATTCAGATACATACACCTTAGTCCTCAAACTACCATCACTACTCCTCAATAATTTGAACAAGTCCCTAACCATACGTAGGTTTTCCTAGTGTAATGCATCTCCTTATTTCCTGACTGCTCATACCAAGGGTGTTAATTGTGGATCCAAACAAGATGAAGCTGTTGACAGTTTCAGTCTCCTCTCCATCCATCATGACACTGCCTATTGGTCCAGCGGTAAGAGTCTTTGTTTTCTTGATATTGAGACACAATCCATACTGAAGGCACCATTCCTTGAAGAGACCATGACACCAGGATTATAATTGGTGATGTCAGATGGATTCTGACTGGAAATAAGGAATACCGGCAGAATGTCTATTTAAATATATGATTTATTGACTATGCAAAGGTGTTTGACTTGTGTGGATCATGACAAGTTGTGGCTGACATTGAGAAGAATGGGAATTCCAGTGCACTTGATTGTGTTCATACAGAACCTATACCTGGATCAGAAGACTGTTGTGTGAACAGAGCAAGCGAGCACTACATGGTTTTAAACTGGAAAGGGAGTGTGTCAGGGTTGTATTCTCTCTCTCTCCCTACCTGTTCACTCTGTATGCTGAGCAAATTCTCCAAGAAGCTATGAAGATGAATGTGGCACACTAGGATTAGAGGGAGATACATCAATAACTTGTGTTATGCAGATGTTACAACCTTGCTTACTGAAAGTGAGGAGGACTTGAAACAGTTATTGAAGAAGATCAAGGATTACCTAACAGACCCCTGGAGACCCTGGAGACAGAGCCAGAATTAAAGTTTTGCTTGTGGGACAATTGAAGAAAGCTGATTTGTGACTATTATAAGACAGAACTTGCTGAATGATTGAGGAAATTATAAGCTTTTCTTTGCATTTGTGTTTCTGACTTCAACATGGACTTTCCCTTGTTGATTGAGAAGTTGTCTGAACTAATTGAGGTATTGTGCCTTGCAGTTAACCAGGCTTAGGACTACTGTTCACTAAAACTTGCTCTTTCACTTTGTAATATCCTTAGCTTTCTCCTGCCCTCCAATCTATTTCCTTAATAAATCCTACAAAAACTGTGAAAAAAATAGAAATAATAGCTCTTACCTTGCTACAATGTTGTAATAATGACAGGGGGAAATACATTATGTATGAATATATACTATACTAAATATATATAAATATATACTAAATATATAATAATAAATATATACTAAATATGTAATAAATATATATGAGATACTAAATATATAAACTAATACATTAGACACAATACTTTTCCTTATTTTCAAATATAGAATCAGTTTCTAGGTTAAGAAAAGAAAAGTTAAGCCAGTTACATTTTTAAAAAAAATTATTTTGTCATTTTAACAAAAGTTTACAGGAAGGTTAGATTTTCATTCATTCATTCATTGTTGCACATATTACCCCTTCTCTTGCCCTAAGTTGACACTTTTCTTTTCATTAGTTTATTTACAAAATTCTTACACAAATTCTCTCAATTTCCCTCACCCCCCACCCATCAAATTGTAAAAATCAATGATTAATCCCCTCCTGTCCCAGCACATCCACATCCCTCTGCTTCCAACCTCTTCACCCCTCCTGGATCACTACACTCCTTCTACAGTAACAGTCTTATACAATATTTATCCTTGTGTGACTGAGTTAATTCACTCAGTATAATGCTTTCCACAGTCCCTCTCAAGTTAGGTAATAATTTACAAAGTTATTGCTCCTGCATGCTGCATAGTACTCCATTGTGTGAATATACCATAATTTCTCAATCCATTCATTTTGTGGTTGGACATTTGGGCTGTTTCCATAGTCTTGCAATGGTGGATAATGCTGCTATGAACATTGGTGTACAAATCTTAGTTTGTGCCTCAGTTCTCATATTCTCAGGGTATATTCCAAATAATGGAATAGCTGGGTCATACAGAATTTCTATGTTCAGCTTTTTGAGGAGCACCAGACTGCCTTCCAGAATGGTTGCACCATTTTATAATTCCACCAACAATGTTTAAGAGTTCCTACCTCACCACATCCTCTCCAGCATCTATTACTTGCTGCTCTGTTAAACTTTGCCACTCTTACTGGATTGAGATGGTACCTCATTGTGGTTTTGATTTACATTTCTCTTATTGCCAGTGATTTAGAGCCTTTCTTTATGTGTCTGTTTGCCACAAGAATATCTCCTCTGTAAAAATTCTTTCCATGTCTTTTGCCCATTTTGTAATTTGGTTATCATTCTTTTTCTTGTGGAGGCCCAGAAGTATTCAGTAAACTTTTGTTATAAGACTCTTGTCTGAGATGGTATTACCAAATGTTTGTTCCCTCGAAGGTATAAAGAGACTGCCAAGTACAACCAGAAATGCACAATCTAATGAGGATAAAATTGATGCATGGAACCTTGTAAAGATTAAATCTCTATGCACATTCAAAACTTTTTCCAACAGGGTGAAAAGAAAATCTACAGACTGGGAATAAACCAGTTACTTTTTATTTCTCAGTTGAATTCATTAAGATATCTTGGTGGCACAATGAAACTTGGTCTCATATACTCTGAGCACGTTGTCAGGAAGGCACCAATACCATGCTGGGAAAGGTAGAGAGAGGGTCAGCAAAAGAGAAAAAAAAAAACAACACCCCACATAACCTTCAGTGTAATGGATTAACATAGCGACTGAACAATGGGATTGAGCATAGAGGAAATCATGAGAATGTCAAAAGATGGGGCAAAGTTCACATCTGTTGTTCATAGTAATGAGTTGGCAACTAAAAACAGTAACAGTCATCTCTAGAGTTGTTGTTGATTGCTATCAGTTGAGCATGACTCATAGCAAAACTACGAACAAAAGTTCTAGAACTTTTCTGAGCACTGTTTTATAACTATGGCCATTTCTCTAAGTTCATAGAGTTTCCAGAGGCATGTTGTTTAGGAAGTGGATGCCACTCCTGCTTCCAAACCTGTCTGAATCTGGGGGCTCTGGCAAACACTGTCCACCATGGGTAACCACTATGGTATTTGACACACCAGTGGCACACGGTTGAGCATCATAGCAATCTCAGGTTACTTCAGTATACCATCAGTATATCATTCAATCTAGATTTAAACTTTGCAGGAAATAGAGGTCCTCAATTTCTTTTCAGAAGTTAGTAACAATGAAGGGAGACAATCTCCAAAACTCCTCTTAGAATACCTTCTATGGCAGCCTTTACTATATATAGCAAGCTAGCTGTTTCTGAAGCATAGGCTCTGTCTTTATGCAAACATTACCTAGTTTAATGAGCCAGAGAGAGATGATTAAATGCCATATTGTCTGAATAGAAATAAATCTTCTGACTGCAGTAACATCCTTCTCATTATGACTCTGACCAAAGCCTTTTGGAATAATTTTGTTTGTTTTTCATTTTAGTATGAAAGAATCCCTACAATATGCTTCTCAGATAATTTGATTATACCAATTCTTACAGCATTTAACACATTTTTTCCTTGAATTAGAGAAAAAAAATGAAAGTACTGTACAAACCTCTTAGGTAGCTAACTTTAATTTGTGATTATTTCTCTCATGTGCCTATCATAATTTTTACTAGGTTCTAAATTCCTTAAGGGTTTTTATTGTTATGTGCCCTTGAGTCGCCTGCAACTATAGCAACCCTATCTTGAGCCAGTCTTATTGTCATCCTTAGTCACTGTCCAGCTCTTTGATATAGAAACTTTAAATTTTTTAAAAATTTTTCCTTGAGCACAACAAAGACCAAATAAGAGATGGAATAAATACTCAACTTCTGTAAGCATATATTCAGCACATGAGTGGCTTCCCTAGTCTGAGGAGATTACAATAGGAAAACCCACACATCTTCACCATCAGCCCTTGAAATCTCTCCCATGCCTTTCTTTCCTCTTTTTCCTATAGTTCTACAGGACTGCTTACCATCTCCAACCCTGCTTACCTTTAGTTCTGTTTGCAAAATGAAACTTAATAATTGATGTTGTCAATCACTACTTTCCCCAGATCAGCCCCACTAAGGATTTTATTTGGCAACTTCAGTTTTGTTGGTGAGTAGAATCAATTCAATCCAGTTTTCTTGAGGCATGGAGGATCTAACATTTTTCTCTTTCCCCTCATTATGGTACCTTCCATTTCTTTTTTTTTTATAATCTGTTGTCAAAAATCTTTTCTTTTCCTTTTTTTCCCCAGTTCAATAAAAGAGATAATTTATTGAGGGCCCAGGGCTATGGGATCTCAGAGGGAGGTCACTTGCAAGAGGCAAGGGAGCCAGTGAAGAGGGAGCTCTTATTTGGCCTACTTCTTGGGGTGCTGGTTGTTGTAATGCCCATTCTTCTTGCAGCAGTTGATAGCACGGGGATGCAGGTGAGATGAGCACTTGAGGTAGATTATCTTGTCACAGTTATACTTCTGTGCTAGCTGGTGCAAGGAAGCTTCGATAATACCACCATGCACACTCAGCACCAGATGCAGGGTGGACTCTTTCTGGATCTTGTAGTCAGAGAGTGTACAACCATCCTCTAGCTGTTTGCAAGCAAATACCAGTCAGTGGGGATGCCCTCCTTCTCTTGGATTTTGGCTTTGACATTCTCGATAGTGTTACTGGGCTTAACCTCAAGAGTGATGGTATTGCCAGTCAGGGTCTTCCCAAAGATCTGCATCTCTGTATCTGCCATTTGGCTGCCTCAATGAAGAGAGCCAAAGTACTAAAGAGCAATGGTGCTAACTTAAACACTAAAATGTACCTGTTCCAAGTCATGGTCTTCTCAATTACTTTCAATGCAACTGAAAATTGGACAATGAATAAATATAATAGAAGAAGAATTGATGTCTCTGAAGAGTACTGAATATCACAGAGACAGTCAGAAGAACAAGCCAGTCTGTCTTGGAAGAAGTGCAATCAGGTTGCTCTTTAAAGGCAAGGATGTGTCTTCTAGGTTGCAACACCCCCATGATACATCTTCAAGGATATGAACATGTACGGCTAAGCACAGTTAATAACAGTGCATCTAAATTCCAAAATCAATCTCCATAATAG
>NW_006399897.1:3671539-3688782 GCF_000299155.1 Elephantulus edwardii | reverse complement strand
TGGACAAGAACAAACTGGGAGGAGGGTAGAGAGAATAGTGCAACAATGAATGGAAACCCAAAATCTCTGTAAATGTTTATGAAAATTAATAAAATATAGAAAAAAAAATAAAGGCAAGGATGGTGAAACTTCATCGCATGTACTTCGAACATGTTGTCAGGAGAGGCCAGTCCTTGGTCAGTCCCATCAGGCTGGGAAAGATGGAGGGTCAGAGAAAGAGAAGACAACCTGAGAGCAAACATCTCTTCCTGGCTTTATGGCACTGATTTTCTTTAATCTTGGCCACTGAGAGCAAATAGGCCTCTATGGGGTCATAGCCAGCTTCTGCCAATACATCCCAGTAGTGAAGCAGGTGCAACCTTGTCCAGAAGCTCGGGATTTTTGACGTACAGTCTATGATGTTAGGACTGGAGAGAAAATCGCACAACCCCTCCCAGGAGCCACTCATCTTCATATGCCACAGCAGTTCTGGAAAAACTCGCCAGAAAGCAGATTGCCGCTGGAAGAATCTGACCAAGACTTGGTGATAATGTGTTTTCCTCTGATTCACTGGGTTCTGAAAGGTGTGTGCACTGCTTTCTCTGATGGGTGTGATTACGCCCAGAAGTGTGTGCTCCACAGCGTTCCTTAGAGACTGGTGCCGAAAATACAGGAGGTCATTTGGCTTCTCAAGGATCCACTCTTTGGTTTCGTTGCAGAAGGCAGCCCAGTGCCGTGGGGTCACTTTATAATGATTCCTGTAGCCTAGCATGTCCGAAAGCTGGAATATCTCATCTTCTGCCAATCCACAATGTGAGATGCTCAGTAAGCACAGGGTGTCGGCCACCCAGCCATCCAGCCCTCTCCACAAGTCACCGTGTCTGAATTTGCTGTTTTCTTTTACAAAGTCCAGCTGTAGTCTTCAATCCAACGTTTCATAGTAAATTCCCAGAGATCATGAATAGAGGCCACTTCCAGTATTCCTTCATACACTGAGACTCATTTCTGTAAATCTTCCATTCTTGAAATTCAGTGGCTAGCATTGTGAGTTTTAAAGGATTGAGGTTAGCTTTTTCCCTCATAGTTTGTCCGCTCTGTTGGAAGGTGTCGTTGGGAAAGGAGAGATGCTGTTTAAAGATGTTGAATGCTTCTTCCTCTCCTGTACTGATGAGCTCTTCTGTCTTCGTGTCCTGGAGAGCACACAATGACTTGTAGGGCAGGCTAGAGGAGACCGTGCTCATGATCAACTTGCAATGGGGAGAGAGGGAATCTGGTAGCCAGGAAAAATCTTTTGCCTTCTGTCCTGAAATCCCATAAACACCAATCAATTTTTTTTCTTCAATTTCATCTAGTACAAGTATATATGGTTTTGAGCTGATGGAAGCAATGAACACTTCGACAAGAAGTGAAAAGTGATATTGGGGTCTTCATGAAAAACATCAGTTCTGAGCTGAGTACCATAGTTTCTGAACTGTAATTCTGTGATGAAATAATGGATCACGGACATGATGTCACTGCTGTCATAGGTACTTCCCACAAAATAAGGGATCATCAGGACGTGTGGATGTTTCCTTTTGAAATAATTCACCCAGTTGGCAATCAGAGTGGTCTTCCCACAGCCAGAGTCTCCAGACAAGAGCAAAATAGACTTGTAAGTGGGTAGAGGATTTATTCTCAAACCAGAGTCTGCTGCACTGTTGGGATCAAATTTCACATCCTTTAAGGCAAATCTTTCCAAGACTTCAAAGGTCTTATTTGACTCTTTGGAAAGAACAAACATTTGCTCACACTTCTCAGTAAATTGTTCATGATAGAACTGTTCAAAGGTGTGCTTATGGTCTGTACTTCCATAGTAAATAGGGCTGCCAGGGTTCAGGTAAAACAGGACAGACTGGAGGAGTCTCTGTCATAAGATCTTAAGGTTTTTATTGTGCCCATCAACAAACGAATGGCTAGAGAAGCTGTGGTATATTCGCACAATGGAATACTATGCTGCATTGAAAAACAAGGAACTCATGCAATATTATTCAAAATGGTTAACTCTGGAGAACATTATGCTGAGTGAAATATCCCAGTCACAAAAGGACAAATATTACATGATGCCACTGTTGTAGAATGGGACTAACCTCGGGGTTGGGGAGAGACTGAGTAAGATGGGTTCAATAATGTATACTGCCCTGAAACAGAGGAGGGAGAAAACTGTTTAAAAGAGACATGTGACTAGGTATTTCTGTCATCACAGGAGTCTAGAGCGATGGCTACATGGTGGAGGGGACCTGGGGGAGGGTTTGTAAAACAATGAAAGAATCTTTTCTTTTACTTTTCCATAATTTCTGACTCATGTACTTATAACTTGTTAGTTAAATTTGTGTCTTCTAGGTTGCAACCCCCCCATGATACATCTTCAAGGATATGAACATGTACGGCTAAGCACAGTTAATAACAGTGCATCTAAATTCCAAAATCAATCTCCATAATAGTCTATGTGTTTCCTAATGCCAAAGGGGCCCTTTAGAGTAGTGAGAGAAGATCTTCACCCTGAAACCCACAGCGTCCCTTTTCAGCAGGAAGTAGCTAAAAGAATACACCATCCCCTTTTCCTTATAAATCAGGGTGAAGTCTCTCTCAGGGAGGAGTGATAGGGAATGGCAAAGGACACACTGACAAAGGAGATTAATCAGAACTGACTTTGACAAGCACTGTGGCAATTGGACAATTAAAACAGACATTCGGATGGCGGGGGAAGAAGAACAAACTGGGGCAGAGGGTAGAGAGAATGGTGCAACAATGAATGAATGAAAACCCAAAATCCCTGTAAATGTTCATTAAAACTAATAAAATTTAATAATTAAAGAAAAGATCTTAAGGTTTGGGACCGTTGTTGTTATTGGTACCTTCCATTTCTTGATGAGTTTCCTGTGTTATTCCAATATTATTGTTATGTGCATCAGGCTGGAACCTATTCATTGCTGATCCTACAAAGGGTTTCAGGGACAATGAATCAGACAGGAGGAAATTTTTTATTTTCATTTCATGGTTTTAAACCATGTACCTTTATGTTGGCAGTACAGATTCTTTTCACTTGGCCACTGATTAGATGAAGAGGTATTTGTATTATCCAGTAAATGAGTTTGAAAATGATTTGACCTAAACTCTTATTTTAAGAAATTAATCTAACATTGGTATTTTTTTGTGAAGAGTAGCAGAGCAAGATTCAGTAATTCTAGTCTGTAATAAGATGTTGCAATAAGTAAAATTCCAGGGTTACTAACAACAACAGCATAAGATTTTTATAAGATTTGAATTGTGTCAAATCATTCAGGACTACTTGGTCTATGTTATACATTTTAAACGGCATGTCAAAGATCATAAAGATGATATAGTATAGGACAAGATTCTAATCTGTAATTCACAGAGTTGCTATGAATCATAGTCAGTCCAACAGCACATAACAACAAACCACAAACAAAAGGTGAAGCTTTTGAAAAAGATAATTAAAATGTTATCTTGAACATACTGGCAAAAACAAGATTCCAGGAATTGACTGAATACAAATTTAAATGTTTCAACAAATGGCTTAGACACTGAAAGTGCTCATTTATTTATGACAAAAAATTTGAGAGACAGCTATCTGGCAAACTAATGGAAGAAGTCAATATTTATGTCAATTCTGAAGAAAGGAGATATAGTAGAATGTGGAAATTAGTACTATGAATAATATCTTGGAAGCAGGAGTGGCATCCAGTTCCAGAGTAGCTTACCTCTAGAAACCCTATGAACTTGGAAAAACGAAGAAAGTTCATAGAGTCACTATGAGTCACCTATGACTAGATGGAATTTGACAACAACACAATATGAATAAGATATTGATACAAGATGTAACCCATGTTAAAAGTGGTGGTTGTTGCTATTAAGTGCCATCAAGTTGTAGACAACTCATAACAACCCTATGAACAGAGGACGTGAACACTTGTATAACTTTAATCATTTCTCCAGGTTCATAGGGTTTCTGGAGGCAAGCTATATTGGAAGTGGACACCACTCCTGTTTCTAAGCTAATTTTAATCAGGAGTTCCACCAAACACTGTCCACCATGGGTAACCATTATATTGAACGTTACAGTCTTCATCTTCTACAGCAAATGTTTCAAGTCTTCTTCACTTTCTGCAAGCAATGTTGTGCCAGATGCATAATGCAGGTTGTTGATGAGTGTTCCTCCAATCCTGATGCCACTTTCTTCTTTAGAAATGTTAGCTTCTTAAATAATGTGCTCAGTATACAGATTGAATAATCAGTGAAAAATGGAGAAAAGATACAACCCTGACACACACCTTTTAAATTTTAGACCAAGCAGTGTTCCCTTGTTCTGTTAGGACAACTACTTCTTGATCTTTATTAAGGTTTTTGTAAGCAGAATTAAGTATTTGAAGATTCCCATTCTTCTCAATGTTATCCTTTAATTTTGTGATCTGCTTAGTCAATAAAACACAAAGACAACCTAGCATATTCTTTGTTTTCAGTCAAGACCCATCTAACATCATCAGTGATATACCTGTTGCCATGGCTCCTTCTGAATCTAACTTGGACTTTTGATAGTTCTCTGTTGATATACTATTGCAATCATTTTTAGATAACCATCAGCAAGATTTTACCTCCATGTGGTATTAATGATGATGTTTGATATTACCATTTTCTGTTGGATCATGTTTTTTGAAGAATGGGATCAAATATGAATCTCTTTCAGTCATTTGGCAGACTAGAATTGTTGCCAGAGAATGGTGTACATCAAGGGTTGTATCTGCTTCCTGAAACACCTAACGGGTCATCGATTCTTGGCGCCTTAATTTTTTTTTCTCGGAGGGGGCGTTCAGAGACAGTTAGGAATAACTTCTTTGACTTTAATTTAACAAGGCTGCATTACAAATATATTTTTAAGTGTACAGTAGAAGAATGCATATAAAATAACACTGTTTTAAATTTACACACTTGTGTTATTACAGTGATTCTTTAACAGAAAAGAATTAACTAGTACATATAAAGAATTACTTTATGCTACATTACCTTGAATTCAGATATATTTATACTGTCTGAAAGTTTTTTGGGTTTTTTTTCTGATTTTTTTCTTTTTTTATTAATGGTTTTTAATGCAATATAAATATTTTTTACAGCACATTTTTCCATTTACTTTTTTCCCCATTTATTCATTATTGCACGTTTTCCTTCCTGCCCACCCCTCCCTCTGGGTTAGTTTTTCTCTTTGTAAAGAAAAAAAAATATTTCATTGTTATACAATCCCCCCTGTCCAAGTCCACAGTGAGGCCTTATTTTATATCAATATCTTCAGTGCAGCATGGACTTCTTCCTTCAATATTATTATATCTTTATCATATGCTACTTTTTAAAATGGTTTCATGTCTACCAATTATTTTTTACTCAGTGACTGAATTTTATAGATAGGCCTTTTTAGTTATAATACATGGGAATCTAAATGATTATATCTGTGGAAAGAGACAATGGGAAAGATCAACATTAGTGAGAACAAACCTTGGCACTGATTGATCATTCATTGCAAATGTGCTCTTTAAGGTAGAAGTTGAAGAAAATGAAAATATTTTCATGAGAGCTGAAGTATGACCTTGAATATATCACATCTGAATTTCAAGAGCACCTCAAGAATAGATTTGATTTGTTACATTGAAAGCTAATGACTAACCATGAATAGAGCTGTAGAACGACAACAAGGATGCCAAGCACAAAAAAGGGAAAATGTCTTTAAAAAGTACAGGGGTGTGGGGGGGATGGAGGTGAGAAGACCAAAATGGATGTTAGACGCAACTTGGAAACTTGTTCTAAAAAATGGAGAAGAAATATGAATAGGAAAAATGATCAAGAAAGACTGCTGAACAAAAAGTTTCCAAACATTCTTTTAGAAGCGAAATATTATGGTTAAATGCTCAAAGACCTGTAGTTAGAAAACCAAAAGACAAGAATACACTCAACATTTCTAAAAATAAAAGAACTGAAGAACAAATCTTGAGTTCAAGACTTAAGGATTTTATGGACAAAATATTAAGTAATGCAAAAGGAAGGGGAAAAAAGTGTACTGTGGACTTGGGGGCATTGTATAACAATCAAAGAATTTTTTTTTCTTCAAAGAGAAAAAAGACCTGGGGAGGAGGGGTGATCAGGGAGGAAAATGTGCTACAATGAATGAATGGAGAAAATTAAATGGAAAGAATATACTGTAAAAATATATATATTGCATTAAAAAATCATTAGTAAAAACAAACAACCAAAAACTAAGAAAGTTTTAGAAAGATGAAGGAAGCAAGGAAACAGACAAATCTGACCTCTATTTACTTCACAAAGAGGAAGAATCCTCATCCTTAACTTTCACAATAAAAAACTAATTACCGTACATCTGGCATAGTCTCTACACTTGTGCTGCTCTATTCCTGCATCCAAAATCTGCTGTAATGGCCACATAGATCTCACAAAACCATACCCACGGTTATGGGATTTATAGAAAAATTAATGGATTATAATTCAGGTTTGCACTAGGATACAATTTCTCAGTCAAGACAGCTTCTGAAGTATGCTGTAGATCCTTTCTATTTCCATCTTGTGTTTTTAGGCAAATATCATAAAACTCCTTTGGTCCAACCAAATATGGCATAGCCCTTCAGTCCTTCAGCAAGCTTGAGTGAAAGCTCTGGACTCTGGCTCCATGAAGCAGCAGTACGAAGTCAACTCTATCTCTTGGTGACCTCTGGTTCTTTGCTGAATATGCTGCTCTTCTTGTATAAATCCTGGTCTGACAGGTACAAGAATCTCTTGCCCCAAAGGATGAATATACATTCTCTGTTTCTTCCTTGCTAGTGAAGATATTTACATCTTTCTTGTTAAATTTGCTCAGTATAAACTTGATGGTATGAACAAATCCTGTAATAGAGCAATCTCATAATGATTATTTTATACACATCCAGTGGTTAGGGAAGCAATTTTGAACAGCAAAGTTGTGACATCACTTAGTAAATACCATTTTAGAGGGTAGTATATGGTCAGAATTTCAAGTTACATTAAAGGTATCGGTGAAAAGGAAGGCTCCAAGAACTGACAGTATACTAATTGAGGTGTCTCAATAGCCCTGGATATGCTCATTCACTTGAGTCAACAAATTTAGAAAAGATATGGCAGATGACACAACTTTGCTTACAGAAAATTAAGAAGACTTGAAGCACTTATTGATGGAAATCGAAGACTATGGCATCAGTATGGATTATATCTCAACATAAAAACCCAAAATCCTCATAACTGGGCCAATAAACAGTACCAAGATAAAGATAAAAATTGTCATCGGATCCATGGCCAATACTCAAGGAAGCAGCAGCCAAAGAATATATTGCAATGGATCAATTTGTTGCCAAGCACCTTTAAAGGACAAATAAGCAAACATGCCTCTTTGAGAACTCGTGATTGTTCCAAGTGATGATATTTTTAATAGTCTTACATGTATTTGAAGGTTGGACAATGAATAAGGAAGACTGAAGGACAACTAATGCCTTCAAATTGCAGTTTTGGGAAAGAATATTGAATATAAGATGAACAACCTAAAGAACAAGGGAGCACTGGTGGCCTAGTGGATAAGAAGTTATGAAGCCAATCCAAAAGTAGATGGTTCAAAACTACCTTCTGGTGTTTGCTTCGACAGCACATATATTAAAATTGAAATAACGCAGAGATTAGCATGGCCCCTGCAAGGATGACAGGCAAATTCATGAACTATTCCATATTTTGACTCAATGTCTTTCCACTTCACCCCCCGCCCCCACCCCTTGTTGTGTACCATCTAATAGAATCTGACTGGCACAGAAGGAGATTGCTGTTTCTTCTCCAGCAAAGTATCTGGTGGATTAGAACCGTGTACCTTTACGATTGCAATGCAGCCTCTTGCCACTAGACCACCACAACTCCCTTAAAGCTTTCCGTATTTTAAAGAAGAAAACATAGATGGAATATGGGGGAAAGATTGTTGTTGTTGATGTTGTTGTTGTTATGTGCCATCGAGTCACTTGTGACTCATAGAGACCCTATGTACAACACTAAACTTTGCTCTGTCCTGTGCCAATTGCACATATCCGACACACCCATCCTGATTACCCCAGTCACTGAATCAATTCACCTCATAGAAGGCGTTCTCCTCCTGTGCTGTCCCTCTACCCTCCCAAGCATGATGTCCCTCTCCAAGGACCGGTCTCTCCTTACAACATGTCCAAAGTATGTTAGATGGAGCCTCAGAATCCTTGCCTCCAAGGAGCCACCCAGTTTAACCCTCTCCAGAATGAATATGTTTGCTTTCTTAGCAATCCATGGTACCCTCAATACTCTTCTCCAGCACCACAGCTCAAAGGCATCAATTCTCCTTCTATTCTCCTTAGTCACTCTCCAACTATCTGATGCATAACAAGTGTTTGCAAAGACCATAGCCTGTATCAGACACATCTTGGTCTCCAGAGATACACCATTGCTCTTCAGTACTTTGGAGAGGTCCCTAACAGCAGACTTTTCCATCGCAATATGTCTTTTATTTTCCTGGCTACTGGTGCCAAGAGTGCTGACTGTGGAGCCAAGCAAACCAAAGCTGTGAACAATCTCAATTTCTTCACCATCCATCCTGATGCTGCCAATTGGTCCAGTGGTGAGAATCTTAATGAAAGATAAATTTTCTCTTTTGTAAATGCCTTAGAAGAAGTTATAGAGTTTGAGAGGAGAAAAAATATTTAAATTTTGATATAGAGAAAACAATGTGATTTAAAAAATAAATATTTTACTTTTTCAAAAGTTAAAAACAAACACAAACATAAAAACCCCTACTTGCTTCCCTGCTGATTAAAGATGGGCAATCTACTCTTATGCCATTCACAGCCACAAGAACCTGCTGGAGAGTCAGCTATGAGTTAGTTCTGACTCAAGAGCACCTAACCAAAAAAAAAAAAAAAAAAAAAAGAGCACCTAACAAGAATTTAAAGAACAAGTAAATCTGGTTTGGAAGCAATGCAGCCAGAATGTTTCTTAGACTAAGTATGTCAGAGAAATTAATATACTTGTGTATATTATCATAAGGGACTCATCTGTGCTGAAAGATATTATGCTTGACAAATGATCGGCAAAGGAGATGTAGAACTTCTATGTAATTGATTGACATGGTAGTTTCAACAGTGGACTTAAGCATAACAGAGATTGTGAGAACGGTACAGCATTGGGCAGGGTTTCCTTCTTTTGTGCATAGGATCACTGTAAATTTGAATCAAATTGAAAATATCCAACAAAAAATACACATAAAGAAATTATTTCTGGTTTAAAAAACCCGAACATAACTTACGAACATCGAGTAGGGGAGGTTTTGAGTCATAAAGACTTCACTAGATTTCTGAAGCTGTGAATCGTAAAGGGCAGAAACTATCCTTCTTTCTCTGGCCCATTGGTTGGTGAATTGGAACAGTCAGCATTGGGGTGCCTTTGGATCAGCAGCATAACATGCTATGTATTAAGTCACCACAGCTCCTCCTTCAATTTACTATTAGTAACTAGTATTTTTTTGTATTTAGTTATCATTTTCATTTGTACTTTTATAAATAATGACTTTAACAATTATTTTCTAACTCTTTTCCCCTAATGCAGTATTTTTTTAACCCCTTTAGACAGTAAAAATGAAAATTTTTGTTTTGTTTAATTTACCAATTAGATTTTGTTGTGCTCATTGCTTTTTTGCTAGATATTTTTTTAAAAAATAAATTTCAGTTAATTTTTTTTACTAAATTAAAAGATTTCCAAATCTATAAATATTTTATGTCTTAGCTTGTTTGTTCTTGTATAGTTGTGGTCGTACACAACAAACATTTAGATTAGTTTATTTTGCTTATGGAGGTTAACGTCAATGCTTATAACTGAGTTATTACACAGTTACATGCTCATTGGAGAAGCTCTGTAAATGGAACTGGTTCTTTATCTTGGCACCCCAAGTGTGGTATTGTTTTGGAGAAAGGAAGTTTCTAAGAAAAAGAAGTTGGCAAATTGCCATGATAAACACTCGAGGATAACTCTCTGTAGTTACTGAGGGTTTGTAAAATGAGATTTTAGATTTTTATAAGGGTGATTTACCCACAAAGCTTACTGGGACAAGGGATAATAAAGATGATAGGGAAAATTATCAACCTATAGATAAAGTGCTAAGTCATTATTGTGATTAATTAATATTTTATTATTTTACTTATTTATATAATATTATTATGATAATATTCATACATTTATTCATTGATAATGTTTAACTGGACACGGCCTGTTAAGAGTAGTAGAGAATATCCAGCTTATTATTGCACCCTAAAATTACCTTAGCATAGTGTGGGACAAAGAACACCTGCACTAATAAATATGTCTGTTATTGCCTATTCTCTTAGTTTTACTTGTAGATTATGTTATAGGTGTGTGGGAGAGAAACTAGTCAGGCAACCTCGTATATCTCTGGCCTAGCTATATGCTAATTGTGGTTTATAGGAAAGTTAGGTAAGTCACAGCTGCAGGATATCTAGATGATGGACCATTGTTATTAACACTTTTATTAATAAGAGAGCTGTTAATGAGCCAGACATTGTTCTCTGATCTGTATACAAATTGTCTCATCTAATCACTTTTTAAAAAATGGGGAAACTTAGACTGAAATGTAACATCTCTCAATAAGTGACGAAATGAAGATTCTAAACAAACCTGTTTTCTCAACTCTCAAGCCTACGTTCCTCAACAATATTGAAATAGCTCAGAAATCTTTGAAACCATAACCTCTTTTGAAAAATTTGGGGAAAATGATGAAAAAAATAAAAGGTTCTGCATTCTTTCCATTTCCTATAGATTTTGTAGCAGCTCTAGCAAAGGATTAAAACTAGTTTTAACATCAAGAAATCTACCAGGATCTTGACAATATTTTCTGACTGTTAGAATTTTTGGCTAACAAATAGGAAATATTTTTCTAAAGCATTGCACTTGAGAAAATGTGACATGCCATGAGAAAACTGGCGAAACAACAGTTACCCAGATTATCCAAAGTGAGGTCTGAGTAGTTAGCTGATGTCATACAGGGCCTATGGAAACGAGTTTGACAATACCTGTAAAATTAACTGCAAGACTTGAGGAATTGTATCCAAATATCCATTTTCTGGTCAAATCCCGTTTTCTCTCCTCCACCTCAAAAGCAGAAAGGAGAAGATGGGGGCTGGAGAATTGTATCCAAATTTGTTTTTTTAAGTGAATCTCTCTTTCTGTATGTATAAACAAAATACTTCCCTTCACCTCCAAAGCAAAATAGGAGAATGAATGGCTCAAGCATGTATTGGGCAATAGAAAAAAAGGCATCAACTTTCAACATGTTTTGGTTAGGCCACTTGGAAGCATGTCCAGTTGACTGTATATTGTTTTGAGTTCTTAGGAACTGTTAGAGCAGGTGCTATTTATTTTACTTAGACATCTTAAACACAAAATAAAACAAAAGACAAGACAAAATAGAACACCTCCAAAAAAAAAAAAACACACTATGAATAATGAGATTGTTTCTTCTGCCTACCAAAGAGAAATTTATTTCTATGCCTCTAGTTTTAGAACACATTTGTTTATTTAATGTATCAACAATGTCTGCCCTATGTCCACTCAACATGGTATATTTAAAAGTAACTAACTTGCCATTTATAAAATTACTCTTACCTATCTTTTCTGTTCTTCATATTTCTTGGCTTTGCAATAACATATAGACATCTGTATATAGTTCCAATCCAGAATCATTACATGTTACAGAAGATGGATAGCTATGTTTCAGTAGGAACTGTATAAGATTCCCAGGTCTTCTGGTATCCATTATTTTCTTAAAAGTAAATCTGGCAATCAGACTTTGAATCTAAATTGAACTTATTTTGATCCCCTCCTCCCTATATCTCAGTAAAAGAGAAAACTTAGACTAATATAGTGGTCAAATGTAGTTCTCTTTAAAATTCTTTGCATAAACACTGATTGTTTTGTATCATTTTTGGCTCTGTGTATCTTTGCATTTCCATGGTAAAATTACTGGAAAGAAAAGAAGCTATACAGCAAATGAAACAAATGAGTCATAAGGGTTGAAGAGCAAAAATATAAATATATCAAAATACCTTAGAGCATCTTTTAGCAATTTTGTTGAAGTCATATTGAACACTTTTTAAAAGGTCATATTAAAGAGATTGCATTCGTCAATTTTCATTGGTGATCTTTATCTCAACTCTGTCACTTTAGATTAAGCTCATGTGTAGATCCAACTCATCATCAGTGAAAGTAGGGAGAATAGTCCCAGGTCTTAAAAACCATTGTCTTAGTATCATGTAACATTGTTCCCATTGACTCCACTTAGGATAATAACTCTTACTAGACTCCATGGCTTGTAACAGTAACAACAGTGGAAGACGCTGAAAATTGCCAAACTGAACACACGCTGTTCAAATCCACCAGCTGCTCTGTGGGAGAGAGTTGGGCAATCTCCTCCTATGTGATCTACTGTCCCTGAAAATCCTCTGAAGGGTCAGCTGTGGCTGAGTTCCCACTTGACAGTATATAACAAGCAACAAGTAGTGTCAAGCCATTGGACAGGACTGCAGAAAGAATTCTTGATGCAATTTTCCTGGAGATAAGTTGGAAAAATATTTGCCAGGGTCTTCTGAAAAGTGACTCCATTGACTGTTTCTTGCAAATGAAAAAGGTCAATTAGTACCTATGGTTATCAATTAATTCCTTTAGCTTTGACATCTTTAACTCCATTTTAGATTCTTATTCATATTATGGATTTAATCTGGACTTGATAAGAAAGATGGATAGCAGTAAAAATGTCTCTTAATACACTTTTCAAATGAATACTTTAAATATTTTTAAATAAAAAAGAAAATCTGTTTACATTCCAGATTTTATTCTCCTGAATATTAATTTTTCCTTTGTTCCTTTGTTAATAAGTAGTGTAGTTGTGATTAGGTGCCATTGAGTAGAATACGACTCATAATTGACCCTATGAACAACACATCTGAACTTTATCCTTTCTGTGCCATCCTCACACTTCCTGACACAATAGAGACCATTGTTTCAGCCAATGTGTCAATCCCCCTGGTCGAAGGTCTTCCTATCCTTTGTTGACCCTCCAACTTTCTGAGCATCATGTCCCTCCGGAGGAATATCCCTCCTTGAAACGTGCCTGGAGTATGTGAGGCAGTCTCATCATACCTGTGTCCAAAGAGTGCTCCGGCTGCGCTCTTTCCAAGATGTGTTGGGTTCAATATTTGTTCCCATCCCAAAGAAGGGTGACCCAACTGAGTGTGGAAACTACAGGATAATATCACTGATTTCACATGCAATCAAGATTCTACTGAAGATTATCCAAAAATGACTGGAACAGCACATCAACAGAGAACTGCCAGAAGTTCAGGCTGGGTTTAGAAGGGGTCATGGTACTAGGGATATTGTAGCTGATGTTAGATGGATCTTAGCTGAAAGCAGAGAATAACAGAAGAATGCCTATCTGTGTTTCATTGATTATGCAAAGGCATTTGACTGCGTGGATCATAACAAACTGTGGCTGACTCTGAGAAGAATGGGAATTCCAGAACATTTAATAGTGCTAATGTGAAACCTATACTTGGATCAAGAGGCAGTCGTCAGAACAGAACAGGGCAACACTGCATGGTTCAAAATTGGGAAGGGTGTACGTCAGGGATGTGTCCTGTCTCCACACCTTTTCAACCTGTATGCAGAGCAGATTATCCGAGAGGTGGGGCTCTATGAGGAGAGGCTTGGCGTTAGGATTGGTGGACGATCTATCAACAATCTGCGTTATGCAGATGACACAACCTTGCTCGCTGAAACTGAGGAGGACCTCATGCACTTACTGCAGAGGGTCAAGGACTGCAGCCTTCAATTTGGACTGAGGCTCAATGTCAAGAAGACAAAAATTCTCACCACTGGACCAATCGGTAGCATCAGGATGGATGGCGAAGAGACTGAGATTGTTCACAGCTTCAGTTTGCTGGGCTCCACGGTCAACACTCTTGGCACCGGTAGCCAGGAAATAAAAAACCGTATTGCAATGGGAAAGTCTGCTGTTAGGGACCTCTCCAAAATACTCAAGAGCAACAGTGTCTCTCTGGAGACTGAGGCCCGCCTGACGCAGGCCATGGTTTTTGCAATCACTTGTTATGCATCAGAGAGTTGGACAATGACTAGGGAGGATAGAAGGAGAATTGATGCCTTTGAGCTGTGGTGCTGGAGAAGAGTATTGAATGTACCATGGACTGCCAAGGAAACAAACAGATTCATCGTAGAGAGGATTAAACCAGGCTGCTCCTTGGAGGCAAGGATTCTGGGGTTTCGTCTGACATACTTTGGGCATGTTGTAAGGAGAGACAGGTCTTTAGAGAGGGACATCATGCTGGGTAGAGTAGAGGGACAGCGCAGGAGGGGAAGACCCTCTATGAGGTGGACTGATTCAGTGACTGGGGTACTCGGGATGAGTGTCAGAGGCAATGAGATTGGCACAGGACAGAGCACGGTTTAGGGCTGTTGTACATGGGGTCACTATGAGTCGCAAATGACTCGACGCCACATAACAACAACAACAACAACAGTCCATGGAATTTTCAGCTCTCCAACATCAAAGCTCAAAGGCATCAATTTTTCCTCTGTCATCCTTATTCATTGTCCAGCTCTCAGATGCATGGCAAGTTACCAGAATGATCATGGCCTCAATCAGACACACCTTAGTCCTCAAACTGACATCATTAGTCCTCAATAATTTACAGAGGTCCTTAACTGTGGACTTTTCCAATGCCATACATCTTTTGATTTCCTGATTATTATCAAAGGTGTTAATTGTGGATCCAAGTAAGGTGAAGTTGTTGATCATTTCAATCTTTTCTCCACCTATCATGATGCTGCCTATCGATCCAGAGGTAAGAATCTTTGTCTTCTTGACATTTAGATGCAATCTATATTGAAGGCTGTGTTCTCTGATCCTCTGCAGGAAGTGCTTCAAGTCCTCCTCACTTTCAGCAAGAAAGGTTGTGTCATCTGCATGGTAGGCTATTGATGAGTCTCCCTCTGATCCTGATGTCACATTCCTCTTTACAGAGTCCTGTTTCTAAAAGTTAAAGTCTTGGTTTGTTGAGTCTAGTATTTTGCCCTAAATTTTTAAACTTCTTTTTAGGAACAACAGAATGATGGCGTGCAAAGATAATTTTCTTCGGATATAATGAAAAATGAAGTAAGAAGTAGATAATAAAGTTGCTTTGTTTTGTTTTGGGACCAGTCCATGCCCTGCGTTTTTTTTCCTTTCTTGCACTTTGGTGAGAGTGCTGAGGCAGCTTCTGTCATTTGTCATCCTTGCTTTTGCTCATAATTTAATTCCCACAGTTAAATAACCTTCAGGTGAGAGACTCTGCTCAATGGCTTGGGAGAATCCTGC
This sequence comes from Elephantulus edwardii, assembly GCF_000299155.1. Classification (NCBI taxonomy): domain Eukaryota; kingdom Metazoa; phylum Chordata; class Mammalia; order Macroscelidea; family Macroscelididae; genus Elephantulus; species Elephantulus edwardii. The sequence continues at coordinate 3,673,286 of NW_006399897.1, read as the reverse complement.
CCCCAAACAGCAACTGGGAAGACAATTAGAAGAGATTCAGAATGGAATCTGCCCTATAGGGGAGGGAGGAGCAAAGATCTTCATTTATTGATCCTTTGATCTGAGTTTGAACTTTGGACGGAACAAGAAGTGCATTTATAAATCAATTGGGTCTGCTTTCTGCAGGAAGCACAAAGTATTTTATGTCTAGCACACTAAACAGGTTTATCCAGGAATTTTTCTAAATCTCTCTTATTTTTTTCCCTAGACCCAAGCATTTCAAATGAAAATTTCCAAGATGTTAGAATGTCATATTCATAATCGATGTTAATGCTGCTTTCCAAGAAATCCTCTTTTATTTAATGCTTGATCCCCATTTCACTCTTTTCTCCCCATCTGGCAGTTGTCACTTAGGCAGATGGCCACCAGCTGGGAGGGCAGTTGCTTATCTCTCCCTGAATCCAGGGCTCCCCAGTCAACTTCCTTTGGGAGCACCTGGCATCTCCCCATTAGCTGGTTGGCTAGCTTAGATCCTTACTTATCACAACCTGAAGCCATAATGACGGCCCACCTTTATAAATTTGCGACCATATTTGATGCATTTTCTGACTTCGTAGTTATCTCTTGTCTTTCTCTAAGAGTTATGGCTTATATAGTAAGACAATCCTACTTTCGCCATAAGAGTTACATTAATGGAAAGCTGAAGGGAGAGAAAGTGCTCATGAGCAAATGGACAGAAAGAAAAAGAGAAAAGAAATATATTCTGACTAAATTACAAGCATAAGCTGGTGTTAAGTCTACTCTCATATTTGTGTCTATCATGACCAAGTTGTCTCAAAATTAAGTGTATTCTCCCCAGAAGTTGTTAAATGCAAAATATATGAACATCTTGTTTGTGATGCATGTACTATACAGCTAAAGGAATCTTGGTAGCAATGTGGTTAAAGCACTCAGCTGTTAATCAAAAGACTACTGGTTCTAATATACTAACAGCTCCACCATGGAGTTCCAACAGGGGAAACACTACAGCAATTTCCTTTCATGAGGCTTCACAGTCTGGGAAACATATGAGACAGTTGTACTCTAGGCTTCGGAAAGAAATTCTTTCTATTTTAAAAGATTGTTTTATGACTTTTGGTTCTTACTGCCCAATTCACTTGTGAACACGACTCTTCCTTTTGTCCATAGTTGCAGCTCCTCCTGACAAGCATATTACTGTTTTCACCTTTGTCTCTGAGCCTCTAGCTTGGCCAGAAGGGACTTGTTTTCTTGGAAGAAACTCTGTCCTAAATTAGAAATAGCTGTTATTTTTTTCCTTATTTTTTTTAAAATAATAGTTGCTTATTTATTGGGGCTTGGAGTGGGGGAAAGAACAGATTTAATAGAGTTGAAGAATGAATCTATCTTTGCGTATTAGTGTGTTTCTCCCACCTGCATGGAGACATATACGCATGAGCACACCATTGTTTTGTGTTACTTCAGACTGTAGTATGTAAAACTATATTTCATTTAATATCGTGCCTTTGGAATTGCAGTGCAGTTTCCTACCACTAGGCCACCAAAGCTCATTATCAAACAAACAAACAAACCCCCCTCATGGCTGTGGAGTCAGAACCAACTCTCAACCAAACCTCCAGCAGGTTTTCAGAGGCTGTAACCAGGTGGCTCCTTGGAGTCAAGGATTCTGAGGCTCCGTCTAACATACTTTGGACATGTTGTGAGGAGAGACAGGTCCTTGGAGAGGGACATCATGCTTGGGAGGGTGGAG
>NW_006399897.1:3649801-3671344 GCF_000299155.1 Elephantulus edwardii | reverse complement strand
ATAATGTTGCCTATTGATCCAGTGGTAAGCAATTTTGTTTTCTTGATGTTGAGATATAATCTTTATTGAAGCCTGTTGCCTTTAATCTTCTTCAGTAAGCTAAGGTACTTTATACCTTTCCTTTCTATAAGCAAGGTTCTGACAATCTACTTGAAACAGATTGATGAGGAGTCGACTGCTTTTCCGGGAATGTGTTTGACGTGCAGGTTTGCTCTGTCCCTGGAGTGAGACTAGCCAGCCTGGGCCTAGGTTTGAACCAGGAGATGGCCTTAAGCCCAAGGCAGCTGGGAAGTAGTGGCCATGTTGTTCCTGGTTTGGCCGGCTCCTCCCAGCTCTTGGGAAGCTCTCCTTGCCAGAAGGCAGGAGCGTGGTGGTGGGAGTGCAGGAATCGTGGCAAGCTTTTGGAGTTGACTGCTTTTCCGGGAATGTGTTTGACGTGCAGGTTTGCTCTGTCCCTGGAGTGAGGCTAGCCAACCTGGGCCTAGGGTTTGAACCAGGAGACGGCCTTAAGCCCAAAGGGCCCTCGGGCCTGTGGCCCTCAGCCAGGTTCAAATTGTCTTCCCGTCAAACATTCTTCTAGGTGGCATAGCACTGGTCTGTGCGTTGCTGTACAGAGGTAACTCGTGGTTGCTGTGATGCTGAAGCCTGTGACAGTGATGTGCCAATTGTGGTAATGGGCACCCATGGTGGACAGTGTTGGCTGGAGCTTCCGGACTAAATCAAGCCTGGAAGCAGGAGTGGCATCCACTTTCAAAATGGCTTGCCTCCGGAAACTCTATGTACGAACAGTGCTCAGGCTGTTCGTTCATAGGGTCTCTATGAGTCATCTACGACTCGACAGCATTAAACAACAATAACAATGACGACAACCAAGAGAGAGCTACGTTGTCCTAGTGGAAGGAAGCTGTGCTATCAAGCCGAAGGTGGGTGATTGCCATCTGTGGCCCTCAGCCAGGTTCAAATTGTCTTCCTGTCAAATATTATTCTAGGTGGTATAGCACTGGTCTGTGTGTTGCTGTACAGAGGTAACTCGTGGTTGCTGTGATGCTGAAGCCTGTGACAGTGATGTGCCAATCGTGGTAATGGGCACCCATGGTGGACAGTGTTGGCTGGAGCTTCCCGACTAAATCAAGCCTGGAAGCAGGAGCGGCATCCACTTCTGAAATGGCTTGCCTCCGGAAACTCTATGTATGAACAGTGCTCAGGCTGTTCGTTCATAGGGTCGCTATGAGTCGTCTACGACTTGATGACATTAAACAACAACAACAACTAGCATGAGAGGAGATTGTCCATCTTCCTCCTCACATATAGCTTGTGAATCTGAATCACTTTTGGGTTGACAGTGGAACTTCTTATCCACTAGGCTACCCTGTTATGATGTCCCCAAAACTCTATTAATGATTGTATACACTCAATTTTTGAATAATACAAAACCAAAATTACAGCCACAGTAAAATTCATTAAAGTCAAATTGGCTCGGAACCCAGAGCTTACTTTACTGCACCACTAGGGCTCCATTGTTTATGGATATATCAGGCTTGTTTGTGTGATCTTTTAGAAATATATACATAAATCTGTTTCTGATTTTTTAAAAAAATAAGTAACATTTCAAAAATTGATGACTTGATGCCTTATTTTTTTGAACATTTGTTTGAAAATCTAACTAATAGATATATGTTTATGGGCCCAAGGATATGCACCATTGTCCAAACCTAACCCGATTGATAACCATCCTGTACAACAGGTATAGCTGCCAAAATGGGTTTCCATGTATGTAATCTTTAAAAAAAGGCAGACTGCCACAACTCTGTCCCAAGAAGCAGCTGATGTGTCTTTTGGATACTGTTCTTTTGGATAGCAGAAGAGTGCTTAACCACTATATCACCATTGTTTTATTCTACAACTGTAGGACTCTTAAAATTATAAGACTTGTTGCCATGATTCCCATGAAGTGAAAACGTACCTACAATAAATAAGAGTGCCTAAGATATTCTATTTTTAGTTGATACATGTGACACTGGCTTCTCTGCCCTTTTGCTTACCTGCAGAACCTGGCCATGCCACAGCTTTGCAGACCTTTCTCAGAGCATTCTTGGTTATTTTCTTTCTTTTTCTAGGCACTCCTTGCTCACAGCAATTCAAGGTCAGTTCATCACACTTGAGCTCTCTGGGAACCTTATTGCCCTGTGTTGTCTGTACATATTCAGGCCAGGATTTGATAAGAATAATTTCACAGATGGTGGAATGCTCATTGTAAAACAAATCCAGCTCTTTACTATATTTGGTCATGGTTTATGGGGCTGATTTAAGATGTACAAGCATTGAGCTTTTTGAATTAAGATTTTCTCCCAATACAATCAGGATAAATATCCCATAGCAACATATATCACTCCTCTTCACAATATGCACACAATGCAATTTTAAATTTACCCACATTAGTTAAGTAAAATCTGTCACACATGCGTATTCCATGAGGGTATGTTATGACTAAGAAATATTTTGTTTAGCCATTGTATCCCTGGCACCTAACACAATGTCTCAGGACTAATTACTGTCGGTGTAATGAATGAATGGATCAATGACCAGCTGTTTTGCTGTAAAAATCAGACTAAATGAATATAGTTGAAAGTGGTTTAAATAATGCAAATAACTGTTACCGTTTACCATCAAGTTGTATTCCTCTCATACTTGACCCTCCAGCGGGTTTGGGGGTGGGTGTGGGGTATACTCATACTTACAAATCTCTGAAGTTTTCTGCTGCAGTAAATCTCACAGAAAGGAGATTGCATGGAGCAGATGGTGGACTTGCCTTTGCGATTGTAGTGCAGTTTCTTACCACTAGAACACCAAAGCTCCCTATACAAATGACTATAAAGTGTATATTACTGTCATCATTCAAGTCAGTGACACTAAGAATATGACTTTGTGTGTGTCAGATTAATTTAGAAAACTTGATAAATATGCAGATGCCTGACCCAGTCCCAGAGATTCTGATTCTGACGTAGATGAGCCAGAAGAGGAATTGAGAAATCTGTTATGTTATTGTTCCACTGCTGTGTTCTGTAGTGTTCTGTATTTAATGAGACAGTATACTTACATGTCTCTGAAATTTTCTGAAATGAAATTAGACTATGGAATCAAATCTACTTACAGATGAGGAAACTGAGGTGTAGGAAATTAAATAGCTTGCCCAAAGTAAGAAGGACCAGAAGCAGGACACACATACAAATCTGACAGATTATACGTGACATCTTGCCTTTTCATTGCTTAGATGTATCTAATAAAGATCACAAGACTTAAAATTGTTAATCATTAAATTCTTGAGTTAAAGTGTAAACTAGTGCTTCTTGACAAGTGAATTAAATCATGATAGTTTTTGTACATATATTCTTTTTTAATTATAATTTCAGTGAAGGTTAATAGAGCATAATAGTTTTCCATGTAAAAACTTAAATCCTTATTTTGGTGATATTATCTGTAATTTCCTCAATATAACAGCTATTTATTCCTCAGCTCCCCATGTCTTCCTCTTTTTTCCTGACCCTGAGCTTTGGCTTAGGGCAAGTTCTGTCTTTTATTACCTAAAGGGATTTCTTGTATTGAGGACAACATTTATTCCCGGTGTTAAAATTCACTTCATGTTGCTATTGTTGTTTTATGTGTTATGAGTCAACTACAGCTCATAGTGACTTTTTGAAGAAAAGATTCAAGCTTCGCCCCTGTGATGAGCCATCCTCATGATCTCTGCCATGCCCGAACCCACTCTAGAGGTTACTGTGTCAGTCTATGCCAGTGAGGGTGTTTCCTTCTTTTACACACCGCTTACTTTTCTAAGCACCATATTCTTGGGGCATATATCAGCATTTGTCAGACAAAAGTCTGTGTGTGTGTGTGTGTGTGTGTGTGTGTGTGTGTGTGTGTGTATTTGTTGTTGTTGTGCCGTCAAGTCGCCTGCGACTCATAGCGACCCTATGTACAACAGCCCTAAACTCCGCTCTGTCCTGTGCCAATAGCACTGTCTCTGACACTCCCATCCCAATTATCCCAGTCACTGAATCAATCCACCTCATAGAGGGCCTTCCTCTCCTGCGCTGTCCCTCCACCCTCCCAAGCATGATGTCCCTCTCCGAGGACTGGTCTCTGCTCACTACATGTCCAAAGTAAGTTAGACGGAGCCTCAGAATCCTTGCCTCCAAGGAGCCACCAGGTTTAACCCTCTCCAGGACAAATCTATTTGTTTTCCTAGCAGTCCATGGTATTCTCAGTACTCTTCTCCAGCACCACAGCTCAAAGGCATCAGTTCTCCTTCTAACCTCCTTAGTCATTGTCCAACTCTCTGATGCATAACAGGTGATTGCGAAGACCATGGCCTGTATCAGATGCACCTTAGTCTCCAGAGAGACACCACTGCTCTTCAGCACTTTGGAGAGGTCCCTAACAGCAGACTTTCCCATGGCAATGCGCCTTTTAATTTCCTGGCTGCTGGTGCCAAGACTGTTGACTATGGAGCCAAGCAAACTAAAGCTGTGTACAATCTCAATCTCTTCACCATCCATCCTGATACTGCCGATTGGTCCAGTGGTGAGAATCTTTGTCTTCTTGACATTGAGCCTCAATGTTCTGCATATAGGTTGAAAAGGTATGGAGATAGGATGCATCCCTGGCATACACCCTTCCCAATTTTGAACCATGCAGTGTTCCCTTGCTCTGTTCTGACGACTGCCTCCTGGTCCAAGTATAAGTTTCGCAATAGAACGATCAAGTGTTCTGGGATTCCCATTCTTCTCAGAGTCAGCCACAGTTTGTTATGATCTACACAGTCAAATGCCTTTGCATAGTCAATGAAACACAGATAGACATTCCTCTGGTATTCCCTGCTTTCAGCCAAGATCCATCTAACATCAGCTACAATATCTCTAGTACCACGACCCCTTCTGAAACCGGCCTGGACTTCTGGTATTTCTCTGTTGATGTGCTGTTCCCGTCGTTTTTGGATAATTTATATGTATATATGTATATATATATATATATATATATTTACTTTTAGATTTTCTACAATTTTTTCTGTCTAGAGTCAGAGTGGTTAGTAGTGGTAACCATCTATAATCTAGTTCTTCTAGTCTCCTGTTCATAGATTCTGTGGTTCGTATGGTCCATTTGTCCTTTAGATTAGTTAGTCTTTGACTTTCTCCATTCTCTTTGTTCTTGATGATGAAAGATCAAGAGGTACATCTTAAATGATAGCTCTTGAGCTTTTAAGACTTCAGCCATTAGTCACTGAGGTGTATAAAATATTTTCTTTGTGGACTAAATTAATACCAATTGACATAGTTGTCCTCAAGATGTGATGTTAAATCCCCAAGCACTATGACTCATTTCTTCAAAGTATCTAGTTATAATCAAGCAGTTTTCCCACATATGCTCTGCAGCATATTTGGATATACTGCACATGCAAATCCACATGTAGAAATATCATCTGCCAAATACGTGTAGGATATACATCCCTTCACCTTTTCACATCTGTTCAGCTTGTATGTCTATTGATGTATCTACTTATGGATGCTATTTGTTGTAGCTTTTATTTCACAATTGTATTTACAATAGTATTTATTTGTTTATATTTTCTCTTGTACAAATGTTCACTGAATAGCTAGTGCTACTTAGTATTTGGTACATTTCCTACAAGTTCAAGAATACACGGGTACAAAATTTTGCTTTGCTAACTTCTAAAAAGGAAAAAAACAAATTGACTTTTTTAGCTGTTCCAAAACATTCCATATTTTTCTTTCTTCTTCCTCTATTTTGGATGATGATCTACAACTGAAATTTTTTTATAAATTTGCTCATTGTTATGCATTCAAAAAACACCACACACCTATTTTAGTTTTATATCAAAGATTCAACTCTATTAAAAAAAAAAAAAGCAAATCTTACATTTGCCATGACTTCATGTTTTATCTCATATGCCTTTACATTTTCAGTTAGGAAAAAAAAGATTTCCATTATCAGGACAAAACTATAGGAGAAAAGTAGTTATGAAGGAGCAGAAGAGTGAATATTAATGCCAGTTTTAAAATTGGCACAGCTGAAGTTCCCATGAGAACATAGGTGAACATTTTTATTAGTAATTGTATACAAAGGTTTGAAGACTAGTAAATAAATATCAACTAAAGACACAGTCAACAATCTTGGCACCAGCAGCCAAGAAGTTAAAAGTCGTATTGCGATGGGAAAGTCTGCTGGTAGGGACCTCTCCAAATTACTGAAGAGAAATGGTGTCTCTCTGGAGACTAAGATGCATCTGATACAGGCCATGGTCTTCGCAATCACTTGATATGCATCAGAGAGTTGGACAATGACTAGGGAAGATAGAAGGAGAATTGATGCCTTTGAGCTGTGATGCTGGAGAAGAGTATTGAATGTACCGTGGACTGCCAAGAAAACAAACTCATTCTGGGGAGGGTTAAACCAAGCTACTCCTTGGAGGCAAGGATTCTGGGGCTTCATCTGACATACTTTGGGCATGTTGCAAGGAGGGACAGGTCCTTGGAGAGGGACATCATTCTTGGGAGGGTGGAGGGACGGCGCAAGAGGGGAAGACCCTCTATGAGGTGGATTGATTCGGTGACTGGGGTAATCGGGATGGATGTATCGGAGATAGTGAGATTGGCACAGGACAGAGCAGAGTTTAGGGCTGTTGTACATAGTAGGGTCACTATGAGTTGCAAGTGACTCGATGGCACATAACAACAACAACAACAAAGACAAAGGTATAGGGGTAATTTTAAATAGGTTAAGGAGCCCTCATGGTGCAGAGGTTAAACATCAGTTGCTAAATAAAGTTGGTGGTTCAAGTCCACCAACCACTAGATATGAGAAAAATGAGGTAGTCTTCTTTTTTATAAGATTTATAATCTTGGGATCTCTTGTGGGGCTATTCTGTTCTGTTCTGTAGGGTAGTATTAGTTCGAGTCAACTCCATGACAATAGATTTTGGTTTTGGTATGGTTAAGTGAGTGTAAGTTAAAGTCTTTTAATAAATCTCTCTTTGCAGTTATTTTTGCTTTGTTTTGTTTTTTGTTTGTTGCTTTTAAAGAAAGAACCAAGACTAAGTCTTTCAGGAGTTACTGACTTCTACATATATATAAAGTAATAGAAAGGAAACAAAGACAGCCAAATGAAATGAAGCGATTTAAAGAGAGAGATGCAACTCTACGGAGTGATGTCCTAAGATCAAAATAGCAGATAATTTTTAGAAAGAAGATGCTGAGTAATTAATGGAAGTTGGGTAAAGAAAGCATAACAGACTCTTCTCTGATGAAGTTTGGCTGTGAAATCAATTAGTAAGAAGGTATGATGCATAGACGGTAACCTTTTATAGGTTTGCCACAGGAAAACATGACATATGGGCTCAGGTAAGAAACTCATAAATATATTGCTCATTCTGAAAAGTGGTAGCTTGATATGTATATATGTTTTTCTTTCAAAAGTAAACTCACCAGAAAGCAACGATTTTGTATTTCTCCTCCTCAGATTTTGATGATATTCTTAGCAACTAATATAGAATAGTGTTACATTTGTTGAAAACCACATTTCCTATTGTTGCTAAGTGCTGTTGAATCACTTGCAACTCATAGTGACCCTGTGTACATCAACTCTGAACCCTGCTCTATCCTGAGCCAACCTTATTGTCTCCTACACACTCACACCCTTTACCCCAGTCACTGAGTCAATTAATCTCACCCAAGGTTTTCCTCTCTTGCACTGTTCCTCCATCCTCCCAAGCATGATGTTCCTCTCCAAGGACTGTTTCCTCCTTGCAACATGCCCAAAGTATGTCAGACTAAGCTTCATAACCCTTACCTCCAAGGAGAAGCCTGGTTTTATCCTCTCTAGGATGAAGCTGTTTGTTCTCCTACCAGTCCATGATATATATAGTCATTACTCTTCCTGGCACCACAACTCAAAGGCATCAATTCTCTTTCTATCATCTCTAATCCAACTTTCTGATGCATATTAAGTAATTGTGAAGATCATGGTCTGGTTCAGGTGCACCTTAGTCTCCAATATGTGGTGGTGGTTTTGTACGTATGGTGCAAACTTTCAACTGATGGTGAATTGTTCAAACAGATTACTAGTTAGTATATGTAATTAATCCAACCACAGTAAATAAGGCGTTTTAATGTGAAGATAAATTTTACTGATGCAGTTGGCATAGAGATGATAGTTTTTATTTTTCTTGTGTAGGATAGGCAGCATATCTCCAGCACTATAACATTTCTGAAACTGTGTAACAAACAATACCAACTTGTAATCGTTTTGTCCCCTTGAGTCTGAAGTAACTCATAACTGACCCTGAAGGGAGTTTTCAGAGTCTGTAAATTACAGGGGAGGAGATTGTCTGTCTTCATTTTGTGGAGCCACTGATGGATTGACACCACCAGACAGATGTGGCTTTTGAATTAGCAGCATTAATTCCCTGTACTATAAGCCACCAGAGCGTATTCAGAAGTAGAAATGAACATCATATTTGCTAGATATTTATTATTTGCATAAGTACCTCTGTTATTGAAATAATGTGTAAGTGGAACACTGAATGTGTATTTGATGTTAAAAATAAAAGTATCTCACTTTTTGTGTGTGTAATGGGAGAGGTGGGGGGAGAGGAAGAGACAGACAGAGAGAAACAAATGACATTAATATAGTCACAGAACTGTTGGTATTTGACTATTTTAGAGAGTAGAATAACCTGTGGATGTTTTTAACTCTGTCTTTATGAACAAAGAAGTGACAATCTATCCAATATTTTAACCGTGTTAGTTAGGTACTAAAAATATGTAAGAAAGGTTTACGGTTCTGTTTATTAGTGTGAAAATCTTCCTTTGACAACTTGTTTGATTAGCCAAATTAAGTCAAATTAGTGTGTAGCACTGATGCCACCAAGATATCAAACTTGAGTAACACATGGCCATCTGCCCATGTTCTACCTTGAAGGCCTGAGAATCTGTTTCTTTATTCATCCATGGTTAATAAGCTTTGATTGAAGTTTAATGAAACATTTGATACTTTTTATTTGATTTAATTTGTGCCTCCACAAAGCTTTGAACTGCTGCCATTTTAAGATTCCCCACCCCCAGTTCATTCTAAGTTGAGAACCCACAAATGTGGTTTTTCTTATTTTTGTTCCTTATGTACCTATTTTTGCTTAGATTTTATTTTCCATAGCATGCTTATAGTTTTACTATTAAGTGTTTGACATGCAGATTTATTTATTATAGCCATCTGTTTCTGAGAAAGCTATTTAAGTGCTAAGCAGTTGCCTGAATGATGTTCAGGTCTGCATGGGGGGTAATTTTGGAAATCAGGATCTCACAAAGACAAATACCCTGTTACAGGAGACAAAGATCATATACAAATTGGCTTATTTAGCATCTTATTGTGATGTCACTACAAGAGTGCCATCTGTATCTATAAGAGTCCTAAGGATGTTATATCTTTTTCAAGATTGATTGTTAATAAGCATTTTCTTCTGTTACTAAATTATCTTTTCAACATATCCAGAATATTACCAGATGAAGATTATAGCCCAGCAAAATTTATTTAGAAATGCTAATTAATGTATTTGTTATTTCCTCTAGATTATTTTAACTCTCTCTGGCTGTACATATGAAATTGCAGCAAAATTAGTTGTAACCAAACATTTCAATGAGCTCAATTCCCAAGAGTTTGTGGAACTGGTATTTCTTGTCCTTGCTGTTAAAAAAAAAATAGTTGCAAGCAAATCAGTTTGACTAATGGCAACACTTTGCATTTCAGGGTAGAACTGGCATCATGGTGTTTTCTTGGCTGATGACATTCCAGAAGCAGATCCCCAAGCCTTTCTCACATGCACTTTGAAGTAAATTAGTACTACCAGTCTTACTGTTAGAGGCCCAGTATTTAACAGTTAGAAGCCCAACTAGGGGCTTCATTACCATGCTTTCTCTAACTAGGGACGTCTTCACCTTGTTCAGAGTATGTCAACTGAGCAGTACAAATCAGAACCGATGAGTCAATAATGGACTCTCACTTTGAAATACTGTATTATTTCACATATAGACATCTGGTTTCATTATTCAAAATATTCAAGAATATTTTGAGGAATGACACGTGATCCAATCATTCTAACTCATTTTTTTTCCAATTCAACTTTATCAATTGTCCCATCTCCCCATATTTCTACATGTCAATATTACTAATATTGAGTGAATGCTTCCTTCTTTTATTGTTTTTTAACTAGTCTTAGAGTTAATTGTTTAAAAGTATGTCTCAGCTATTGTGTTTGAAGCTACTTGAGTGCATTCTATGTTATCTCAGCAACTTCCAGGGTAATTACTATTTGGAATTACTATGTTTAACTATTTTTATCCTATCAAAAAGTGCATGAACTGCCAAAAGTTAACAATCAGATCTCCAAACACATTTTCTTTTTATGTCTTGAATTTATTTTTTAGTTTAACAATATAACACAAGCTTCCTTCCAGGTCAAAGGTCAGTATATATAGATCAAAATAATTATTTTAAAGCTCAATGAATTTTTAAGTATTCTTTTCTTCTCTTAAAGAATATTTTGTCCAGATGGTATATATTTTCTTTATTGTGTCTTTCCCTGATTTGTGGTATTTATAACCATTGTTATTTTACCACCTATAACCAATACTGTAATAAATAACTTTCACCTACACTAGTTTTTGCATCTATTTTAATAAGCAATATTCTAAAATTATGCCTATAACGTCAAAGTACATTTTTAATTTAAAAACATGTTTTCAGAATATGTTTTAAAGAGGATTTACACTTATACAAGAAATACATTAGAGAAGAATTTGTCAGAAGTGGATGCTATTTTTCTCTAAATTTTCATCCTCATATACTTACAACATCTTATTGTATATTGTACATAGGGTTTTCGAAGGTCTGTTTTTTCAGAAGTGGATGGCCATTATTCTTCCTAAGTCTGTCTTAATCTGAATGCTCAGATTCAGAAAAGTATTTGACATGTAAGGATTTTATGGAAAAATGCAGATTAAAGATATTTCCCAATTGTAGAAATAACCAGTAGTTTCGGTGTTGTCCCTGCCCTTGACACAAGTGTCTTGACCCACCCATTTCCCTGCTCCACCAAAATTCCCTTCTATTCCCACCTACGCCCTTCAGGACCTATCTCCAGCTACTCATCCCTTGATCTAAAAGCTTATATCTGAAACTTTATATACTTCTGTTTCCAAATGCTTCCAGCTCCAAGCTATGCCAAGAAATCTGGAGAAAAACCACTCAACCAACTGACTGGAAGATCTATACTTGTTTCCATTCCAAAGAAAGATGACCTGAGAGAGTGTGGAAATTATCGAACACTATCATTAATATTACATGTCAACAAGATTCTGCTGAAGATTATCCAAAAACAACTGGAACAGCACATCAGCAGAGAACTGTCTGAAATGCCGGCTTGATTTATAAGAAGTCCTGGTACTAGGGATATTGTAGCTAACATTAGATGGATCTTGGCTGAAAGCAGGGAATACCAGAGGAAAGCCTATCTGTGTTTCTTTGATTAGATTATGCAAAGGCATTTGCCTGTGTGGTTGACAACAAACTGTGCCTGACTATGAGAAGAATGAGAATCCCAGAACACTTGATCATGCTAATGTGAAACATATACTTGGGCCAGGAGGCAGTCATCATAACAGAGCAAGGAAACACTGCATGGTTCAAAATTGGAAAGGGTGTATGTTAAGGATGTGTCCTGTCTCCATATCTTTTCAATCTGTATGCAGAACAGATTATCTGGGAGGCTGGGCTCTATGAGGGGAAATTTGGCATCAGGATTGGAGGTAGATTTATCAACAATCCATGTTATGCAGATGACACAATCCTGCTTGCTGAAACTGAGAAGAACCAGAGAAGGACTTGCTGTGGAAAGTCAGGGACTTCAACCTTCAGTATTGATTATGGCTCAATATCAAGAAGACAAAAATTCACATCACTGGGCCAATTGGCAGCATCAGGATGGATGGTGAAGAGATTGAGATTGTTCACAGCTTTAGTTTGCTTGGCTCCACAGTCAACATTCTTGCACCAGCAGCCAGGAAATTAAAAGATGGGAAATTCTGCTGTCAGGGACCTCTCCAGGGTACTGAAAAGCAATAGTGTCACTCTAGAGACTAAGGTGCGCCTGATACAGGCTATGGTCTTTACAATCACTTTCTATGCATCAGAGAGCTGGACAATGATAGAAGAATTGATACCTTTGAGCTGTGGTGCTGGAGAAGAATATTGAATGTACCATGGACTGCTAAGAAAACAAACAGTTTCATCTGGGAGAGGGTTAAACCAGGCTGTTCCTTGGAGTCAAGGATTCTGAGGCTTTGTGTGACATACTGTGGACAAGTAGCAAGGAGGGAGCGGTCCTTGGAGAGGGATGTCATGTGTGGGAAGTTGGAAGGACAGCACCGGAGAGGAAGACCCTCGATGAGATAGATTGATTCAGTAACTGGGGTAACAAGGGTCAGTGTATCAGAGACAATAAGATTGGCACAGGATAGAGCAGGGCTTAGAGCTATTGTACATAGGGTCACTATGAGTCGCAGGGACTTGATGGAACATAACAACAAAAACATCCTTGCAACAGAATTGGACATAGCCGATGCTCAAATATATTTGTTAAATAAATGTCTACTGCATTGATAATTTGCATTGATAGGGTATTTTGAAGCTGCTTCCATAAAAAGGTGCATAGTCTTTATTCACAATCTAAATTTGTAGCTCTGCATTTGTATTGAAGTTATGGTTTAATTAATGACTCTGTATTTGAATATTAACAACTTCCATGTTGGGTTTTGTTTTTTTGTTCTGTTGTTTTTCCATTTCTACAGAGAGCTGGACAATGAAGGAGGAAGAAGAATTAATGCCTTTGAGTTGTGGTAAAGGAGAAGAGTATTGAACATCCCATGGACTGCCTAGAGAATAAGCAGATTTATCCTAGATAGCATGAAAAAACTAGTTCTTGGAGGCAAGGATTTTGAAGCTCTTTCTCATAAACTTTGGGCTTGTGACCATAGGGACCAGTCCCTGGTGAAGGACATCATGCTTAGAAGGATGAAGGGACAGCGCAGGAGAGGAAGACCCTGGATGAGATGGATTGACACAGTAACTGGGATAATGAGGGTGTAGGTGTGTCAAAGACAGTAAGACAGACACTGACAGGATAGAGCAGAGTTCAGAGCTGTTGTACAGTGGTCATGATGAGTTGCAGGAGATTCAATGGCACATAACAACAATAATAACAAACTTCATTTTTACCTTTATTGTTACTGTTACTTCTATACATACTAAAAATGTGCTTTGCATTGATACGGTGTTTTGACATTTTTAATTCCACTTTTATTGATTAAAGAAAAATTCAGAAAAATTCATTCAATAATCCATTTATGATGATCTTAGGACTATCTTCTCTGTTTTCCTGCCATTATGTCCACTTGCATGGATTTGCATTTTCCTAATGCTATATGTCATTACTCTGTAAGACTACTTGCTGAAAAAGTCACAAGTCCCTTTCACCATTGTTCTTGTTGTTGTTGTTATGTGCCGTCGAGTCATTTGCATCTCATAGTGACCCTGTGTACAACAGCCCTAAACCCTGCTCTATCATGTGCCAATCGCACTGCCTCTGACACGTCCATCCCGATTACCCCAGTCACTGAATCAATCTTCCTCATAGAGCGTCTACACTTCTGCGCCATCCCTCTACCATCCCAAGCATGATGTCCCTCTCCAAGGACCTCTCCCTCCTTACAACATGTCCAAAGTACGTCAGACAAAACCCCAGAATCCTTGCCTCCAAGGAGTAGCCTGGTTTAACCCTGTCCAGGATGAATCTTGGCAGTCCATGGTACATTCAATACTCTTATCCAGCACCATAGCTCAAAGGCATCAATTCTCCTTCTATCCTCCCTAGTCATTGTTCAACTCTCTGATGCATATCAAGTGATTGTAAAGACCATAGCGTGTATCAGACGCACCTTAGTCTCTAGAGTGACACCATTGCTCTTCAGTACCATGGAGAGGTCCCTAATAGCAGACTTTCCCATCACAATGTTTTTTGATTTCCTGGCTACTGGTGTCAAGAGAGTTGACCGTGGAGCCAAGCCGACTAAAGTTGTTAACAATCTCAATCTCTTCACCATCCATCCTGCTGCTGCCAATTGGTCCAGTGGTGAGAATCTTTGCCTTCTTGACACTGAGCTTCAATCCATACTGGAGGCTGCAGTCCTTGACCCTCTGCAGCAAGCATTTCAGATCCTCCTCAGTTTCAGCAAGCAGGGTTGTGTCATCTACATAACACAGATTGTTAATAGATATTCCACCAATCCTGACGCCACACTTCTCCTCATAGAACCCAGCCTCTCAGATAATCTGCTCTGCACACAGGTTGAAAAGGTATGGAGGTAGGACATATCCGTGGCATACTCGCTTCCCAATTTTGAACCGTGCAGTGTTACCCCACTCTGTTCTGATGACTGCTTCTTGGTCCAAGTATAGGTTTCACATTAGAATGATCAAGTGTTCTGGGATTCGCATTCTTCTCAGAGTCAGTCACAGTTTGTTGTGATCCACACAGTCAAACCCCTTTGTGTAATCAATGAAACACAGATATACATTCTGCTGGTGTTCCCTGCTTTCAGCTAAGATCCACCTAACATCAGCTACAATATACCTAGTACCACGACCCCTTCTAAACCCAGCCTGGACTTCTGGTAGTTCTCTGCTGATGTGCTGTTCCAGTCATTTTTGAATAATCTTCAGTAGAATCTTGCTTGTGTGTGAAATCAATGATCTTGTTCTATAGTTTTCACACTCAGTTGGGTCACCCTTATTTGGAATGGGAACAAATATAGATCTCTTCCAGTCAGTTGGCCAAGTGGTTGTTCTCCAAATTTCTTGGCACAACTTGGTAAACATGTGCAGGGCAGCATCTGTTAGCTGAAATACGTCAACTGTTTATTCTATCATATATAGATTTTACAAGCCAGAAATATAACTCAAAGTAATTAGCATTTTATCATTGTTCTAATTTTTATATATGTCATAAAGCATATGTTTTAAAAATATTCTTACTCTTTACAATTTAAGCAAGCCAGTTTTTGTGAGTCAGTTTAGACTCATGGTGAGTATGTCAGAGAAGAAAGGTTCTCCAAAAGGTTTCTAGTAGATCATTTAGAGAGAATACAGACACAGTGCTCCTTGGTGGTAAAGAAGACAAAGCCTCGTCTCTCATACTTTGGACATATCGCGAGGTGAGGCTAATCCTTGGAAATGGACAGTGTTCGTAGAAATTTGGAGGGTAAATGAAGGAGAGGAAGACCTTCAATGAGGATTGATAGTGACTTCAACAATGGGTTCTAGTGTGTCAGAGATGGTGAGGATTGCACAAGATAGGGCAGGATTCAGGTCTGTTCAACATAGGGTCACAAATTTTTCTTTTTATTGTAGGTAAAATGGTTTGACACTGATATCCAGAGTCCTAAATCAACATGAATCTTTTTAAATATTTCAGTGTAATTGACTCTTTATTATGCACAAAATGTTTTCTATCCATTTGCCAATAACTATTCAGTTCATTTAAACTATATTTTTTACTAATATGATGAAAATGGAATAATTTAAAAATAAGTAATTTTTGTCTGAGAAGAAAAATGTAAGACTTTTAAAACAATGGTGCTTAATAGAGAACAATAAAGAACAACCTTAATTTTTTAGATATTAGGAATTCCTGCTCTAAATTTGGTCACATTTTGATTTTAGAAATAAGTACCTCTTCCAAATCACTAGAAGACCATGTTTCTGACTTTTTATAAAAAGTAAAATCTGATCATGTTCATTCCCTCTATGTATATTTTTGAGTTCTATTCTTACTCCTAAATGACTTTCTTCATTGTTTTTACAAACAACAACGTATTCTAGATTTTTAGTTATGTGTGTGTTTAGACTTGGCCATCACTATAATTATAAATATTTATAAGAGGAAAGGCATACTTGATAAGATTTGTTTCCTAAAGCTCTTGTAACTGACCATAACGTAAGGACTCTTGGAACAGTCTTGAGTGAGTTTCTCAACCCACCCAAAGGTCTCTCTGGTGGTTTGAACCCACAGCAGTTATAAGGGGTAAAAATTATCAGTCTCCCCCCATCGGATTTATAGCATCAAAACTCTTGTTAGGTGTTCCCTATGAGTTGGAACTGACTTGACCACAATGAGTGAGCCATAGTGTAAGAGACCTGGTGTAGAAGTTAAGTTTATGGTTTCTTAACTGAAAGATCTATACTTTGAACCCACCATTTGGCAGTCTGCTTCTATAAATATAGCAGTCTTGAAAATTGTCTTAGTTACCTTGTTGTCGTTATGTGTGTTTGAGTTGTTTACACCTCATAATGACTCTATGTATAATAGTTCTGAACCCTGCTCTATTCTGAGCCAATTTTACTGTCTCTGACACACCTACCCCATTATCCCAGTTACTGTGTCAATCCATCTCATCCTGGGTCTCCTGCTTCTATGCTGTTCCTCTAGCCTTCTAAGCATGATGTCCTTCTCTAAGCACTGGCCTCTCCTGGCAACTTGCTCTAAGTGTGTCAGACAGAGCTTCAAAACACTCACCTCTGATAAATAACTTTGACTTTATCCTCTCCAGAAGAGACCTGTTTGTTCTCTTGGCAGTCCATGGTATGTTTAATACTCTTCTCAAGCATCACAACTCAAAGACATTGTTGTTGGTTTTTTCTCATCCTTAATCATTATCCAGCTTTCTAATGTGTACCAAGTGATTGCAAAGACCATGGCCTGGATCTAAGGTGCACCTTACTCTCTAAACTGACATGATTGCTCTATAACACTCTGGAGGGATCCCTGACAGCAGATTTCCCCCATTCCAATTTGTCTTTTGATTTTCTACTGTAACCGAGGGGTTTGGTTGTGGATCTGAGCAAGCTGAAATTTTTGATAACTACACTCTCTTCTCCATTTATCATGATGCTACCAACTGTCTCAGTGGTGAGTCTTTGTTTCTTGATGTTAAGTTTCAGTCAACATTGATGACTATAGTTCTTGACCTTCAGTAGTCAATGCTTCTCAGTTTTGGCAACCAAGGTTGTGTCTTCTACATAGCACAGGTTGTGATGAGTCTTCCTCCAATCATGATTGCTGCTATAAAAAGAAATACCATTAAGTGAATGACTTTAACAAACAGAAACGTATTCTCTCACAATCTAGGAGGCTAGTAGCTCAAAGTCAAAGTAACTAGCAACTAGTGGAAGTTTTTCTCTCCATGTCAGTTTTGGCAGAAGGTGCATACCTGAGAGTTGTTATTTTAGGTGCTGGAGAGCTGACTACTACTCATAACAATCCCACGAAAAATAGAACTGTACCCTGCTCTAACCTGTGCTATTATCATCATCATCTCTGATATATTTGAACTCATTTTTACAGTAACTGTGTCAATTCACCTTGTTGAGGGTATTCCTCTCTCTTGCTGACCTGGCTGGCCCCTTCTAGCAAAATGACTTGAAATTCTCCATGTATATTCATTTTAGCTTAAAAGGTTACTTATATCATTATAAAAATTAAGATTTAATACACATGAGATAATTGTATCAGTTAATAAAAGGCAGAATAACACACAAGCGTTGAGGACTCTCCTTCATAGGGTCACTCTGAGTCACCTGCAGCTCAACAGAACTTAACAACAATAACATCAACATAGAGAGAGATCAGTTGGCCCAGTGGACAGAAAGTGATGCTACCAAGCCAAAGGTGGGTGACTTTTAATCTGTGGCCCTCGTAACTGTCTTTCATTGTTTTTGTTCAAATATTCCTCTAGGTTGTGTAGCCCTGATGTGTCCACTTGCCGTACAGAGGTAACTTGTGGTTGCTGTGAGACTGAACAGGGTAACGCAAATGTGTCAAATGCTTTAGTGGTTGGTTACCCAATGTGGACAGAGAGTGGGGTGGAGCTCCCCAATTAAAACAAGCTTGGAAGGAGGAGTGGCATCCACTTCCATAATAGCTTGCCTCTGGAAACCGTATGAACCTGGAGAGAGGTTGAAAGACACACAAGCATTAAGGACTCTCCTTCATGAGGTTGCTATGAGTTGCCTGTGACTCAACGGTACTAACAACAACAACAAACTTTTACTATTTAGCCATATTGACACATATTTTTGAATGACACAAATTGATAATATAAATCTTAAAGGACAGTCACTACAGCAGATATTTTTGTTTTACCTGTAAGGTTAAGATACATTTTAAAGAATTTGTCAATCCCCTTTCTCAAGGTAGTTTGTGAGAAAATATAACTGGCCATTTTTTTAAAAAAACATCAGAAGAATTGCAGAATCTTGAGGCTTTTCAGATACATCTCTGTATGCTGTTTCCTTGACACAATCTAATGAGATTTTGAGTAAAGGATATCCTTTAAGCAAGGAAGGGAAACAGCTATCATTTTATTATTTCCCTCAGTTTTATATCTATATCAGTAATATTTCGCCAAGTATGATTTTCCAGGTCTTTTCATTAAAAAGAAAAAAAAGAAACAACCTGTATTTCTATTTGAACAATAACAACAATGAATCCCAAGTTGTGCTTTTGCCATTTTCTTGAGTCTGTTTTGTCTAGACTGTAGTTTGCTGTTGGTTTTGAGTAAGCATGCTCTCCGTTTTTGCTGTTGATACTAGCACCAATTTATTAAAGGCTAAGGCACCATATGCTCAACTCAGAAATAGGAGTTCTAGTTTGTTCATTTTAATTTCCAGCATTTATGAAGCATAGTATTATTTATTTTAACTTGCAATAATTTGTATTCTTGCCCTTCTTACATTTTGCCTTTTTTCATTTTCTAAGATTTTAATCTGTTTACGCTTTATATTGTTTATATTATTTTTATTTGAAGTTTTTTCTTTTTTTATTAGTTTGCATATAATCATTCATATATATCATGTTTTGTATACACATTTTGTGCTCTGATGGCCTAGTGGTAAGAAACTGTGCTGCAATTCCAAAGGCAAGCAGTTCAAATCCACCAGATGCTCTGGGGGAAATAAGTGGCAATCTCCTCCCTGTGCAATTAACGCCTCTAAAAACCCACTGAAGGGTCAGTTATGGGCCAGTTCTGACTCTATAGTACACAACAACAACAATATGGCTATTATCAACCTATCTTTCAAGCTTTCATTGAATTTCTCTCATTATTTCACCCCTGTTTCATCCACTAACCTCTGCTATCCCAGTCATTTCCCTCCTTCTCCTTTTTCTGCCTTCCTTCTCTCCTTTCTTTTCTGATTTTTTACACACATCTTATCCAGCTATCCTTCTATTTTCACACTAGTGGCCTTATGCAATATTTATCCTTATGTTATTGAGATATTGCACACAGCAAAATGTTTAATATCTCACAAAAGTTATTTTTATATTTTTACAGTCTACACAATAATGTTATAATATTTTATTAAACATTTTCAAAGGAAAAATGAAAAAGATATAAAGAAGAATATTTTGTGTTTAGGTGTTGAAGGAATTTGGCAATGATTTTTAAGAACACAGTATAATATCAAGGGAGTTCTGGTAGCCTATTGGCAAAGGGTTGCTATGACAATCTAAAGGCAAGACACTGACTCCAAAAGCTGCTACATGGGAGTAAAAGATACCATTTCCTCCCATGTGATTTGCTGCCTCTGAAAAACCACTGGAGGTGGTGACTCAATAGTACATAAACAAACAAAATATATCAAGAATTACTGTTTAAAAATCCAATAATTATGACTGCAATAATTATTGATAGCATCACAAAGTACAATATGCCTATATCAAGCACTGAAATAAATATGAATAAAATAGTGATAATTTGCAGTATAATTCTGAAGGCATGTGGTTGGGATCCCCAAGCTTCTTCACAGATGAAGGATGGACAATCTCCTCTCATGTGATTCACTGCTTCTGAAAACCCACGGATGACTCAGCTGTGGGGAGATTCTGACTTGATGACACATAAAAATAACATACAATTAAAATAAAAATAATGTTAAAATAATTCTCTCTATTTAGCTGTATGACACAAATATATTACTAAATAGCTGTTTTAAAACATAGATTTTTCAGTTATTACATAAAGTTGAAATTACACTAAAATGGAATCTCTCAAGTATATTAATTTATGTTAGTAATTGCATCATTTTCAAGATAACGCTTGAAGCTGAAGGTAAGAAAGACTCCATATTAATGACCATTAATTAGTGTAACTGCTTATCTTCTACTATTATGTGTGAAATTTACTGACTTACATTTCAGATTCAGGAGAAAATCTAACTCAGGGAATAATTTCAGATGGAATTTGGTACAGAAAATAGAAATTCAATTGTTCTCCCTATTATTTAATTTGTTTGCTCACTATGAAGAGAATTTGAACCACTTACTGAAGAAAAATAAAAATTGTGGTCTTCAGTATAGATTACATCTCAAGGTAAATAAAAAAATTGGATTTCACAACTTGGCCAATAAACAACATCAGGCTAAATGAAGAAAAGCTGACATTATAGAGGATTTAATTTTATTTGGTTCTACAATCAACATCAATGAAAGTGGCAATCAAGGAAACAAAGGATACATTTCGTTGGACAAATGTTTTTCCATCAACTTCCATAAAGTACTATTGAACAAAGTTATCACTGTTGTTGTTGTTGTTATGCGCCATCGAGTCGGTTGTGACTCATAGTGACCCTATGTATGACAGCCCTAAACTCTGCTCTGTCCTGTGCCAATCACACTGTCTCTGACACTCCCATCCCGATAACCCCAGTCACTGAATCAATCCTTCCCCTCCTGCGCTGTCCCTCCACCCTCCCAAGTGTAATGCCCTTCTCCAAGGACTGGTCCCTCCTTACAACATGTCCAAAGTATGTTAGACAGAGCCTCAGAATCCTTGCCTCCAAGGAGCTGCCGGTTTAACCCTTTCCAGGATGAATCTGTTTATTTTCCTAGCAGTCCATGGTACTCTCAATACTCTTCTCCAGCACCAAAGCTCAAAGGCATCAATTCTCCTTCTATCCTCCTTGGTCATTGTTCAACACTCTGATGCATAACAAGTGATTGCGAAGACCATGGCCTGTATCAGGCGCACCTTAGTCTCCAGAGAGACACCATTGCTCTTCAGTACTTTGGAGAGGTCCCTAACAGCAGACTCTCCCATGGCAATGCACCTTTTAATTTCCTGGCTACTGGTACGAAGAGTGTTGACTGAAGAGCCAAGCAAACTAAAGCTGTGAACAACCTCAATCTCTTCACCATCTATCCTGATACTGCCAAATTGGTCCAGTGGTGAGAATCTTTGTCTTCTTGACATTGAGCCTCAATCCATATTGGAGGCTGCAGTCCTTGACTTTCTGCAGCAGGCGCTTCAGGTCCTCTTCAGTTTGAGCAAGCAGGGTTGTGTCATCTGCATAACGCAGATTGTT
>NW_006399897.1:3647234-3649701 GCF_000299155.1 Elephantulus edwardii | reverse complement strand
CTCAAAGGCATCAATTCTCCTTCTATCCTCCTTGGTCATTGTCCAACTCTCTGATTCATAACAAATAATTGCAAAGACATGGCCTGTATCAGGTGCACCTTAGTCTCCAGAGAGACACCATTGCTCTCCAGTACTTTGGAGAGGTCCCTAACAGCAGACTTTCCCATGGCAATATGCCTTTTAATATCCTGGCTACTGGTGCCAAGAGTGTTGACTGTGGAGCCAAGAAAACTAAAGCTGTGATAACTAAAGTTATAACTACAAAGAAAAAATTTCCCTAACTCAAGCTACATTATTTTCAATTGCTTCAAACAATTGTGAAAGTTGAACAGTGAATAAGAAAGTTTGGAGAACAATCAATGTCTTTGATTGTGGTATTGTAGAGAATACTGAAAATATCCTTACGCCAGAAGAATGAACAAATCTATCTTCGAAGTTGTAAAGCCAGAGGGTTTTCTTAGAAGCAGGTATGATGAGAATTCATCTCTCATTCTTTGGTCTTATTCTCAGAAGAGGCCAGTTTCTGAAGGAGAGCATCATGTTTGCAAAAGTAAATGTTCTGAGAAAGAGGGGAATGACACTCAATCAGCTGGATTGACACTATAACTTCAATAATAGACTTGTGCAGCACACACGTAGTGAAAATGACTTAGAATGTTTTCATCCTGTTGTTTCTGGGATCACTATATACCCAAATGGTATATAGCCACCAGTTGCTTCCTAGAGAAAGATGCACAGACTACTCTTGTGCAATTAACTGTCTCTGAAAACCTGCCTGAGGGTCAGGTGGGGTTATTACAACAACAACAACAATACAATAACTAAGATTTGTCATTAGTGGGTTAAGGACTCAACTTCTAACAGAAAAAAACCTAGCAGCTCGAGCTCACCAGCTGTTGGAACGCCTCAGAAGAAAGAAGGACAATCTCCACTCATGCAGTTTACATCCTCTGAAAATCTGAAAATCTGCTGGTGGGTCAACTAGGAATTTATCCAAACTTTATGGAACATCACATACACACACACACACACACACACACTCTTAGGATTAAGAAATTTACTTAAAATTAAAGTCTCAGGAACTTGAGGTAGCAGCCCTACTCTACCCTTTTGGGTTACTATAAATCAGAATTGATAGTAGTAAAGCTAAATGTTTTTAATAAGATTCATAGCACTATGTTATCTTATTTGAGACTTTATTCATAATACTTAGAATAATCACAGTGATTCCATATTTAAATTGTACTTAAGGTTTTAGAATATTAAAAGATTCAGGAAGTATTAAAAGAAGATGGAAACAATATACTGAGTCATTGTATCAGAAGGAACTGGCAGAGAAGAATTTAATAAAATCACATATGCGCGAGAGCCTACGGTGATAAAGGAAGAATTTGAAGCTCCTTTGAAGGAAATAGCAAAAAATAAGGCCCAGGAATAGATGGTATACCAATTGATATATTTCAGCTAACAGATGCTGCCCTGGATATGCTCACCAAGGTGTGTCAAGATATGTGGAGAACAACCACCCGGCCAGCTGACTGGAAGAGATCTATATTTGTTTCCATTCAAAAGAAGAGTGACCCAACAGAGTGTGGAAACAATGGAACAATATCATTGATTTCACATGCAAGCAAAATTCTGCTGAAGATTATCCAAAAATGACTGGAACAGGACATCAGCAGAGAACTGCCAGAAGTCCAGGCTGGGTTTAGAAGGGGTGGCGGTACTAGGGGTATTGTAGCTGATGTTAGATCGATCTTAGCTGAAAGCAGAGAATACCAGAAGAATGTCTATCTGTGTTTTATTGACTATGCAAAGGCATTTGACTGCATGGATCATAACAATCTGTGGCTGACTCTGAGAAGAATGGGAATCCCAGAACATTTAATTGTGCTAATACGAAACCTATACTTGGAACAAGAGGCAGTTCTCAGAACAGAGCAAGGAAACACTGCATGGTTCAAAATTGACAAAGGTGTATGGCAAGGATGAGTCCTATCTCCATACCTTTTCAACCTGTATGCAGAACAGATTCTCTAAGAGGCTGGGCTCTATGAGGAGAAGTGTGGCGTCAGGATTGGTGGAAGAACTAGCAACAATCCGTGTTATGCAGATGACACAAACCTGCTTGCTGAAACAGAGGAGGCCTGAAATGCTTGCTGCAGAGGGTCAAGGACTGCAGCCTTCAGTATGGACTGACGCTCAATGTCAAGAAGACAAAGATTCTCACCACTGGACCAACTGGCAGCATCAGGATGGATGGTGAAGAAATTGAGATTGTTAACAACTTTAGTTGGCTTGGCTCCACGGTCAACACTCTTGGCACCAGTAAACAGGAAATCATAAAACATATTGCAATGGGAAAGTCTGCTATTAGGGACCTCTCCATGGTACTGAAGAACAATGGTGTCACTCTGGAGACTAAGGTGCATCTGCTACAGGTTATGGTCTTTGCAATCACTTGATA
>NW_006399897.1:3641582-3645915 GCF_000299155.1 Elephantulus edwardii | reverse complement strand
GCAAATTTAAGCTGTGAACCATCTCAATCTCTTCACCATCCATCCTGATGCTACCAATTGGTCCAATGGTGAGAATCTTTGCCTTCTTGACATTGAACCTCAGTCCATACTGAAGGCTGAAGTCCTTGACCCTCTGCAGCAAGTGCATGAGGTCCTCCTCAGTTTCAGCAAGCAGGGTTGTGTCATCTGCATAATAGATCTTCCACTAATCCTGAAGCCATGCTTCTCCTCATAGAGCCCAGCCTCTCTCGGATAATCTGCTTTGCATACAGGTTGAAAAGTATAGAGCTAGGACACATCCCTGGCGTACGTTAGAGGGGATAAATAGTGAACACTGTATTTAAATAAATTATGGAAGAAACGTCTAAAGAAATATATGCTTAGGTATTATATGCATGAAAATAATACAGAATAAGAGGTGCATAACAAAGTGGACTGGGGTTTTGGGAGGAAGGGAGGAAATTGTGCAACAATGAAGGATTCTTTTTAAAGAGAAAAGTGAAATCGAAGTGGGGTATGGAGGAAAATGTGCAACAAAAAAACAAATGGAAATCCAAATTTTCTGTAAACTTTTTTAAAATATCAATAAAAGATAATTAAAAAGATATCAATATATTTTTATTTTTCATATTTTCTTGCTGGAATCCTTAGATTAGCCATGTCCTTCTAAAAGGCAAGTAAATTCATATATTTCTGAAATAATAACTCTTAGAAGAGGCCATGTTGGCATTAGAGACATCATAGCCAATGTTATATGGATCTTGGACGAAAGCAGAGAGTTCCAGAGGAATGTAAATCCGTGTTTCATTGACTATACAAAAACATTTGACTGTGTGAATCACAATAAATTGTAGCCAACCTTGAGGAGAATGAGAATCCCTGAACACCTATTTGTGCTCATGCAAAACTTATATTAGAACCAGGGAGCAGTGCACAGAACAGAGCAGGGAAACACTGCATGGTTCAGTATCAGGAAAGGAGCGTGTCAGGGATGCATCCTATCTCCATTCCTTTTTAATCTATATGCAGAATAGGCTGGATTTTATGAAGACAAATGTGGCATCAGGATTGGAGGAAGAGCCACCAACAACCTGCGTTACACAGAGAACACAAACTTGCTTACTGAAACTGAGGAGAACACGAGCTGTATGCTGCAGAAGCTCAATGACTATAATCTTCAATATTCATGGAAGCTCAACATGAAGGAAAAAAATGTTCTCACCTCTGGGCCAATTGGTAGCTAAATGAGAGAGAGAGAGAGAAGAGATTGAGATTGTTAACAACTTCTGCTTACTTGGTTCCATAATCAAAACTTTTGGCACCAGCAATAAGAAAATCAAAAGATTAATTTCACTGAGAAAGTCTGCTGTCAGGCATCTCTTTAGAGTACTGAAAAGCAATGATGCCAATCTGGAGACTAAGGTGCACCTGATCCAGGCCATGATATTCACAAATATTTCCTGTGCATCCAACAGCTAGAAGTGACTAAGTATTGATGTCTTTGAGTTGTGGTGCTCTAGAAGAGTGTTGAACACACCATGAACTGCAAGGAGAACAAACAGGTCTGTTCTGGGGAAGGTGAAACCAAAATGATTCCTGGAGGCAAGGAACTTTTACAGTATTTTTTCAAAGCAAAACAAAAATAAATGTCAAGAAGGAAAGTCAACGTTACAGGCTGAACTCAGAATATTTAACTATTCTTCTGAGAATATTGGTGGAAACACTGATGTTGCAACTTCCTAAGTTCTTATTTTCCTTGGAATCACAAATGTGTCATGAAAAAATGAGAAATGCAGATCTAAAGAGAAACTACATCAAGTTTCAGGTCAAATCACTCAGTAATAAGAAACTTAAAAACATTCTGAATTAGTCATTGTAATTTCTAGCCCATGATTTTATTTCTGTATAATCCTGGGGAAGTGGTCATTTGTAGCATTTCCGTTTGTAGAATATGCAAGGTCTTCATTACATTTTTGAGACTGGTTTTGGTCTTTACAAGTGATATAATTTGGACCATTTTGGACATTAACTTATTTATAAATATTTTCTTTTTGGAAGCCCTATTGGTAAACATATTGTGTTAAAACCACTTTTACCCAGTGCCTAGACTTGAACAGCAATTGTTCATTTTCAACTCTTCTGCCACAAGTGGGAAATAATTCTTGTATTAAAACCTTTTTTTTTTGAGCATTTAAAAGAACAAAGATTAACTGAGCCAGGATAAATTAATTAAATAAAAAGCAGTAAAAAAGTTATAAAAGGTAGTACATTAATTCCAGCTAATCAAATGTAGATGGTAACAAAATGTTTTGAAAGTGTAAAGACTGTTAACCAAATCCAATTCACTGTTGATAAGCTGACTGTAAAGACTCACTGCAACCCAGTAGAGCAGAGTAGAGCTGTCCTACAGTTTCTAAAACCTGTGATCTTTACAGAGATAGACTGTTACATCTTTCTGACACAGAATGACTTCAGACCGACAAATCTGAAGTCAATAGTCAAATATCTTAACAACTGTGCCACCAGGCACTGACTAGAAGAGATCTACAATTATTCCCATTCCCAAGAAAGAGAATTCAACAGAATGTGGGCATTATGATTAATATCAGTTGTAAGCAAAATCTTGCTAAAAATTATCCAAAATTGGCTAGAACATAGTATCAAGAGAAAAGTGCTAGAAGTTCAAGCTGAGTTGGAGAGATCTCTGCACAGCACTAGGGATATCATTGTTGATGTCAGGAGGATCTTGGCTGAAAATAGAGAGTACCAAAAGGATGACTATTTGTGTTTTATAGACTATGCAAAAACATTTGACTATGTGGACCACAACAAATTGTAGCTAATGTTGAGAAGACTAGGAATACCAGAATACTTGATTAGGTTCATACAAAACCTAGACCAAGAAGGTGTTGTGTAAACAGAGGGGAGGGGGGGAAAACCACATAAAACTGCATGGTTGAAAAAAAAATAATGAGTGAATCAGGCATGTATCCTTTCTCCATATCTTTTCATTCTATGTTCTAAACAGATCATTTGAAAAGTAGAATCTGTAAAGAAAAGAAGAATGGGACATTAGGCTAGGAAGAATGGGTCATCAGGATGCAGATGACATAATTTTGCTCACCCTAGTGAGGAGGACTTGAAGTTAAGTGCTTGCTGGGAAAGATGAAGGACCACAGCCTTCAATATGGATTGTCTCAACATCAAAAAGTAAAAAAAGTTTCATGACTGGGTCAATAGGCAGCATCATGATAGATGGAGAAGAAGATTGAACAATCAACAACCTTGGCACCATTTCTAGGAAATGGAAAGAATTGCATTGTGAATATTTGCTGTCAAGGACCTCTTCGGCGTGCTAAAGAGCAACAATGTCAGTCTAAAATCTAAGGTACACCTGATAGAAGCCATGGTCTTCTCAGCTGCTTGCTATGCATCTGGACTGTGTCTAAGGATGACAGAACACAAATCAATGTCTTTGAGTTGTGATGCTGGAGAAGGGTATTGAATATCCCATGGAATGCAAGAGAATAAACAGATCTGTCTCAAAGGAAGTGAAACCAGATTGTTCCTTGGAGGCGAAGATAGTGAAACTCCATCACACACATTTTGGGCAAGTTTTCCAGATAAGCCAGTCCTTGGAGAAGAACATCATGCTTGGAAGGATGAAGGACCAGTGAAGAAGAGGAAGACTGTGAACAAACTTGATTGACATGATGACTGTGGCACTTGTGTTAGTTGTGTCCGCAGTGATAGTGATTTTGGCTAAGGACATATCAAGTTTTATAGCCATTGTTCATAGCGTCACTAGTAGTCATAATCAACTCTAAAACACATACCAACAACAAGATGGCACCAGGACCCATTTGAAGAATTATAAAATAGCATTCTAAATTCCATTCTCTAAAATGACATTCTACTTGTTAATCATAATCCTGCATTGTTGAGCTACTACTACAAATTGCCAAACTAGTGATCAGAATGTATCAGTAGTATCCTGTGGCATAGCATCAGAAAAATACTCCCAACATTTATAGAAAGAAAGAAAGAAAGTTTCTATAAGAACTCAATTCCTTGCTTGAAATGTTTATAATTTGCTTAAAATTGTCTTATTTTAGCTGAAAGAGGGCTTGATACTTGCAAGCATAATAGAGGAGAATGAGGTAGTCACGTGTTAGAAATTTAGAAATTGTGTAAAGGTGCAGTGAGAATAAAGACCAGTGAAAAGACATGAAGGATGTCTTACATGAAGTAAGCAAAAGTTCATCAAAAATACAGAAAAGAATAAAAAGAACAAAACTGGTTTCAGAAAAGATTCTTTTTTTTTGTTTTTGTT
>NW_006399897.1:3630294-3636997 GCF_000299155.1 Elephantulus edwardii | reverse complement strand
AGGTGACCTTGCCCGGTGACGCCTCCTTCCCTCCCTCTCTGGCCGGGTTCTGCTGGGTCTGACCTGAAAGACGCCTCCTTTTGCTGTTATCCTAGGTGATCTTACCCAGTGACGCCTCCTTCCCTCCCTCTCTGGCCGGGTTCTGCTGGGTCTGACCTGGAAGACGTCTCCTTTTGCTGTTATCCGAGGTGACCTTGCCCAGTGATGCCTCCTTCCTTCCCTCTCTGGCTGGGTTTACCCATCTTTCTCCTCAAAGCAACTTGTGGCTTTGAACTGTCTTCCTTTGGGTTGTCAGTACAACTCTTAACCACTAATCCAACCAAGTTACCATTCCTATAATTTTGTTGTTATTGTGTTAGGTACTGTTGAGTGGAGTATGTCTTATAGAGACCCTATGAACAATAGATTTGAACACTGTCCTATCCTGTGACATCGTCACAATATTTGACATACTTAAGCCCATTGTTAGAGTCATTGTGTCAATGCATCTGGTTGAGGGTCTTCCATTTGTGTCAACTCTCCACCTTCCCAGGCTTGATGTCCCTCTTCAAAGTATAGTTTCTCTTAACAACATGCTCAAAATATGTGACACAAAGCTTAGTCATTTTTGCCTCTATGAGTATTCTGGCTGCACTTTCTCCCAGACATCTATGTTCTTTTAACAGTCCATGGAATTTTTAATACTCTTCTCCTACATCATAGCTCAAAGACAGGAATTCTTCTGTTATTTTTATCCATTGTACAGGTCTCAGATGCACAGTAAATAATTATGGCTTGAATTAGGCACATGTGAGTCCTCAAACAGATATATTGCTTCTTAGTAATTCAGACTTTCTCGGTGCAATACGTTTCCTTCTTTCTTAACTGCTGGTACCAAGGGTATTGATTGTGGATCCAAAGAAGATAAATTTAGAATTTATATTCCTATAATGTAGAGACAGAAATGAGGCTAGAGTTCTGTATGATCAAGGATCTATTTATAGCAAATACCTTTTTAAAGAAATATGAATGATGTCTATACACATGGACTTCACCTAATGGTCTATATAAGAATCATATTGACTATATCTGTGGGGAAAAAATTATGAAGAATCTCATATCAGCTGTAAAAACTAGGCCAGGAGCTGATTGTGGAATAGATCATCAACTACTCATATGCAAATTCAAACTGAATCTAAAGAAAATAAAATCAAGGCACTAGAACGAAAGTTTGACCTCAAGTCTATTCCACCAGAATTTAAAGACCATCTCAGCAACAATTTTGAGAACTTGAACACTAATGAGTTAAGACCAGAGGAGCTGTGAGCAGATATCAAGAATATCACCCATTTAAAGAGCAAAAAGCCATTACAAAGACAAAGAAGGAAGAAAAAAAAACACCACAAAACAAGATGGATGTCAGAAGAGACTCTGGATATTTCACTAGAATGTTGAAAAGCCACAACAAAGGGAAGACATCAAGAAGCTTAGGAGCTGAACAGAAAATTTCAAAAGGCAGCTCAGGAAGACAAAGTCAAGTATTATAATGTACAAGGAGCTGGAGTTAGAAGGTGAAAAGGGATGAGCTCAGTTGGCATTTCTTAAACTGAAGGAACTGAAGAACAAATTAAAAACTGAGTTGTAATATATAAGGATGCTGGGGTCAGGATGTTGAATGACCCAGGAAGCATCAAAAGAATATGGGAGGAGTACACAGAGTCATTGTATCAAAAATAATTGGCTGACATAGACAAATTTCATGAAACGACATATGATCAAGAAGCAGTGGTGATGAAGAAGGAAATTCAAGTTTCTCTGAAGGAAGTGGCAAAAAAGCAAGGCCTGAGAAACTGATTGAATGTAAATTTATATATTTCAACAAAGAGATGCTGTCCTGGACGTGCAAGATACCTAGATGACAAACACCTGGCCAACTGACTGGAAGAGATCTACATTCTAATTCCAAGAAAAGGTGGCCTGGTAGAGTGTGGAATTATTGAACAATATAAATAATACTACACAGAAGCAGGATCCTGCTGAAGATTATATCAAAACAACTGGAACTGCACATCAATAGAGAACTACCAGATGTGCTAGCTAGATGGATTTAGAAGAGGCCTTGGCACTAGGGACATCATAGCCAACTAGATGGATCTTGGCTGAAAGCAGAGTACCAGAGGAGTGTCTATTTGTGTTTCATTGACTATGCAAAGGTATTTGTCTTTGTGAATGACAAAAAATTGTGGCAACCCTTTAAGAAAATAGTAATCCTAGAGCATCTAATTGTGTTCATGCAAAGCCTATACTGGGAGCAGGAGGTAGTCCTCAGAACAGAGCAGGGAAATACTGCATGGTTCAGGATCAGGAAAGATGAGCATCAGGGATGCATCCTATCCCCATATCTTTTTTTAATCTATGTGTAGAACAGATCACTCAGGAGGCTGGATTTCATGAGAAGGAATGTAACACCAGGATTTGAGGAAGACTCATCAACAACCTGCGTTATGCAGATGACACGACCTTGCTTGCTGAAACTGAGGACATGAGGTGAATGCTACAGAAGGTCAAAGACTATAGTCTTCAATATGGATTGAAGCTCAATGTCAACAAAACAAAGATTCTCACCACTGAGTCAATTGGTAGGTTCATGATAGATGGAGAGGAGACTGAGATTGTTAACAGCTTCAGTTTGCTTGGTTCCACAATTAACACTCTTGGCACCAGCAGTCAGGAAATCTAAAGACAAATTGCATTAGGAAAGTCTGTAGTCACGGATTTCTCTAGAGTACTGAAGAACAACAATGTCAGTCTGGAGACCTGATTCAGAGCATGGTCTTCACAATTACTTTTCTATGCATCAGAGAGCTAGACAATAACTAAGGATGATAGAAGAAAAATCGGGACCTTTGAGTTGAACATACCATGGTCTACCAAGAGAACAAAGAAGTCAGTCCTGGAGAGGACGAATCGCGTTGTTCCCTGGAAGTAAGGAATTCGAAGCTCCATCTTACATACTTTGGGCATGAATACAGGAGGGACCATTTCTTCAGGAAAAGCATCATGCTTGGAAGGAGAGAGGGACAGAACAGGAGAGGAAGACTTTGGATGAGATGGATTGACTCAGTGACTGGGAAAATGGGATTAGGTCTGTTGGAGATGATGAGTTTGGCTCAGAAAAGGACAAGACAGGTCAGGGTTCAGAGTTAATGTACAAAATACAGCATTACAATGAAAAGTGCAAAGACATGCAGTTAAAAATATATCAGAAGAAAAGAACCCTCTTGGTATTTATGTCAAAAGGAAAGAACTGAAGAACAAATTCCAGTGTTAAGTTGCAATACCGAAGGCTCTGTGGGCAAAATATTGAATGAAGCAGAAACTATCAAAAGAAATGCAAATTTTATGGTAATTGTACCATAAAGAATTGTTCAGTAATCAGTCATTTTAGGTGGTTGTATATGATTAAGAACTAGAGGTGCTAAAGGAAGAAGTCTAAACTGAATTTAATTCATTGGTAAAAAAGGCTCCAAAGGATTTACACAGCACCAAGAAACAGATGCAACCATGAGGATGATCACATGTCTAGAAAAGGTCTATCTGTGACCTCAGTTAAAAAAAAAGTGACCCAAGAAATTATCAAACGTATCATTAATACTGAATGTGAGGAAAATATCACTGAAAATAATTCAAATATAGCTAGAACAGTGTATGGACAAGAAACTGCCAGAAATTAAGACTGAATTTAAAAGAGATATCCTTGCTATTCTAAGATAGATGTTGGCTAAAAGCAGAGAAAGCCAGAACTCTTTTTAGGGAATAAAATATCAATATTTGTGTTATCACCTCTCCTTGGTAAGTGGTATTTTACTAGATATGAAATCTAGTTCTTCAGGGCTAACTTAACTCTATGAGGTTTAGTATAAAAATACTTGCATGCTAATAAAAAATTGAGGATACAAACCCATTTAGAAGTTCCACAGGAGAAAGATGTGCAATTTGCTTTCAAAATGATTAATCTATAACACCCCACTGCCAACTTGGCTGACCATAAAATGGTCTCCACCAGCACCCTGGGTAAAGGAGAGAGGGCTGCCTTTTCCTCAGATGCCCAGTCAAACCCAGTGAGGACCTTTAAACTTGAAGTAGTGGTTTCCTTTGTCAGATACAACCTTATGTTATGAAATCCTTGATTGCAAGCCCAAGTACTTAATTTGGGGCAGGGCAAGTGTCTCAGTTATTTAATCACTGTTTCACAAAAAGATTCCTGACAACAACAATAAAAGACAGTAAAATTGTCTTACAGAATTTGCAAGGTGGTAATCTTTGTAGACACTGATTTCCATGTCTCTTGTGGAGTGGTTGATATGCTTTAACTGCTTTCCTAACTCATTTTACCATCAAGTTTCCTCCTCTGACATGGGCTCTTTTTAGAAATATTTTTATTTTATTTTAAGGGAAAAAATCCAAACCTAGGCCTCTCAAAAGAAAATTTAAGTCAATTAGTATTTATTAAGAAATATCTATATAGGGTCGCTATGAGTCGCAAGCGATTCGACGGCACATAACAACAACAACAACATATAGTTTTAAACTATTTTTTGAGAGGACAGGGTTCAGAGCAATCACGCATGGGATCACTATGAAATGTACTCAACTTGCTGACTTCTAACAACAATAACAGAGAAAAAGTATGTATGTATGTTCTCATCATGTTCAACATGGTAAATGGAACCAACAACCAAGCCCATTGTCATTGAATCAATTCTAACTATGGTGACCCCAGATGCACTCTTGAGTTTTCTTGACTCTACTATTTACAGAAGCAGATCACAAAGACAAAGAACTTTTGGGTTAATTTGAACAACTACCCATTGAGTTAGTAGTCAATTCCAAACCTTTAAAGATGGTCGATTTCAAGAACATGCAAAATATATGTGTATTCTTCACTTATTTGCTTGGAACTTGGGGTGTTAAGGATTATTCTCAAATATCATATCCTAATTCTGAACTATACTGGTAGTAAAATATTATCTATTAGACAGCTAAAATATACAAAAGAAAGTGATGGATGCTTTTGGTAAGCAAAGGAAAATACAGGAACATTTTAAACCTAGACATGAAATTATATATTTCCTTTACATAGTATATAGAGATCAGTGACAAACAAAGATATCTTCTATATATTTTTGTAAGACATTCATTTGTATATATCTGCATACATAAATTTTTGTGTTTCGATATATTTGTAATATTTCTTACATATCCTAATCTCAAATTTCAAGTTTTTGGGTTTTATAGATTTCCTTCTGTGAAACATTTTTATTGCTAACATAAATTTGTTTTTAATTATACATATTTTCTTTCTTCCTTTTAAAAAACTGATAATATTCATTGGTACTTACTTTGCACATTTATTAAGCTTTGATCTAAGATGAACAATTTAGTAAAAAAGACTTAAAGAATTATCACTAAGCATCTTCTTTGAAATTACGCTTCTGAAAAATTTCAAACTCTTAGAAAATAAAACTCAGTCTTAAAATTATTAGTAATAACAATTTAGAGCTGTAGAGAACTTTAGAGTTTACCAAGCATTTCCTCAAGACATTTGCTAATTTGACCTTTAACATACTCACGCGAAAATAAATTACATGAAATAAATACAACTCAGGTTTTTGTTGACCTTATTTTATAAATGAGGAGACACAGTTCTAGGGAGGTTCTGTGATGTGATTAATGTTTAACTCAAACCTTACAACTTATCCTATGTATTTGTCAAGCATATGCTCTGCTTCTTGCTAAGATATGTGCCAGTGATTTCATGTGAAAATTTTTCTTTGTCCATAAAAGTTCCAGCACTGTTGCTTCACACATTGATATTATTACTGTAATCATAATAATTACTTCAATATTGGATCCATAGGATAATTTTTCATGTCTTGATTCTGCTGCATTTTATAATTACATCAAGGCATTAAAATTATTTCAGTATTTTTATAATTGGATTTCCTTAAGGAAACTATCACTAGATGAGCTTATAAGGTTCAATAAAGAGCAGCATCAATAACCATCACCTTGGATATGTCTTTTTCTCCTTCTACCTTATCCTGTTTAGTAGTACAACTCTACGAAGTACATTAGGAAATTGAGAATTTGTCTTTGGTCTGCTTCTACATTATCTGCTCAGTTTATAGTTCTTGAATTATGCACAGTCCAGCTACTCATGATTCTATCATAGATCATCTTTCAAACACTTTCAACTGATTTGATTATTTCCGGAATAATGAGTCTAGACCATTTAAGCTTTATTCATCTTTCCCTATACTGACCCACCATGCAAGAATGTGAGTAACGTGATGCTTCTTTTTATTTCCTGTTTGTTAAACTTGCTTACCTCTCCTCAGCGATCATACCTCTTTAGATGCATTGTTCCACACTAAGATTCTCTACTTTGTTTAGGGGAAAAAAAATCTTGTTGGCGTCTCTTCTTCAGTCATATATTGAGTCTCATGGACTTGTTTTAATTTTCTAAGCTTCAGTTTGAACGTAAAAAGGAGCAATTAATGGCCTCTTTAATTTCACTTTTGACCTTCTAAGAAATGATATTGAGCTTTCAACTCATGTAGTTAATTTGATTGCTGTGTATTTCAATAGGTATGGTCAATGTGTATGACCACTGTGTATGTTGTGGGGTTTTTTTCCAAACAAATATTTGAAAGAAATAAAT
>NW_006399897.1:3577054-3630088 GCF_000299155.1 Elephantulus edwardii | reverse complement strand
TACCATATTTGTGTGTTTCTAATTTTTGCTTTTGTACTATTTAAATGTTCATTTACATATCAGACTGCTTTAATATATAATGTTATTATTGAGATATTATATCATTAGGCATTTCTTCCTAGTTGATCTTAGTCTGGAAGCTTGCTCAGCTCCACAATCAACACTCTTGCTACCAGTAGTCAGGAAATAAAAAATTACATGGGGGAGGTCTACTGTCTGAGATCTCTCTAAAGTACTAAAGAGAAATGATATCAGTCTAGAGACTAAGGTGTGCCTGTCCAAGGCATGATCTTTGTATTTATTTGCTATGCATCAGAGAGCTGGAAAATGACTAAAGATGATAGAAGAAAAATTGAATTCTTTGAGTTGTGGTGCATTGAATCGCCTATGAGTCACAGCAAGCCTATGTAAAATAGCTCTGAACCCTGCCTTATCCTGAGTCAGCCTCACTGACTCCAATACATCTACCCCCATTACATAGTTAAGATATCACTCCATCTCATCTGGGGTATTCCTCTCCTGTACTGTCCCTCCACTCTTCCACGCACGAGGTCCTTCTCCAAGGACTGGTGCCTCCCGGCTATCGGCCCAAATGATGTGAG
This sequence comes from Elephantulus edwardii, assembly GCF_000299155.1. Taxonomy (NCBI): domain Eukaryota; kingdom Metazoa; phylum Chordata; class Mammalia; order Macroscelidea; family Macroscelididae; genus Elephantulus; species Elephantulus edwardii. The sequence continues at coordinate 3,629,486 of NW_006399897.1, read as the reverse complement.
ATGGAACTTTAAAATCCTTGCCTCCGAGGAGAAATTTGGTTTCACCATCTACAAGATTGTTGTTGTTGTTGTTATGTGCCATCGAGTCGCTTGCGACTTATAGCGACCTTATGTACAACAGCACTAAACCCTGCTCTATCCTGTGCCAATCTCACTGCCTCTGACACACCCATCCCGATTACGCCAGTCACTGAATCAATCCACCTCATAGAGGGTCTTCCCCTTCTACACCGTCCCTCCACCTTTCCAAGCATGATGTCCCTCTCCAAGCACCTCTTCCTCCTTACAACATGTCCAAAGTATGTCAGATGAAGCTTCAGAATCCTTGCCTCCAAGGAGCAGCCTGGTTTAACCCTCTCCAGAATGAATCTGTTTGTTTTCTTGGAAGTCCATGGTACAATCAATACTCTTCTCCAGCACCACAGCTCAAAGGCATCAATTCTCCTTCTATCCTCCTTAGTCATTGTCCAACTCTCTGATGCATAACAAGTGATTGCAAGGACCATAGCCTGTATCAGATGCACCTTAATCTCCAGAGTGACACCATTGCTCCTCAGTACCCTGGAGAGGTCCCTACCAGCAGACTTTCCCATCTCAATATGTTTTTTGATTTTCTGGCTACTAGTGCCAAGAGTGTTGACCATGGAGCCAAGCAGAGTAAAGTTGTTAACAATCTCAATCTCTTCACCATCCATCCTGATGCTGCCAATTGGTCCAGTGGTGAAAATCTTTGTTTACAAGATAGACCTGTTTATTCTCTTGGCAGTCTATGGTATGATCAAGGTTCTTCTTCTGCACCACAACTCAATTAAATTTTTCTTCTATCATCTTTAGTAATTTTCCAGATCTCTGATGCATAGCAAGTAAATACAAAGATCATGCCTTGGATAGGCACACCTTAGTCTCTAGGATGATATAATTTCTCTTTAGTACTTTAGAGAAATCTCAGGCAGTAGACTTCCCCCACAAAATATCTTTTGATTTCCTGACTGCTGGTAGCAAGAGTGTTGATTGTGGAGCTGAGCAAGCTGAAATTGTTAACAACCTCAATCTCTTCTCCACCGATTGTGGTGCTGCCAATTGGCCCACTATTGAGAATTTCTTTCTTCTTGATATTGAGCTTCAATCCATGTTAAAAACTATAGTTCTTGACCTTCTGCTGCAAATGTTTCTGGTCCTCCTCAGTTTTGGCAAGCACAGCTGTGTCATCTGCATAACACAAATTGTTGATAAGTTTTCCTCCAATTCTGATGCCATATTCCTCCTCATGAAGTCCAGCCTCCTGAATAATCTGTTCTGCATATGAATTGAAAAGGTATGAAAACAAGATACATCCCTGATGCAATCCTTTCTTGATTTTGAACCATATATTTTTCCCTTGCTATGTTCTGAGGATGCCTTGCTGGTCCAAGTATAGGAGGTGGATAAAGAAAATGAGAAATATCCAGAGGAGACTGGAAAAGACAGGATAATGGTGGGCATAGTCCAATGACGATTTTTTTTTAACAAAGAAATTAATCAGGCGTATTTTGGACATAGTGTAAAGAGGGACCAGTCCTTGGAGAAACGGATGTCATGCTTAGGAGGGTGGAGGGACAGCGCAGGAAAGGAAGACCTTCAATGAGATGGATTGACTCAGTGACTGGGGTAGTGGGGGTAGGTGTGTCAGATACAATAAGATTGGCACAAGATGGGGCAGGGTTTAGAGCTATTGTATATAGGGTCACTATAAGTTACAAGCAACTAGACGGCACATAACAACAACAAAGAGATTATCTTTTTTATTTGTTGGTTTCCCATCAGGGAAGGGGTTCAGACTGTCTGGCTGCTTCATGCTGAACAGGGACATTGAAATTAAAGAGAAGGGGAGCCAAATTAAGATTTTTAGTGTTCTTGAGTTGAAGCTGTATGCCTTCTTGTTCAGTTAATTCATATTTTCATGACATTTTCTGCCCTCTTTACTGCAAGGTGTATTCGTGGGTGAGTTCAGTGGGAGTGGCTGGCTAAACATTGAGTCTCTGTCCATCTTTACTTCCTTAGCTGGCAGTTTTGGTTTTTTGGTCTGTTTTTTTTTTTTTTTTTTTGCGGTTTTTTTTTTTTTTTTTTTTTTGTCTCTGGAACCAGCCTCTGAGTTCAGGTGATGGAACAAGACTCATTGTTCAGGTTATTCCTTTATCTACCTCCTTCACCTACCAAATTGTGCAATCCTGTGATTTCATCCCTACCTATCCTCATCCTTCTGCTCCCACCCCTTACCCTTTTGGATCCTCATACATGTTTTACTAGTTATCCTTCTATTTTCACAATAATAATAATTAAAAAGATAGAGCAGGGTTCAGAGCTGTTATACATTGTTTCACTATGAGTTGCAAGTGACTGGACAGCACATAACAATAACTACAACAAACACATGAGGTCATTGTAAGTTAGAGTAGTTAAGATATAATTATTTAGGAGAAAATTTTATATTGGAGATGAAATTACCAATACCAACTCCCTTAAACAGAACAGAATTTATATTATAAATACATGAAAGCATTTTCCCTCTGGTTTCTTGAATTTTCCCCTGGGATTATGTAAAAAGAAAAGACCCTCATTACTAAGTTGTTTATCTAAGGACAGCAGCAAAAAGACCTCAGATAGTAAAAAAATTGTGAAAAACAGAAGCTACATATGATGGGAAGTTATCAGAGAAAGAAAACTCAAATGTTTTCCACTAAGTAAACAATACAAAATTGTTAAGACTGATTTCTGTCAAAGGCAGAAAACTTGTGGGATCCAAAAAACAAGGCAATGCTGTTGAGTTTTGGTTTTCACAGGTTTCTCAGAAGAACTCGAGAACTGCCACACTCTTCCATGTCAAGGCATTCTCACATAGCTCTCTCTACTGAGAATAAAAGCAACTTTATAGTCATCTCAGCACAAAACCATCTTTAGGCTGAGGTCTAAGAGTAGTTGAGTTTTCATCAAATTACACAAACATTCTTCTTGGACTGAGGTATTTGCTGACAACAGCATGAGCTGGCTGCCTTTCTAAGGTAAGAAGATGGATCAGTGTAAATCCATTTGCACCGTGGTGAAAGCTGCCTTCAGTGCATGCCCAATTGATGCGAGGTCAATGGAGTAATTTTTATGAATGTAATAATAATGTAATATAATTGGGAATCATCAAAACAAATGGCCATCTGTAGTGGGCTCTATTCATTGATTTCTAGAAATTAATGATGCCTTATTGAAGGAACATTGTATGAAGCTGTGTGGCATATGCCTGCTGGTGTTACATAATTTCATAGTCCACAAACCATAATGATCTCAATTTCTCAGAGGTGCATTCTTCAGTCCATGCCCAGTATTGCTTCCTTTCTATTGTGAACTAATTTGAGAGAGGTATAATTTTTTACCTGAGCTAGACAATAACAAGGGGAATAATAACAACACAAAGCAGAAGATTCAAGTAATGTTGTTATAAGTATATTTATAAGTGAATTTAGATTTGGAAAACATGGGTTCAGATTTTCTTTTTACACTAAAATTTTCATCTGAGTGTTAAATTATTTGAATGTCTTCTTTATTCTTTGGCAGATTTCACCAGGCTTTATGAATTCACTTAAACTCATTACTGTTGAATCAGAACCAACTCATAGTTTACTCTGCCATCAGTTTTACTGAGTCTGTAAATCACATGGAAATAGATCCTCCATCTTTCTCCTGAGGAAGCCACTTGTGAATTCGAACCACCAGAGAAGCCTTTGAGTTAGGAGCAAATCATTCTACAGAAGACACCATCAGAGTTCTCTTATGTCGTTTTTGTTGTTAAGTGCTGTCCAATCATAGGTGACTCATAGCAACCCTATGAACAAAAGACCTGAACACTTGTATAACTTTCATTGTTCCTCTAAGTTCATAGAGTTTCCAGAGACAAGCTATTTTGAAAGTGGATGCCGCTCCTGCTTCCAAGCTGTTTTAATCAGGGAACTCCACCAAACACTATCCACAATGAGTAACCATTATCACATTTGACACATCAGTGTCACTGTATTTAGCATCACAGAAACCACGAATTACCTCTGTACAGCAAATGGACAGACCAGTGCTATACCACATAGAATAATGTTTGATTAAAAACAATTAACCCCAGACCTGAAGGCCACAGATTAAAATCACCCAACTCTGGCTTGCTAACATAACTTTTTATCCACTGGGGACAACAGAACTCTCTCTCTGACTCATAGCAATTCTATGAACAAACCCTGGCTTATTCTACGCCATCCTCTCAATCTGAGACATGCTCACAAACTTGAGCCCATTGGTACAATCACCGTATCAAACCATCATGATTTATAGGATATTTGAAAGCAAAATTTGTCACATACAACTTGATATTCTAATTGAACAGATGAAGCACTCTTGTATCATACATATTAAATTTCAACATACGTATTTTAAAATGAAACAAATTTTATAACTCATTGGTATGTTATAGCAACCACAATAAACCCAGAGAAAATGCTTTGGGTGTTCATAGAAGAGAGTAAAAACATTAGGAGTCAGAGAACACCACAAACAAAAGATGGTGCTGATCTCTCAAAAATTCTTTACTGGTTTTTGACATTCAATTCTTTCTTACCAATACTGTGTGCATTTTTGGTTGTTTCTGCCGTGATCACAGTAAGGAACTGTTGGTTTCTTTTTCCTTACTCTCCTAAACCTTCACTTCTTTTTCTCTTTCTCCATCTCTTAGCCACTTATGTTCTCTCACACTTTCTTTCATTCTTTAACTTGATCTCTTATCTTTATCTCTTCAATTCTAGTGAAATGTTCATTATCTTTATTCAAGTGACAAGACAACCTTTTGCTCCCCTGCCCCTGACCCTGTCCCGTCAGAAGATTTACCACTTTCAGTCTCCTTTGTGGCATTTTTTTAATCATGTTTTCTACAGTTTTAGCAAGGTTTGGTTTCCCTTGTCTCCTGATACCACGTATTCTCTAAAGGTTGTTTTCTAATTTAATTTCTATGCTTTTTGGAAATAGGAAAAACCTATAGCAAAATAAAACAGATCAAGATGTGACAGTGACTGAAACTTTGGAGAGGAGATTACTGCAAAGGGGCACAGGGAATGCTCAGGTGACCTAGACGCGGGGTCTTAATTTACCTTATATGAGTTGTAGTCAGGTCAATGGCACCTAACAACAATATTTAACTCAAAATGGAGAGGAGTTAGCAAGCACTGCTTAAATACTTCTAAGCTTGGTATTCAAGTAACTATGAAATAACATTGTATATTGTTTAGTGCTGTTGGCTTAGTGGTAAGGAGTTGCACTGTCAACCCAAAGACACATAGTTCAAATCTACCAGCATCTATGAGGGAGAAAGATGGACAATCTCTTCCTTTCTGATTTACTATCCCTGAAACCTGCTGAAGGGTCAGCAATGAGTCTGTTCCGAGTTGATGGCACATAACAACATAACTTCATGCAGCACACATTTTAAAGGTACAAAGGCAATAATAATCAATAAACAACAAGCGAACTGCTTTCTGACATTCTCAATTTAAGCCGTAATCCACCAAACATCAGCAGTAGTATTGCCCATTCCACTTCCTTTTCTGTATCCAGTTTAAATTTATGGAATTTCCCTCTTGATGTACTGCTACAATTGGGGGTTTTTAAATTATTTTTTTTCAAAATATTTTTTGCATGTTATAATGATATTATTCAATAATTCTCTCTTCTACCAAATTACCTTTTCTTGGAAAGGACGCAAAGATATATCTTTTCCAGTAAATTTGCCAGGCAGTTATCTTCCAAATTTTTTGGTGTAAATGAATCAATTTATTGCAACACCTTTGTTGGTATTCTGTCAAGTGCTTGAACCTTGTTTTTTTTAAAAACAATATCCTCAGTGTAACCTGAACTTCTTTCTTTAGTATCATTGGTTTTTATTATAGGTTACCTCCTAAAGTAGGTTTAGGCTGACTTTTTCTTTCTTTTCTTTTTTTTGGGGGGGTTGGGGTATTATGATTCCGTATCTTTCTTTTTCCTTCCTTTGATTTTTACTGTATTATTCAATATTTTTCCTATACTATCTTTCAGTATTGCAACTCAAGGTTTGAATGTTTTTCCTTCTTAGTAATGTTTTTTTCCTCAAAGACAGAGAGGCAGTTGTTTGAACAGAACAGTAAGATACACTGTTTTCTTTAGCAGAGCTTTCTGTTGTATGACCTTTGAAGACATCTTAAATAACATGCATTTTTTTCAGGAAAGGCAATAGAGCTGTATCTTTTTTTCACATACTCACTCAATATGTATGCAAAGCAAATAATTGCTGAAGCTGGATTACACGAAGGAGCTCTGGTGGCCGACTGGATAAGAAGTTGTGCTGCCAACACAAAGTCAGGGAGTATGAATCCTCCACCTATCACTCAGGAGAAAGATGCTGCTGTGGCTCTCAATATTCACTGCAAAGTCGGCTCTGACTGATTGACAGCTATGAGTAAGTAAGTGGGTAAGTGGACTATATGAAGAAAAAGGTGGTGTCAGGATTGGTGGAATATTCACTGACTACCTGCAATATACATCTAATTCTACCTTGTTTATGGAAAATAAAGATGATTAGAAGTATTTAATGAGGAAGCTAAAATCCAATGGCCTTCAATATGGATTACACTACAGCAAAGAAAACAAAAATCGTCGTACGTGCAACAACAAGCCACAACATGATAAACAGAAAAAAGGTAGCCAGATTCATAATCAATGCCTGTGGAAGCAGAAGTACAAAAATCAAATTATGTACAGTAGTCAACAAATCTGCAGTCAAACAAAAATCTCTTTAAGTGATAAAAAAGCACAGCTAACCCAAGTCATGGTATTTTCTATCATCTCATATGCATGTGGAAGCGGGATATAAAGAAGAGTGAAGAAGAATTGGAAGCTCTGGTGGTCTAATGGATAAGGGATTGTGCTGCTAATTGAAAAGTAGGGCGTTAAAATTGCCTGATGCTATGTGGAAGAAGGATGGAAAATCCCCTCCCACGTAATTACTACCTCTGCAAATCTTCTGGAGGGTCACCTCTGGGTAGGTTTCAAAGGACAAGTGTGTGTGTGTGTGTGTGTGTGTGTGTGTGTGTGTGTGTGTGTGTGATAATGAATGCATTGGTGCTTGTGAAGGGTATTGATTACAGTTACGTTCAGCAAAGTGAACAAATTTATCTTGGAAATAGAATAACCAGAATGCTCTGTAAAAGTAAGTTAGCAAGATGTTGTTTCACGTTCTTTGAACATTTTATCAGAAGAGACCAGTTCTTGAACAAGGATCATACTTGTTAAGATAAAAAGGTCTGTGAAAAAGTGGAAGGCCGTCATTGAGACAGAGTGCCAGAGTGGCTTCAACAATGGACTCAAACATGGCTATGTTTGTGAGGATGGGACAGGCCCAGGAAGTTTGATTTTGATGTGTATAGGGGTCACTGTGAGTTGGAACTGACCCAATGGCACCTAACAACAAAGTAATACATTCCTTTGTTGGTTCTTTTGAAGTCAAAAGGACAACAGGGTCTTATGTCAGGTTAGCTCACAGCAAAAGGATTAGAGCCACATTTGTTAAGACTCACAGCACTGAGTGAGAAGAGAGCAAACTTACAGTGGGAATTTTCAAAAGAGAAACATAGTTCCACACTGTAAATTTTATATTTATAGTTGTTTTGTGGTATTGAGTCATAGCTGACCCTCTAGTGGGTTTTCAGAAGCTATAAATCTCACAAGAGGTGATTACCCATCTTATTCCTGCAGAATAGTCAGTAACTTTGAACCATGCCTTTGAGTTGGCAACAAAACTCCTAACCATTTTACCAAGAACTGTTCCTTTATAGAGGCATGGGAATCTTTTTCTGCCTTGCAAATAGACTTTCTCCCTTCTAAGGGAATGGATGGGGTTGTAGAATGTGTTTTGTATTGTTGTTGTTATGTTGTTAGTGTTGTTATGTGCTGTCAAGTCATTTGCGACTTATAGTGACCCTACGTACAATGGCTCTAAACCCTGCTCTAACTTGTGCCAACCTTATTGTCTCTGACACACCGAGTCACAGAATCAATCCATCTCATCGAGGGTCTTCTTCTCTCGAACTGTCCCTCCATCCATGATGGAGGGACACATGATGTCCCTCTCTGAGGACTGGTCCCACCTTGTAACATGTCCAAAGTATGACAGACGAAGCTTCTAAATCCTTGCCTCCAAGGAGCAGCCTGGTATCACCCTCTCTAGGTTGAACCTGTTTGTTCTTCTAGCCATCTATGATATATTCAATATTCTTCTCCAGCACCACAGCTCAAAGGCATCAATTCCCCTTCTATCATTCCTAGTCATGGTCCAGCTTTCCAAAGCATAGTAAACAATTGCAAAGACTATGGCCTGTATCAGGCACACCTTAGTCTCCAGACTGACATTGTTGCTCTTCAGTACTTTGGAGCGGTCTCTGACAGCAGACTTTCCCAAAGCAGTTAATCTTTTAATTTCCTAGCTGCTGGTACCAAGAGTGTTGATTGTAGAGCCAATTGAACTGAAGCTGTCAACAATCTCAATCTCTTCACCATCTATCATGATGCTGCTGATCAGCCCAGTGGTGAGAATCTTTGTTTTCTTGAGGTTGAGCTTCAATTGATATAGGAGGCTGCAATCCTTGACCTTCTGCAGCAAGCTCTTCAGGTCCTCCTCAGTTTCAGCAAGCAGGGTTGTGTCATCTGCATAACAAAGATTGTTCATGAATCTTCCTCCAATCTTGATGGCACATTTCTCCTCACAGAGCCCAGCCTCCTGGATAATCTGTTCTGAATATAGATTGAAAAGGTATGGAGATAGGACACATCCCTGGTACACCCTTCCCAATTTTGAACCATGCAGTGTTTCCTTGCTCTGTTCTGATGACTACCTCCTGGTCCAAATATTAGTTTTCCATAAGCACAATCGAGTGTTCTGGGATTCCCATTCTTCTCATAGTCAGGCACAGTTTGTTGTGATCCACACGGTCATATGCCTTTGCATAATCAATGAAACACAGGTAATCATTCCTCTGGTACTCTTTCAAAACTTTGGAGTACAAGGTGCAGGGTAGGCAGGAAGTGGTGCAGGAGATATGTATTTTGTATTAGGATTCTAAAACATAGAAAGACATACATGGTTTTATGTTGTGTTTATTGTGAAACTATGCACCACTAACAGAAGGTGGTAGTAACCTTTCAATACCTCTGTTTTCTTGAGCAGGAAATTGAGCTATATGACCTCTGAAGACGTCTTCTTAAATTGACATGCATCTTTCAGAGCTCTGCTCTACTCTATGATCGTGTGAATTTTCATCAACACAGCTTTTCCTCCATACATTCCTACACATTTGAGTGTTTGTACTTTCCCATTAGCATGTCCTATCTAAATCCATTGCACTCCTAAACTCTGGATTTTGTGTCGTGACCTGACTTTCCAAGGCTTTTGCAACCTAGGCAACCTACAGTTTGTTGCAATCAACAGAAGTCAAAACACATTATCAGGCCACTGGGGCTTTCCAAAGCTTGTGTTAAGCTCTTCTTAAATAGTGTGTTATAGTACCTTGATTAGTGCTGAGTACCATGAACACAGTGTTGAGTACATTCATAATTAATTGAGATTTGAATTTAAATCACATGATTCTAAAGAATAAAAGCACTACTTTAAAAGCATTTATACTGTTGCACATGATTTATCCATTTTTTTAAAAAACAAGTGAATTATATATACGTGTAATTTACAGTTAAAATGCAGGCATTAGGATGCCTTTTAAAGTGGAACAATTGGTTAATTGGCAAGTCTGTCATTCACTCACTCACTCACACTTATTTTATTGCTGTTGACAAGAGACCATCTCATAGCTGACCCTCCAGCAGATTTCTGAGACACTTAACGACATGGGGGGAGATTGCTCATTTTTCTCCCAAGGAACTATAATAGTGGATTCAAGCTAGTAGATTGTCACACCTTTTTGTTTAACTCCACAACTCTTTATAGACTTCACTGTCAGAGCTCACAATGAATCTGCAGTGAATGCTAAAGAACAGAAAATGAATGGAAAATTTAGTAATCTGGGGGGGGGAAGTGTCATTAATTATCGGTGGTCATGGAAACAACAAATCTAAAGCAGGTTCTTTCCCTTTTTTACAATTTTGTGTTGCAGTATGTGTTTAATAACCACGGTATCAGTGATGCTTTTGTGTATTACTGTGTAGTAAGAATGCTTGGTGTTGAAAGATTCTACTTTGGAAAGACATGAAGGTAGAGATGGCTTCCTGGGACGTTTTACTGTTCTTCTGTGGTTCGCCTAAATCATTTCAGATGTGTTGGTCTCCTTCCGGACTGCAAAGGTCCTCAGGGAAGGAGAGTGTGCACTCTCGTCAGTTGCAGAGCCAATTCTTTCTGTGTCAGGAAGTTCCTGATAAATTGAATGCCTCCTGCTTCTGTTTAATTCTGCTTCTTGCTCAGTCAGGAGTGGGAGTGCAAACTGAAGGAAAAGTTCATGCTTCTTTCTGTAGCAAGCGATCCCCCACACAGTAAAGTAATCTTGGGAAAATACATACTTATGCAGTAACTTGGAAAGTTGAGCTTCGAGGCAGAGCAATTAAAAGAAAAAGAGGAAGTGTGGAAAAAATAGAAGTCGGTTTCAGAATTAATGACTACATTATCATTTAACACGGTAGAAAAGGGATAAAACAACAGAAATATGTTTGAGGAGTATGGACTTAGGGTTTCCTTTTTAGTACGATGCTGGCAAAACACAGGAGAAATATGAATGAGTTGGGATATAATAGAGACAATTGAGTGCTTGATATTTTGGTAGAAAAAAAGAGTGCTGGGAGGAGGAACGTCAGAGAGCTACATATTCCAGAAACATAAATGCTATGAGGTGGTTGACATATCTGAGAAGAAGAAATCGGTGGCAGAAATGGGAAAGGAGCAGGAGGTTGGCAGGAAAGCTGCAAATGGACTTGCCCAATGAAATCCTTTCACGTCAACTTGTATTACATTTCTATCATCTTGAAGGAATTTGGATCCAACTGTGATGAATGTCACATTCTCTTTAACAAAACCATGAAATGGAAACCACACAATGCAAAAGGCTCTGGAGTAATTATTTTTTGCATCATTAACTTCTCCATAATTAGAACCCCCTTCCACATCTCTCAAGCCAATTATGTATTACACAGTAGGTGATGGCTAAGCATCAGTGGGAAATTGGCAGAACCACAAGGCTTTTTCTTTATCTTTCCTTTTTCCTATAGCCAACTACTAATTTACAAGGTAGGTTCAGCCCTTTTGGGACAACTCATACTATATGAGTAATCTTTTCCACATTTCTATTTATCAGTACATTCATTTAATGCCATCTTTACTTAATCTCCAATATGGTTTAAGCTCTTCTCTACTCAAGAACAAGTGTTAAACACTGTTGACAGTTTTGCAAACTCTTTATTCTTCAAAACAGTTAGAAAACTAAAGGATATAAAATATTTGTAATCTATGTAGCAGAGTCCATATTTTTCATATGTAATAATTATTATAATAATTCATCTGGTAAATAAATATTTCTTGCAAATACTAGTAAGCACTCTTAAAATGTTAAGGACTTGTCTCAGAGGTAGAGACACACTGAAGCCTAGAACAGAGAAGATTCTCACATTCATGAGCTTCTATACTTTTCTGTGTATCTAATATATTTTTTAAAGGGGTAACCAAAAAATGATAGTATAGTAAGTGTATACGAATAAGAAATATAAAGAAGATGAAATTTTGCATGGTTTAAGGATAATTTTATTTAGCCAATGTGCTATGAAACAAATTGATTCAAGTAAAAATAACTAAATCTGTGCAAGAGCTCTGACTCGTAATTAGGCTATTTGGATGCTGTTCAATGTGGTTCTCTCATTAACCTAATCTTTTTGGATAGGGATATTTGTTTAAACAAATACAGCAAACTTGGTTTCTTTACTATATATTCATAACAGTCATATATGAAAGGACACTTCAAAAAATCAAGTAGGCTTTGTTATGTGTCTTTCCTCAAACTTTCATTATCTTCCATAAATATGTAACATTTGAATATTGCAAAATGTATTGAGAATAGTAACATTGGTCAGAACTACAAATTAGGTATATTTCCTTGCCTTACTTGAAACACTTATATGGATATGTATGTTCCTGTGGCTTAAAGCCAGGAGAAACTGGAGCTTTGAGGGTGAAACCATCATGAAATAATCTTAATAAACTACATGTCATACTTCCAAAGTAGAAAGATCATGAATTTTATCATCAGATAGATTTTAAAATATCTTCCATCATCAATGAAAAAAGATGATTTTTTCTGAAAATGAATAATAATCTCTACTTTCTATCGTTCTGGTGAGAGATAAACATGATTAACACCAGTCCAAGACTGTTCACCTCTGACACTTAAGCTCTGATGAGTTTCCAAACAAATAATGAGAAGACAATCTGTTTTCTTAAAGAAGAAAAGACTTACTTGAACATCAGTTAATCAAATACTTGTCTTGGACAATAAAATACTAAGAGACTACACAGAAATTAATAGAAATGATGACAAAAAAATCAGGTTTTTAGAATGCAAGTTTTTTAAGAGTAGATGTGGCCATTATTTTCTCATTCTACCCAGGACATAGGTATGGTGTGATGCTATCCAAAGACTCAAAGCAAACAGAATTAGTAATTTTTTATCTCCTTACAATAGAAACTAGTATTTTTTACCTTATTATGTTGTTCATATGATTGGCCTCTGACCCAGGAGAGTTAGTACCAGTAAAGTAATTAAAGGTTTGTATTTATGTTTAAGTCAGGGCATAAAGATATATAAATCACTTTCATTTTGTCTTAAGGCAGTATGAAAAGGGCCACACAGAGAGGATTAAGATGAAGGATGAAAAAAAATAATCCTTCAACATCTTGGCTGCTCCTGCTCTCACCAGTTATATCCATTTCTCTTTAAACAGTTGAAAGAGGATAGAAGTTGTCACCACTCATCTTTGTTGAGAACTAGCCTTAAATTAACATTCAGGTGGGTTTGGAGGGGTAAAGAAAGCCTTCCTTTAGGAGAGAAGCCAGAACGCTGTTTTTGCCTGAGTCTAACAGACTCATTAAGGGTTGATTTGCAAAATGAACACTTTATTGGATCAGTAACTCCATGGTCTGGTGCACTTTAAAACAAACAAATTCAGCATCTGGTTCTCAGCTGACCATACCGTAAATCAGCCGCATGATGCAGTCACTATACAACATAGCAAAAAATGTCTTCTTCTGCTGCCTCTTTTCGATGAGTGAAGGAGAGCAAGAAAATGAAATTTCTCTAACCTCTCATGATGCATAATGAATCAAAATTTCAAGTTGGATGCATTTCTTTGGCTTGAGGCAACCAAATGGGTATATATAGGTTCTACCAACAAATAATCATTTATTAGCCTTTCTGACTCTTTATTTCTCAGTCTTGGCACCAGATTTTGTTGATGTTGTTGTTAAAGTTCCATTAGAGCACTATCTTCTTATTTCTAATGTATGTGGGCTACTATGTAGTTGCGCATTACCAAGAAAATAGTGGTGCTACACAGGCACAGCAGGAAATTAACAATGCAGGAGATAATCAGGCTTGCTTATATATATTGCAGTGGGTGCTTAAAATAGCAGTTTGCCGTCCACGTGTCACCTCACACCAGATGGTTGGAAGAGCACAGGACTTTTTTTTTAAGCTATTAGAATGGTACATATCAAAATCTGTTAATAGCGTAGCACCAGAAAAAAGATCTATAACTCAGGTTAAATTAATATTTATAGATTACCTTCATCTCTAGCAAGTTCAAAGCTATTTTTACATACTCAGTAAACAAGAATATTCTCTTCAATGAAAGACCAAATAAAATTGTGTTATTAAGCTTTTATTTTTCAGATGTTTTACTAGACACACTCTTTCATCTATAGTGTCCGGTTGTTTTTGTTGATTACCATCGAGTCAAGCACGACTCATAATAAAACTATGAATAAAAGGCCTGATGCCTTTCTATAGCTATCGTCATTTATTAAAGTTCATAGAGTTTCCAGAGGCGTGTTGTTTGGGACGTGGATGCCATTCCTGCTTCCAAACTAGAATGAGTTAATTCAGATTTCCATAACAAGTTTTATCCATAGTTAAATTACTCCATAATTTTTTTCAATTGTAATGATTTGATTTTGTTATTGCTTTTTAAATTTTTTTAAATTTTATTTTATACTGGTTTATACAAAGTTTGTATACATTGTTTTTCACACCGGATCTTTCCTCTTTACTTTGCCCATCTCTCCCTCTACCCATCACATTTTGTGACCCTATGATTAAGCACCTCCCTTTGGATCCTAGTACTCTTCAGTAATGGTATTATACAGTATTTGTCTTTATGAGACTGAATTACTACACTTAGCATAATGCTCTTCAGTCCTTCTCAAGTTAGGTGGTAATTTACAAAATCATTGCTCCTGCACGCTTCATAGTATTCCACTGTGTGAATGTACCATATTTTCTCAATCCATTGTGATAGAGCATTTGGGTTGTTTCCATGTTCTTGCTGTGGTGACTAATGCTGCCATGAACATTGCTGTACAAGTCTCTGTGCCTCAGTTCTCATTTTTTCTGGGTACATTTCAAGCAGTGGAATAGCTAGATCATATGTAATTTCTATGTTCGTCTAGCTGTGGAAATACCAAACTGCCTTCCAGAGTGTTTGTACCATTTGACAATCCTACCAACAATGTATAAGAGTTACTATTGTGCCACATTCTCTTCAACATTTATTATTCGCTGCCCTGAAAAACTTTACCACTGCTTCTGGGGTAAAATGATATCTCATTGCATCTCTCTTATTACCAGTGATTTTGAGCATTTTCTTCATGTGTCTGTTGGTTAACAAAATGTCCTTCTCTGTGAAAAGTCTTTCCATCTCTCTTGTCCATTTTGTAATTGGACTGTCAGTCTTTTCCTTTTGGAGGATCAAGAGTACTCTGTAAACTTTCATGACGAAACCCTTGTCTGAAATGGTATTATCAAATAACTGTTCCTAGGCAGCAGGTTTTCTTTTCACCCTGTTGTAAAAAGTTTGTGTTAAAAAAAAAAGTTTGTGTTGCACACAGGGATTTAATCTTTAGATGCTCCCTTTCGTCAATTTTATCCTCTTCAAATTGTGCATTTCTAGTTGTATTTGGCAGTCTCTTTATCCTGTAAACTAGACCTTCTAAGATTGATTCCAGTTTGTCTCTTCTGAACTCTTCTGGTTTGGGGCTTTACTCCCAGGTCTCTGATTCACCTTGGTTGATTTTTGTGTTTGGTGTGATATGTGGATCTTGTTTCAGCTTTCTGTAGTTAGCATTCCAGTTTTGTCAGCACCATTTGTTGAAGAGGTTATCATTTCCCCTTTTGATAGGTTTTATCTCCTTGTCAAATATCAGTTGACTATAAAGAAGTTCATTTCTGGGTTCTCAATTCTGTTCCATTGGTCTATGTGCCTGTCATTGTAAAAGTATCATGCTGTTTTGCTTATTGCAGAGGTGTAGCAGGTTTTGAAGTCAGGTTGTGCTGTGCCTCCAACTTCATTTTTATTTTTCAGAAGTGCTTTGCTTATTTGGGGTCTCTTTCCTCTCCAAATAAATTTGACAATTTCCCTTTTGTTCTCCATTCCAACTGATAGAGAAAAGCTATTGTCACTTCAGTGGGACATCAAGAACAATCTGAGAGTAGAATAGAATTCACTATTTGTTACTTATTCTTGTAATACTACTCACATCTAGAACACTTGCTCGTGCTCATGTGAAACTGATACCTAGGCCAAGAAACTGTTGTGTGATCAAAGAAAGGGAACACTGCATGGTTTAAAATCAGCAAAGGTGTGTATTAGGGTTGTATCCTTTCTCTGTACATATTTAATCTATATGCTGAGCAAATTAACTGAGAAATTGGACTCTGAAGAACAATGTGACATCAGTATAGGAAGAAGATGCATTCAAAACCTTCAATATGCAGGTGACACAAGCTTGTTTACTGAAAGCATTTGGTGTGAAGTTAAACATTGCAGCCTCTAATATGGACTGCATTTTAATATCAAGAAAACAAAAATTCTTGCTACTGGATTGATAGACAACATCATGATAGACAGAGCAAAGATTGAAACTGTCAATAACTTTATCTTACGTGGATCCACAACCAATTACTAGCAGTCAGGAGATCAGGAGACATATTGCACTGGGTAAGTCTGTTGTCTGGGATCTCTCTGAATCATTGAAGATTAATGAAGTCAGTTCAAGGACGAAGAGGCACTTGATTCAGACCATGGTAATTTTTAGTCACTTGCTATGCACCTGAGAGCTGGACAGTGAATAAGGATGACAGAAGAATTGATGCCTTTGAACTGTGATGTTGTAAAAGAGTGTTGAAGATCTCACGGACTGCCAATAGAATAAACAGACATATTTTAGAGAACGTGCAGCCAGACTACCTTTTGGAGATAAAGATGATGAAACGTCTCACGTATGTTGGGTATCTTTCCAGGAGAGGTTATTCCTTGGACAAGGACATTAGGCTTAGGAAGTTGAAGTGTGGTGAAAGAGGGGAAGACTCTCAACAAGGTTGGCTAATTGAAGGTCAGTTAATGATTTTAAATTCCAACTTGATGACAATGAGAGAGAAAGACAGAGAAAGAGATCTTCTATACACTTACAAGAATACTAACTAAGATTCTTAATGTCTAATGAGGGAGCTCTGGTGGCCTAGTACTAAGAAGCTGTGCTGCAAACCTGAAGGCACGTGGTTCAAATCCACCAGCTAGCTGTTCCATGGAAAAAAGATGTGCAATCTCACCCCATGCGATTAACTGCCTCTGAAAATCCATGGGGAGGTCAGCTATGGCTCGATTTTGACTCAATGGAACACAATAACAACACACAACAACAACAATAGACATGTGCTGAAACAGTCTCTAGGTGAAAATATTTAATTCTGAAAACATGAACATTATCATTTGAATTCTATACATCAATCTGTGGTTAACTCAGGTACATTTGTGAGCTGACATGCTAAACTTAGAGTGATTTTTATCCCTTTATTGTTTATGAATAACTGGAGATGGTTTTGGACATCACAATCTGGAACAAGGTGAGAATGTTACTGGCAAGGAGCGACTGAGGGTTATTGATGTTGCTAAATAAGGGACAGTCCCATAAAAGAGAGAAACATCAGACTCTGAATGTCAAAAATGATGGTGTTGAGAAACTCTGATCTAGAGACAAAAATATCCCTTCAGGCTGGAAGAGCCTGCACAGGCTCGTGTTTGGTTTCAGCCATTGCCCCTCTGCAACAATACCATATGCACCAGGAGTCTTCAGGGTCTTCCCCAAATGGCTCAGAGCCTATCTTGATCTCACTCATTGTAGCAATTATTTTGGCTCTGCTTAAAGCCCCATGAAAACTTACAGGATCTGCCTGTTGATGGCTGAAGTTCTTTATCTAGATTCAGTGACAGCACAAATGTCCCTCCTCTGCTTTCTGCTGTGAAAAGGCTGGTGCAAGAATCTCTGGACCTGAAGGGTGCTTCTTCTTTTCTTCTGGTGAAATTCTGCTCCTGAATCTGTTCAATTTACTGGGAGACTAGCCAGTCCCTTTGTGGATAGGCTATCACACCCTAATTACATATCCATCCACACGACAAAGTTAAAGTCAGTGTGCAGGAAAGCTAGTTTGAACAATACTTTAGCACCGCACTACTCAGCACTTTAACCAACATGCCACTCACTCACTCACTCATTGCCATCAAGTCAGTACCAACTCGTAGCTGAACCCCTAGCAGGTTTTCTGGAGGGAGTTTGTTACACTGTGGAGGAGACTAACCATCTTCCACTGCAGAACTAGGGGGGTCGAATCACCAGATAGATGCCAACTTTGCATTCACAGTGAAACTTCCCATGGAGCTCCTGGACAATGTCACTTCATTGTTGCTGTCATATGTCATGTGGTTGGAACTAACTCATGGCTAACCCTCTTGCAGGTTTTCAGAGACTTTAAGTTGCAAAGGAGGAGACTGCTCGTTTTCTCTACAGGGGAGTTCATGCATTTCAACTGCTTATCTTTGAGTTGGCAGTGTGTCTCTTTACCCAGTAGGCCATCAGATCTCCCTGACTATGCCACTAGAGATGATTATTTAGAAAAAATAACAGAATGAGCACAAATAAAATCTTTATCTCCCTCCTCCCATTTTTTCCCCATGAATGCAATGATTCCATTCTTCCCTAAATTTCTATCTCAATTATATAAATCTCCCTTTATTATATACTATTAATTCCAAGTTTTGCTTTAGATAGTTTCTGAGTTTAAGGTGATAAAATTCTTCATCATTAGGGTCCTTTTCCACATAGGAATTTTTGTAAGCAAAGACCCTTAAAGCTCCCATGTAAATACAGAGATATTATCTTTCACTTTTGAACTTTAAACTGATGGTCTCTGATGCTGCATGAAACACTTAGGAACTAGTGGAATGGTTTTGAAAGCTCTGGACTTTTTTCCTGGAGAAGTGATTAAGAAAGCGGACCCAATCTTGCTAAGATTCCTAAGAATAAACGCGTCTTTGTCTGCTGACTCCCCTAAATTCTAGCATTGTCTACGAGGAATCTGAGAGTGGGAAGGACCAGGCTAAGAGGATCAAACATTTAGAATGTTTCTTTCATGGAGACCCATGTTCCCCTCAGTCTCTCTGCCAGAGGCGCTGTCTTGACAGCTGTCTGTCGCAGTGAGCACCAAGCCGTCATGGAATCAAAGCAAAACTGTCAAAGGAGCCTTCTTGTGAGGTTAAAGGCTACTGGCCTTTTCTAGCTCGGTGGCCCACTTGGAAACAGAAATACAGTTCTCCCTCAGGCTACCTCCAGCTGCCAAAATGAGTAGAAGCCACTGAACTGGCCAGCGCTGGGTGTGGCCCAGAGGCTGCCAGACCACAATCCAGCTGGAAGCCGCTGTGGCTGGCACTGGGGCCTGCATCCGAGAGCGGGGACCTGGAGCTGCTGAGTCGGAAAGAAGCTCGCAGCCGGCGGTGGCCCTCCGCCAGCCAGCGCGCTGGGCCGGTCCTTGGTGGGCCGCTGCTGGCCTTTCCACAAGACTGCATCCTTCATGAAAAGCTCTTGAATATTTTCCCCCCTTTCCTCCCTTTCCCTGGGTGTCATCCAATTATCACTCCCACACACTTCTTGCAGCTGTACTTTATGGATGACAAACATTTTTGCTTTATTGTCTGGGGAGAGAGCTACAAACATGAAAACCAACTGATAATGTATCTGGAGGTCTGAATACAAACTATGCAATGAGATCCCAGGGCGGTGAATGTGGTGGTGGTGACAGACAGCAACACTGGGGCTTGTCTTCTTCCTGAGGTGGGAACTTGTTCAGCTTAGCCTCAGTTTACTGGGGAACAGAGGGGGTTTAAAAAAATTATTATTATTTTGAAAAACAGCTATTATAAAATATTTCATATCAAATTATTATTTATCTTGATTACTTTTCCAAAAAGGCTTCGTGCAGGTCACAGGGAGGTGAAAATTATCCACCGAGCTTGGATCTAATGTAAAAATAGAGAAGCAAAGGACATGTACAAATGCAGGAAGCAAAGCACTCTCACACGTAGGTTGACCAAGAGTTCTGTTGTTCAAATCCAGGAGCCAAGTTTTTCAGTGGTAGAGTTAGGACAATCCCAGGCAAACCAAGGTGGCTGGTCATCCTAAAGCCTTTCTTTCCTTGGTGGACAGTATCTGACAGCTTGGATGAGTTAAAGAAGCTTTTGGATGGAAGCATTCTGTGGTGTGTTTTATTTAGTTACCCAGGATACTACTCATAATTAAAAACAAAATAAAACAAAAACAAAAAAACCCCAAAAGCAACCAAAACAAAACCCAAACCCGTGAACAATCACAGCTTGCTCCTAAGTTTGAAATCTCTAAATCTCTCTGACAAGTAGATGGATGTTTGCACAGGGTTTAGACAACTTAGAGAGGGAAAGCTGGGTCTGAGGAGCACAGGGAGAGAGAGAGAGAAAAAAAAATCACTTGCAAACTGTAAGAATGTGTTAATTGGTGGTGATGTTTGCATTTGGTTCCCATTCCTTGCATTCTGCAGGAAAAAACAAAACAGGCAAGCAGGGAATGACAAGTGTAGTGTAAGGAGGGAAGTGGTAAGAACAGACTGTTTTGCTTTTACAAGATAAATCATCAACATGCATGGGAAAGGAGCAGCGGGTCAGCGGGAGGGTAATCTAGTTAAAGGTGCAATAATATTGGCTGGACTGCCCAGCTATTTTAGGGAAAAGAAATGACACATCTGTTCCAGTGCCCAAGTAGGAGATTAATAAGGCAAAAATTTCAGTAAGACATGCACAATACTTTACAATTTACAAAGGACTTTCACCTACTTTTACCCTTGGTTGGTGTCCACAAATTAAGCTGAGAAGTGAGCAGGCCAGGATTAGTAACTTCATTTTAGAGATGGGGAAGCCAGCAGAAGGAGGGTAAGTGACCTGTTTAAGATCACATAGCTAACTAAAGAATAAGTCCAGGGAAGTCCCCCTTCTTATCGACTGACCCCCCCACTACACCTTACACCAAGATTTGTGCCTCAAGCTTTCTGGCTGTTCTTAGTGTGAATACACAACCATGAAAATGCACAGGATCTGAAATTTTCTCACATATGACTATTTTCTCAAATGTCAGTGGTAAGAACAAAATAAAATTAAAAAAGAACGGGGGAGGGGATGGGTAGGGAGAAAAGTGCAACAATGATGACTGGAAACCCTAAGTCTCTGTAAACTTTCATTAAAATTAATTAAAAAAAATAAGAACATAAGAAATGCCATTCTTTAGAGTTGAAAGACTCAAATTAAAAGAGAATTCTGTGAATCTCTGTATTTGAGATTTATATTTCGTTATTTAGTATTTAGATAGAGATCATTTTGGTTTCTCATGCAATCATTCATAAACATTTTGTTTTATAATATTAATTATAATGGATTAATATAAATATTAATTATAATAAGCTCCATTTTGTATACTGCCTTTCCCCTTTATTCAGTTAAAATTAATAACATTAGTTTTAGCTTCCATCTCCCTGCCTCTTTATTCCAGGTAACCAGCCATGAATGATTCTATCAGTGTCAAACATTTCCTTAGCTTTTTATAATAGTGATCTTATACCATTGTTGTTTTGGTTTTCTATACCTTTGAGTCAGAACTAACACATAGCTGACCCTCCAGTTGGTTTTCAGAGGCAGTGTATCACATGAAAGAAAATTGGCCATCTTTCTTCCAAGGAACTGTTGATGGATGTGAACCATGCACCTTTGGGTACACAGGACAATTCCTTACCACTAAGGCACCAGAGGCAGTCTTCAGAACAGAGCAAGGAGACACTGACTGGATGGTTCAAAATCAATAAAGGGGTCTGTCAGGGATGTATTTTGTCTCCATACCTTTTCAATCTGTATGCAGAACACATCATCTGAGACACTGGGCTGTACAAGGAGGAAGGTGGCATCAGGATTGGTGTAAGAGTCATCAACAGCCTTTGTTATGCGGATGACACAACCCTGCTTGCTGAAACTGAGGAGGACCTGAAGCCTGAAGCGCTTGCTGCAGAAGGTCAAGGACTGCAGTCTTCAATATGGATTGAAGCTCAATATCAAGAAAACAAAGATTTTCAACACTGGGCCAATTGGCAACATCAGTATGGATGGTGAAGACATTGAGATAGTTAACAGTTTTAGTTTACTTGGTCCCACAGTCAGCACTCTTGATAACAGCCGCCAGGAAATCAGGAGACAAATTGAATTGGGAAAGTCAGCTGTGAGGGATCTCTCAAGAGTACTGAAGTACAATGACATCAGGCTGGAGACTAAGGTGCACCTGATCCAGGCTATAGCCTTTGCAATTATATGCTATGCATTGGAGAGTTGGACAGTGACTAGGGATGAAAGAAAGAGAATTGATGCCTTTGAGTTGTGGTGCTAGAGAAGAGTGTTGAATATACCATGGACTGCTAGGAGAACAAACAGGTTTGTCCTGGAGAGGGTGAAGCCAGAATGTTCCCTGGAGTCAAGGATTCTGAAGCTTTGTCTGACATACTTTGGGCATGTTGCAAGGAGGGATTGGTCCTTGGAGAGGGACATCATGTTTGGGAGAGTGGAGGAATGGCTCAGGAGAGGAAGACCCTCGATGAGATGGATCGATTCTGTGAGTGGAGTGGTAGGAATGAATGTGTGTGAGACAGCGAGGTTGGCACAGGATAGAACGGCATTTAGGGCTCTTGTACATAGGGTCTCTATGAGTCGCAAACGACTTGATGGCACATAACAACAACAATAACAAGGCACCAGAGCTCCCTTCCTATACTATAGAAGTCCTTTTTAGTGCCTAAATTATTTGGCTTATATTGTCCTTTAGATGTTTTCGCTTTATTCCGTGTTTTGTGAATAACACCAAAAGAAATGCTCAAAATCATTAGCTACTTTTGCTGTTCTTGTTAAGTTCCATAGAGTGGAATATGACTCATAGCAACCCAGTGAACAAAAGATCTGAACCCTGATCTATAACCATTGTTTCTCTAAAGTTCATGGAGTTTCCAAAGGCATGTTGTTTAGGAAGTGGATGCCAATCCTGCTTCCAAGCCTGTCTTAATCTGGAACCTCTACTAAATACTGTCCACCATGGGCAACCATGATGTCATTTGACACACAAATGACAAAGCATTCAGTCTCTTAGCAACACCAACTTATCTCAGTGCAACAAACTGACAGACCAGTGCTATATCACTTAGAAGAATGCTTTTCCCAAACACAATTGACACCAGGCCTGAGGTCCACGGGCCTAGGGCCTGACTTTTAAATACAAAGTACCAACCACTAGGTTCTGATTGACTTAAACAAGAGGCTTCCACCCCAAAGCTTAACTTAACTTAACTTAACCCATTAAATTCAGATCACCAATCAGCTCACACAGGATTGTGAACAAAATAGAAAACAAAACAAAACAAAAAGACAACCCAGTTTACACCTGACTTCCAACTAAAACTAAAGAGATGTGAATTAAAAAAAAATCAATAATCTCACCCCAGCAACAATGAGAAAGATCATAAGATATAAACAATAAATTCTGGTGAAGATGTGTCTTATATAATACTCATAGAAATACAAATGTTACAATCACTATGGAAAGCATTTTGATGCATTCTTAGGAAGCTGGGAATTCCACTACTGCTAGATATACAATATCTTCTTACTTCCAAAGAAATATGAAATGTCACATCAATGTTTATATGCATACTCATGTCATTACTTACATTACTTGCAGTAGCACAGAAATGGAAACAACTAAAGTGTCCATCAAGAACAAATGGGCAAAGAATTATGATACCTTCATACAATGGCTTGTGACTTCTTAGTTTTCTTTCTTGAATAACATACATAATAATTGTTTTTGTAAGGGTTTTTGCAAAATGCTCAATTCAGCTCTCAAAGGGGAAAAAAATGAATTAACTCTTATTACTTCAATTGGTAACACAACAAAGAAAGGAAAGTATAATTGAGGTGGTTGAAAAGACTGTCATTGTAACAAGAGAAGCAGTGAATCCCCTGCTGTAAAGAAGACCTTTCTCAAATGTTCATCCCATTAACAGGCAACATCCCAGTCCACTCTGAGCAATCACCTTTAAAAAAAGACTCTAACTTTGCTGCATGACCTCTAATTTACCTGATAATGAAGCATAAGAGACTTTGAAGGCAAAAAGTCAGAACAGCAGGGCCAGTAGGTGAAAGAGACAAGTGAAAGTGACACTAATACTCCTGAAAGTCATTGTGACATTCAGATTAATTCTGTAATGAAAATGGTTCTGCCAGACGAGACACCAAGATAGAAGTTAGCCACAGGATAAAATTAAATTCAGAGTCACTCATCAGCTATGAAAAATGTTACCTGTCCACTTTATTCTATTTCTAATTTGAATGTGGCTGGCGATAATCTCACATAGGTTCCTTCACAAAGGATCTAGTTCAGATAAATTGACCCTAAAGATCTCTTTGTTTGTTTTCAATTTTGTTCAACCATAACACCACTCTAATAGACAAACAGGCCTGCTTTTAACAAAGTTGTCATCAAATATATTTATTTGCTTTAGCACTCTTGTTTCATTCAGAGACGCAGAATCTAAGAAACAAAAGGTAGCTCAGAAGGTCAACTACTAATATAGTTCAATTAAGAAAGATATTTAACTCCATAGTGATTAGAAATTTGTCACATTTATAAAAAGCTTTATAACTTTCAAGGTATAATGTTCTTAATAAATTCCATGAAGGTCCATTGTGAAACTATTTATATTAAGAAATATATTTTAAAAATCCATACATTTAAGGTTTCGACTCAACGGCACATAGCAACAATCAGGTGGACTGACACAGTGATTGCAGCAATGGATTTGAGGGTGTCAGAGATTGTGAGGATGGCACAGGATAGGACATGGTTCAGATCTGTTGTTTATAGGGTTGTACTTGACTTAATGGCACCTAACAACAGCCACTGCCATCCAGTATAGGAACTCTTGTGGTGTAATTGGTAGGAAATGGAGTTAATAAACCAAAAGGTACACCTGTCTGATGGTTCAAATCCACCAACAGCTCTAAAAGATAGATATACAAGCTCCTTCTATTACTGCTGTTCCATTCCATTGAGTTGAGTATGACTCATAGGCAGCATAGTTGAACCCTTGTCCTATCCTGTGCCATCTTTACAATCTCTGACATACTTGAGCCCATTGCAGCAGTCACTATGTCAATTCACTTGGCTGAAGGTCTTCCTCTCTTTGTAGTCCCTACACCTTCCCAAGCATGATGTCCCTCTCTAAGGAATAGCCTTTCCATGCAGCATGGCCCCAAGTCTATGAGATGAAGCTTTATAATCTTGGCCTCCAAGGAGCACTCTATTCTGTATCTTCTATAAGGCATATATAGTCTTCAAAAACACACTGGTAGGTCAGCTATAAGTCAGTTCCCACTTGACGGCTATTAGTGTGAGACTATTGCTGTTGTTGTTAGGTGCCATTGAGACAACAAAATGCAGAATACCAATTAACAACATTTGAAGATAAATGCTGTAACCTCCTATTTTTTGCCAGGTTATGCAAATAGTTAATGGGTTTGGCTGCTATTAGATAGATTGGAGGTTTGAGTCCATACAGAGATATCTTAGAAGAAATATCTGGTGATCAACTTTCAAAACTCAACCATAACAACCCCGCAAATAGAGCACAATTCTGTCTGACATACATAAGGTCACTATGAGCTAGATGACCTGGCATTTTTATCTAGGACTCTGAGGATTCTTCTTTGTAATCATTTCATGTAATGCTTTACCTTGGTGACAGATATTTTTATTCCTTTTGCAAACAGCAACAGCAAAGAAGTGTGTCCTGCAAAACTACCACAATCAGCAACTTTCTTCCTATATTTGGAATTGATTTGATCTACTTTTTATATTTTTTAAATTTATACTGATTTATTGATTATTTAATACATTGTTTTCCACATGGAATTTTTCCCATTCCTTTCACACACACCCATCTATCAAATTGTATGACCCTATGGTTAAGCCCCTCCCTCCTGTCCATCCTCACCCCCCTGCACATTTCACATTCAACTGGATTTTTATTTCATCTTTTTATCAGTGTTGTCACATTTTATATGGCATGTTTGGCAAATGAATTTTGGATTCTTTACTGTGGCAACTAAAAGACAGGTGCTGGAGTTAGCAGATCTAGTTTGATTCTAAACTCTGCCTCTTAGCTGTTAGTGACCTTTGCAAATTGCCCAATGCATCTAATCTGAGTTGGAGGAGGGATTGATTGAATTAAGGGCTCATTCTTCACTCCACCCTCTGTACACATCCTTCAGAAGGGAACCTTGTCCTGTTTACTCGCTCTGACTGTGGGCTTGGTTTGGGAATTAGTATGCCCAGTGAAATGCTGGCAAAAGTTTTAATAAGATGGTTTTATTTATTTACAATCTTGCCCTTTGGTATTACCTGAAGAAGGCATGCCTGAGCTAGCCTGCTGAAGAATAAAATATGTGGACAAGATCTGTGTTAATTTAAATATAGCTGAGGCCATGCTAGTACAACCACCACCTCACCAGTCTTCCAAACAGAGAGGATTAGCTTACCTAAATTTGGTCACATACTCCTGAGCAAGACCAGCTGAGTCTTCTTGGGCCTAGGCCAGATCAGCTTAACCTTGTACACACCTAAGCATATAATTGTTATATAGCACTGATATATTTGTGAATATATGCAATACAGCAATTTTATTTTGGCAAAAGAAAATTAATCAATGGGTTCTTCATCTTTAAATTGGATAAAATATTAACAATGACTTAATATTAACCATCAGAAAGATTAAAGGAAATAATGGATCTAAGACATTTAACTTGGGACCTGCCACACTGTAAATGATAGATAAATGTTAGTTTCTATCAATGAGTGTCTACTGCACTGATTGTCTTATACACAGCTTTGCAGTCTTCTTCTTGGGGATAGTCTTTTTGTTTTGTTTTGTTTTGTTTTTGTTTTAGTGTTAGAGAGTCCTACTTTTGAAACACCTTTCCTTTAATCAACATACCTATTATTCTGTTAGTTATGCTACATTTTACTATGACTTGTCTCTCATTATTTCTTAAATAATAAAGATAATTATGATCCATTTCCCCCTCCATCCTTGATTATTAAAATAGGTATAGATTTATCCTCATATTTTATTGCATGGAATTTTATTATTTTTTCCTTAAAGATTTTTATCTTTTCAATCTCTTAATCCTGGTTTGAATTTTTTGTTTTGTTTTGTTTTTTTGTTAAACATTCTTCTAGGTGGTATAGCACTGGTCTGCATATTGCTATATAGAGGTAACTTGTGGTTGCTGTGGTGGTTGCTGTGATGTGATGCTGAAAACTGTGACACTGATGTGCCAAATGTGATAATGGTTACCCATGGTGGACAGTGTTTGGTGGAGCTCCCAACTAAAACAAGCTTAGAAGCAGGAGTGGCATCCTTTTTCAAAATGGCTTGCCTCCAGAAACTATATGAACAGTGCCTCAGGTCTTTCATTCATAGAGTAGCTATGAGTTATCTTCAACTCAAAGGCACCCAACAACAACAGCAACAATGTATCATTTTCAAAGCTGTGTTGGGTTTTTTTGTTGTTTTTGTTTGTTCCCAACCTTTATTTTTTGGGTTCAGTTCCAATTCCTTTCAATTTATTGTTGTTGTTGTGTACCATTAAGTAGAAACTGACCCATACCTGACTTTCCAGTGGGTTTTCCGAAGCAATTAGTTACTTCCGTAGAAGGAGATTTCCCATTCTTCTCCTGAGGAGCAGCTGGTGGATTTGAACTGCATGCCTTCAAAATTGCACACAGATTCTTACTACCAAGCCATCAGAACTACTTAAGTATATGGCATTTGAGTTTTACCTTATTAGCTATTTTTTCCTTTCAATGTCTTGGGGTTATCTCACAACTTAAATGTAGGACACTTTTCAGGGTTGACCATACTTAGATCCATTTTCCCAACAGCAGATAACCCTCCACTAGTCAGGCTTTTATAATTTTAACAACAAGAATGAAACTGAAAACAGGAAAAAATTTACCAAACCTTTTCAATACAAAGGAAATACTGCTAAAATGTCCAAAACATAATCCACTCCCCCATAGAATAGAAATATCATAATCTTAGCACAGTACTTAATGATAAAAATGTGAATAAGTACAAGATTTTAAAAATCTTTCAGGTTTTGTTTCCTAACAACTCTTGGGTCAAAAACAAAGGTAGAAGAGGGATAAGGGGTTGTGAAGAGGTGGAAGAGGTAAGAGTATTCTTAAGTAGCTCATCTAATAGGAATGTCAAGTAAGAACTTTTGATAAGGGAGGATTCTGATGGAAAGGCAACCTTTCTGGTGCTTCTCAGTAGAGGATATTCCTCCATGATATTTGTGGGAGTGTTAAAGCTCATATAGAAATTTGTTTTCATAATGATAAATTCAATATAGACACTCAAAAAACCCACTCGTTGCTGTCAGGTGGGAACTAACTCATAGCTGACTCTCCAATGGGCTTTGATATTCTAAATTTCTTGGGAGGAAATGACCTGCCTTTCTCCTATGGAGTCACTGGTGGATTTGAACTACTAGAGAACTTACAACCTTGGGTTAGCAGTGAAACTCTCTAGGAACACAAATGGTTTTCTGCATATTCACTGAAAAGGCCAGAGAAAGAAGCAATCATTTCAGAATTTTTATAATGTAAAACTGATATATACCGTTAAACTGGAAAATTTACTCCTTCAGATTACCTACAATCTTAATGAGGTCAAATGTGATATTCAAATATTCACTGCTTCTAAATTTACAGTTGACTTTTCTTTTGGGTGTTTTATGTATCAACATGAATCCTCTATACAATAGAGTCCTTTCTCTACTAAGTGAAAAGCTTGGTTTTCAGGTTTGTATTCATGTGTTCACTCATGTACTTGGTTAGTCATTGAGCAAGAATAGTTTTTGCTAACTAATTAACTACTCTGACCCATAGCAACTCTCCTTTGGATTGTAATACTAGGTACAGAAAATAAAAAGAATTATAAAGTTGCTGGCACACAACCACAACACTTGTGAATCCAATTCAAACTCATGACAATCTTATGTATATCTTACATATGTTAGAGTAGACCTATGGTTTGTAGATTAGTCTATGTATTATTTTAGATAAAAGTCCATTTTATTTGTATACTTATTGTGTAGTCATTTGGATCAAACCAGTGAACAAGTAAGCACAAGAAAGTACTGGAGTTGTGAAAGAAGTGTGTGTACAGGGTATAGTGGGAGTCTGAAGAAGGAAGAACTTCATTGTGTAAGAACAGGGACTTTCCCTACATAGCGGCGAAAAAATGCACAGATGTTTTGGGCGGATATGGTTATTAGGCAGAGGTGTTCCTGGCAGAAGGAAAAAGTTTGAGCAAAGGTAAGGAATAAGTGGGGTAAGAGACTCAATGTGTAACAAGACTGAAAGCTTATCAATGTTGCAAGAGTATGGTTTCAGGTAGGTCAGACTGCTGAGTGTAGCCAGACCTAGAGAGGTTCGTAGGCCATACAAAGGAGCTTACACAAAAGAGTTTGCACCTGTCCCATAAGAAATGGGAGCTATTCCAAGTTCAAAGTCAGGGTCAACATGGCCAGACTTGTGTTCAGTAAGGTTTCTTGTCTTGCAGACACAGAATGGAACTGGAGAGCTATGAGTTAAGAAGACCAGTTAATTCAGTGTATGATGATGATGAGTTAAGTTCACATAACAGGCAAGGAAGTCCACTTTTACTACTCACATAAACAATAAGAGTATTCAATAAGGTTATTGAAGTCCATGAGTAGATTAAATGCTTACTGTACTGGACTGCTAACTTTAAGGTTCGAAGTTTAAGGGCCTATGAATTCACTTCCAAAAGTATCAGCCTTTGTAATCTCTAGGGTACAAAATGATTATTCTGAACCACAGGTGAAATGATAAGAGAACAGGAAAACGAGAGGGCTGAAAATGGAAAACCAGAGTGCTATTAAGGAGGATGTTGATATATTGTGAGAAAAATAGCTAATGCATCTAATGATTACCTAATTTGGTGTATAAACAGTCAATGAGCATGCAAGGAAATAATACATAGACTAATCTACAAACCATAGGTCTACTCTAACATACATAAGACTGCTATGAATTTGAATTGGCTCCACAACTGTTGCTGGTTTGTGCCAGCAAGTTGGAAATGATGCATAGCTGACCCTCCAGCAGGTTTTCAGAGGCAGTAAATTGCATGGGAGGAGATTGCCCATCTTTCTCCTGTGGAGCAGCTAAAAAATGCATATACCTTTGGAATTGCACTGCTACTTCTTACCATTAGGCTACCAGAGCTCCCTACCTCCAGAACTAGTCTTTAAAATTTCTAAGGCTTGTACTAGGCTTGTATGAAGCAGAATATGACCCAATCTCTGTTACTCTCAGGCTGCAATCCAACAAAGATACTATCAATGGCACAAATACCACATCAGGGTAGGGTACACAAAGCGATGTCAGGAAAGTAACGTGATCAGTTATAGGGAGCTCTGGTGTTGTAGGTTATAGTAAATTGCACTGAAGACTCAAAGGTTGTGGTATCCAGCTGCACCGATGACTCTGTGGGAGAAAGATGAACAGTATCTTTCCATTTCCATTTATGTCCTTGGAAATCTAATGGAAAATCTCAATGAACTGGAATCAACTTGATGAAGTGAATCTTGTCAGAAAATAGTTTGCAAATGATGAAGGGTCTCAGTTTGGCCTTGGATAGAACAAGTTTTTGAAAAGAGAAGAGAGAAAAATTCACCAAGTGAAAATAATAATCTGAGTGAAAGGCCCAGGATTTAGACATACTTACATTTGTGTATGGGTATGTGTGTGTGCATGCACATATATTATTATGTTGGGAGAGGTGAAAGGTCAGATAAAGAGAATAACACTCTCAATAAGATGGATCAATATGATGATTAACAATGGGTTCTAGCATAGCAGAGATAGTGAGGTGTCACAGCATAGGATGAGGACAAGATATGAATCTGTTATTCATAAATTAGCTGTAAGATATAGTCAATTCAATTGCACCTATCAAACAACAACAACAACAACATGAGGATAACAGAAGATAGATAGGGATAGATATGGTAGATATATACATATAAACATAGATGTAGCATTTTTGATAAGCATAAAGCAGTAATGTTGGCACTTCTAGCACTTATAGACTTAGTTGAGAAATAAGTCTTGAAATGCATATTGTGCCATATGCTGGGTCATGAAATGCAAGGTTGAGCAATTAATTCATACTTAATTTGGTCTATGGCAGGGAAACTGAAGGTTTCATGAAATAAAGAACAGAACTATCTTTGAGAAAGTTTTTCTGCCATCATTGAATAATTGGGATTTAAAAGAATATTTGGAGGCTGATTACATTAGGTGTGAGTAAAAGAAGGTCAGGACCAGACAGAGAAGTTGAAAATGCAAAGAAGTACACAATTAGCTAAATTCCAGGTCAAATCTTAGTAATCAATTGGGCTTGAAGGGTTAAAGGTGAGGTCATGGAATGACTGGGAAAAAATTAGACCCATTAATGGAAATCAATGGTTGAAACCTAAAGTGTGTAGAGAAGAGTTACTTCAATTTAGATTAAATGATATTTTAGGTATTGGCAGGATAACGAGTGGTTCTCAATTTTTCCCTACATGGTGATGGGTTAGGGTGAAGGGACTTTTGTAAACATATTTGATTATCAGCACTGAGAGGGTTGTCTGATCATCATCTAATGGATACATACCAGGGATACTGCTAAACCTCTTGAAAAACAAAAACACAACAGAAAATAGAGAAAATCCTATACCAAGAAATTAGCTAGTAAACATGCTAATAGCAGAGTTCAAACTATCTCTGAGCTAGATGTCTCCATCAGTAAATTAAAAGTGATCCTTAAAAAGTATAGATTTCAGAATTCAAAGCAGATTGTAAAATATTGTTCTTTTGTTGTTAGGTGCTATCAAAGTGAGTACATCTCAGTGAACCTTTGAACAACAGATTTGAACCCAGCCCTATCCTGTGCCATCCTCACAATCTCTAATACACTCAAGTACATTGCTGCAGAGACTGTAAACTCACCTGGTTGAGGGTCTTCTTCTCCTTCACTGTCCCTTAACCTTCCCAAGCATGATATCCCTCTCCAAGGAATAACCTCTCCAAGAAACATGCCCAAAGTATGTAAAGTGAAGGTTTATCGTCTTTGCCTCCAAGAAGCAAGCTGTCTGCACCTTCTCCAAGACATATGTGCTTGTTATTTTGACAGTCTATGGGATCTTCAGCACTCTTTGCCAAAACCATAGTTCAAAGGCATCAATTCTTCTGTCATCCTTAGTCACTGTCCAGCTGTCAAATGCACAGCAAGTGATTGAAAAGATCATGGCCTAAATCAGGCGCACCTTTGTCCTCAATTTGATATCATTCCTCCTCAATAATTTGGTAAACTCCTTGACTACAGACTTTTCCCAGTGCAATGTGTCTCCTGATTCTCTGACTGCTAGTTACAAGTGTAAGATTAATTACTTGACAATTTCAATCCTTTTCTTTTTCTATCATGATGTTGCCTAACATTCCAATGGTTAGGATTTTTGTATCTGAGTATAAAAATAGAGATGTAAACCCAGGAGTTTTCTACTCAGAAGTAATAAATGAAGCTCACTTTTTACTCATTGCCATTTAGTCAGAATTGAGTCATAGCTGACCTTTCATTGTATTTCATATACGAGGAGAATGCCCATCTTTTTTACCCCCTGCAGAGTAACTGGTGAATTTGAAACTGCCAAAGAGGTGTGGCTTTTGGTTTAGCAACACAAGTCCTCATCAGAGCTCATTATATAGGTAAATTTGACTTTTTAGAGAATACAATGGAAATTACATCAAAGAAATCTTAAAAGCAAGGAGCGGGGTCACTTGGTGCTTTAACAAATAGTGGAAAGAAATAAAAATGGAGTAGAAAAAAACATATATGGAACCTGGAGTGCATCAGACCAGTCTCCACTCTACGTATCTGTTATGGCTTGACTTGTATTCCCCACGATCTTATATGAATACTAAAGCCATAAAGGGTATAGCTGTTAACCTCTTAGTTACAAACCAAAAGATGGGCAGTTTGAATCTACACAGAAGTTCTGAGGGGAAAAGACTGAGTTATCTCCTTTGGAAAGATTAGAGTCAAGAACATTTTATGACACAGCTCTACTCTTGTCATATGAGCCAAAATGGACAAGATGGCCCTTACAACAAACCTATGGAAGTAATCCCATTTAGAAATAGGATTTTCTTTGTTATGTGAAGGAGAACCTATACCAATAGTGTGTATTTTAAGCCAAACCACTTCTGGATTCTAGAGTGAGTTAATTAGACACAGTAATACCTCCAAAAAATACCTAGATGAATACTAGAGAAGCAGAGACAATAGTTTTCCACTAGAAGGAATACAGAGAGTTTCTGTCTAGAGTTAGTGCCCTAAATTTGCACTTCTACCTTCTTAAAGTAACCAAGCCCATTGCCATTGAGTTATGGGAGAAGATTGCCCCATCTTTCTCCCAAAGAGTAGGTAATAGGTTTGTACTTCTAGTCTTGTATTCAAGGACTTTAATTTATACATCATCAGCATTCCTTCTAGCCCTTCAAATATGAAAAATAGTATCTGTTTGTGAAAACCACCCACTTGTGATGTTTTGGTCATCACAGCACCAGATGATTAAAATAAGTTTGCTTTGCTAGTTTTTGGAATTAATGAAACTCTCTGCATGTTTCAGTTTCCCAGTTTCCTCATCTGCAAAAATAGCAGTAACAATTCTCATCTTGTAGTGTTGTGTACATTAGAGACGGTTTATAGAAAAGATTTCTGAAAGATCATTTTTCAATAACTGATTCTCATACATAGACATTTTACAGAAGGGAAAAATGTGGTTGAATAGATAGTATGAGGCATTTCAGAAATGAAAGAGAGCCTAGGTATTTTAAATAGAACTAAATACTTAGGAGTGGTTAGTGGTTGACTTTCAAAGTTTAACTATTACTAACTAAATTAAGAGTTTGCCAAGTTAATGGAATGTAATTATTTTAAGTATGAGCTTCGTAGTCCTAAAATCCTTATAATTTCCATTTTTTAAAAGTTGTAAATATAATTTCGACACTCAGTTAAGTTTGACAAGAGTATTTTACCAGGTATTGGTCAAGACATATTAGAAGTAAGACCAGAACACATTAAGAGTAAGACAGCTTTAAGAAAGACATAGATGCAAGCAAGAGATTACACTCTAAAGTGTCTTTTTCTCTAAAGATTAGGTGATAAAGAGAACTTGTCTTGTATACTTTGGGCATGTTATCTATCAGGAGGGGCAAGTCCTTGAAGAAGCATATCATTATTGGAAAGGTAAGGGTCAATGAAAGAGAGGAAGACCCTTACAACATAGATTAACACAGTGGCTGTAACAGTGAGAATAAGCACAGCAGAGAGTGTGAGAATGGTGTTGGATTGGGCAGGGCTGATTCTCTTGTATGCAGGATATTTTTTGGTATAAAATGACTTAATGACATTTAACAACAGCAACAGAGAACAAAGTAATGCCTGGAAGTCCTCAGAGAAGTGATGAGGGATGTCCTGAAGGATAAATAAGAGGTTTACCAAGACAAAAAAAAAGAAGCAGTATTCTTGAAGAAGTAAAGCAATAGAATGCTCTTGAAGACTGTTGAGGGACAGTTTCAGGGAGGAAGGAGAAATCACAAGACAGGAGCTTGTAAAGTTTAGAAATAAAATGAATTGTGAAACAGGAACACGTAGAGAAGATGGCAGGGATGGAGTAAAAGAAAACAAGGGTCTCGTGGAGAGTAATCCCATGTATTTTCATCTCACCAATTCAAGAGATTTAATATTTCAACCAATTATTAAAGAGTCATATATGTCCTTTGTTAAAAAATTTAAACATTACAAAAATGTAACAATAAAATTAAGTTTCCCATCTCATCTAATTTGCCTTACCTAGAAAAACTGTAATCAAGTCTAGTGTTTTCTTACAATGATTTTCCATGAATATATGAACCCCTAGGCAGCTTTCTTACTCATTCATCTGTATGTTTATCTATTTTTATCTATATATAGTTGTATAATTTTTAAAAAATAATAAAACTTAATGTAATATATGATGCACTTTGCTTTTAACTTATCTGTTACTACCCACAAGTATGGATCAATCAGATTCATTTCAATGACCATGTAGTGCGGTTCATATAGCTGTACAATGTTGTATGTCTTCTGGTAAATGATCACTTAGGTGGGTTGAAGATTTTAGCTAGATTGAGCCTCTTTGCTTATACTCTCTGTTCATGTGGTAGTGTATTGAGAGAAAATTTCTAATAGTAGAATTGCTGAGACAACTGGTACAAGCATATTTTACATTTTGATAGGTTTTGCTAAATTACTCTCCAAAAAGTTTGCACCAATTTACAAAACTTGCAATAGTGTACGAAAGGGATTGTTTTTCTACAGTCTTGCCACCATTTATCTCTGTCAGGTGAAAAATAGAATTTCATTGTTTTTGAAACTTACTTTTCCTTAACTGTGTGTGAGAAGTAGGATTCAAAATCACTAGCACTTTTTGTCTGAGTTGCCACAAACAGGTGTCCCTTTATTATTTGGGTTGAAAAAGCTTTTGCAATGTTTTGATGATAGAATATAATCCAGTGCTAATGCAAATTTACATATAACACAACAGGTAACAATCTTTCAGTCCTTGTTTGTCCTCCGGAGCTACTGGCTTCATAGGCTTCAGATCAGTCACTACAAAGTGACTTTGCATTTGAGGTGATTGTTTTGTTGGATCTTATTTAGATATTAATGGTCAGAATGTATTATTTGCTATCTAGGATAAAATTAATTCTATAAATTAATTAAAATATTTGCAGTAAAACTTTAATATTTTTAAGAATATTACTGACTTATTTTTAAGAGTTTACTTTTCTTAAAAGTAAACCAGGTAGAATATTAAAAAATGTATTGGTCAATTAAGTATTACCAATTTGTCACTAAAAGCATAGGGATTCATGTTGACTTGCAAGTATATGGAATTACAAGTGATAAAGTTTGTGATTTGGGAATTAGAGAAGTATAATTCTTTTTTTATTATATCTCTTTAAGAAGGAATCTATACAATAATTTAGGACTCTTAACTGTGAAGTTCCCTGGTAAAGCCATGTTTGCATTTGGTTAAGAAGAAAGACTTGTTAGTTTGAACACTCTTTTGCAGTATATATAGAGACCTGAAATGCTCTGTAAAATTGCTGTTTTCAGCAATAAATTCATCATAAATTATCATCAAAATACCATCAAGAGTGACATAAAGGAAGCCACAATTTATTCACTTCACAAGAATCCAGCATCAGAAATTCCATTCAATGAAATTGGGGAGATATATCCTGAGATATATCCTGAGAATGTGAGAATGAAGTGATTCCATTAAAAAGATAAAAATTAGCTTCTTAGAGTTTAGCTTTTTTAGAATGTGGCCTGCCTAAGTTCCTGGTCATGGGCCAGACAACATAACTATAAATCGCCACATGAGGTTTCAAATGTTTTTGACTAGAGAAAATGATGCTGCCTGACCTACTGACACTGCCACTTAATTACGCTGCAAGTAACCTCAATGATTCTCCTTGAATGGTTGACTTCAGAGTGACAGGGATGGAGCTTGAGAAATGATTACCCACAAGTCTCTACTACTCATCTGTTCAGAGGCTCCAGACATAACGCTGACAGTGGGCATTCTAGCAACTCCCATTTCTCAAACAAAGAAAACGCTTAACAGCTGACTAGGTGGCAGAGGAAGACTGCATGTGT
Organism: Elephantulus edwardii; assembly: GCF_000299155.1. NCBI lineage: Eukaryota > Metazoa > Chordata > Mammalia > Macroscelidea > Macroscelididae > Elephantulus > Elephantulus edwardii. The sequence continues at coordinate 3,592,902 of NW_006399897.1, read as the reverse complement.
GACTCAACTGATAAAGACGGAATAGGGTGAAGTCTCATAAATACTCTGATAGGGAAAACAAACAAACAAAAAAACCCACACACACAAATGGCTGTTATTAAACCTTGTTTCAAGGCTTACTATACTTGTGTTCAAACTGTGTAGGACAATTTGGGACCTTTGACTCAAATATTCTGAAATTTCCATTTGGGTGGGAATGATGTTCTAAACTATTATCAGGAATGTATTTATTTTGGCTCCTAAGTTCTCTTATGTCAAAGTCAAAGAATTTACAATGGGAGAACCACATCACAGGAGAAAGGAGTAGGAAACTTACCTATTTCACAATCTATTTGAGCTTTAAAGACAAATAATGACAAGATTTCAGTGAGCTAATTATCAAAAGGACACTAACATTATGTGAATAGATTTTTTCCCCAAGATAAAAGCTTATGTTGCTAAACCTGCTTAATAATCAATCATTCTTACTGTTCCTTTTTTTTCTTTATAACCCTTATACAGACATTTACATACTCTTAAATGTTGAAGGATAGTGAAAAATAATCATAAAGAAATGTTGACAGCAAAGCACCCTATTAGGTTGTAAAAATACAGGCAGAACTCAAATTTCACAAACACAAAATTGAAGAATTGTAGTCATCTACAGATTAAAAACTAATTGGCAAGTATAGCTTATTGTTAGAAGAGGATAATATCCAAATGTCTGATATGAATAAAACATGCAAGATCCATGCAGACAGAGCCAAGTTTTAATGCCCGGGTATTATTGACAAGTGATGGCTGGCTCTCTCAGTGAATCTCCCATCCTTGGCACTTGGAATTCCTCTCTCTTGCTTTTTACCTTCAATTTCTATATTGGAAGAATTTACTTTTTTTTGTTTTCAGCTAAGGACTGAGAACTAATCTGTGACTATCTTTTAAAAAGCCTTCAGGCTTAAGCATAAAGTTTTCTATAGCTGTCCAAGGGATGTCTTCATCACCACATGTCTGTGGATGTTGTGTCCCATAAGAGCTGTGTCTGGACATGAGTGCTGTCTTCCAATTTGATATGCATGCTTCATTATAATGTTATTAAAAGGAATCCTGGATTTATGACCATTCTTTATGTAACTATTTTAATTAGTCTGTAAATTTCTGCATTTCTGGATGTTTTTCATCTAATGAATAATGTGACTTTTAAAGTGTACAACCAGTATTCACTTCTAAAGCTCTCAACTGATAATATCCATAACAACCAACCAACTCCCTAATAATTAACAGCAGTCTTAAAACCAGTAGCAGTGACCTTGTAAAGATATTCTATTTCCCAATCTTTATATATTTATAGATAGGTGATAGATAGATAGATAGATAGATAGATAGATAGATAGATAGATGATAGATATTTCAATCAGGAGAAGTACATAAACATTTCTTTACAAACTCCCAAGTTTACTTGCCTTGTATGTGGACTTTCTATGCTTATGGACTATGTAATAGACCCCAGTAGTCCTATTTCATTTATTTCCTCCTTGTGAAATATTTTTCTCAAGAAGAAACATATCTGGTGGCTTAGAGATAAGGGGTTACACTGCCAACCCAAAGGCACAAGGTTCAAATCCACCATCGACTCCAAGGAAGAAAGATGGGAAATCTCTTCCCATGCCTCTGAAAACTTAGTCTTGGGTAAGCTGTGAGTTAGTTCCAACATAACAACAACAAGATTTTTAAAAGGAGATCTATCCATCAGAAGTGATCCCATAGATCTTCTCAGAACTTTCTTCTCAACCTCCACAGAAGAACTCAGCTCAGGATTTCACTTTAGAGTACAGTGCAGACTATGACTAACCCTCAGCTGGCGAGCTAATGAAGCCTCGACCTAGGCCAGTATAACTCACATTTTTTTTCAGAGGCAGGAAATTGTTTTTATATTTCTACAGAAATGACACCTGTAATTCACAGAACTGACATGTGGGAGGGTCTAACCCTGAAGTTGATGATTTCAAAGCCAAGGCTTCATCTATATACTACTTCGCTTGTCATTAGTTTTTTGAAGTCTTACTTAAAAGTTTTCTTTTTTTAAAGTTTTAAAAGTATTTTTTTAATTTTGAAAAGGTTTTTTTTTTTTAAGGGAGCTCTGGTGGCCTAGTGGCAAGAAGCTGCACTGGAATCCCAGAGGTATGTGGTTCAAATCCACCAGATGCTCTGCTGGAGAAGGAGGGGCAATCTTCTCCTATACCATTCAGATCCAATTTGGCAGTACACACACAAAGAAATAATAAAATAATTTTTTTTAAAAAAGTGTTTATAGTGGAAGACTTGACTCAAAGGCAATCTCAATAGAAAGGCTTGTAATATGCAAGAGAAAAAAAGCAGTGACTTTTTCAAGTTAGACTTCAAACATCTAAGGCCTGGCCCTATCCTTTTTGTTTTCCCCTTTTGTAATGTTTTGTAATGTTTTTAGGAGAGAGGAAGGAGTATCTGAATATTGTTATGTAAATTGTACAGTACATAGTTGAGGGGGTGCTATTTACATGCAAGGTATACAAATTACCACTCTGGACACACTCTTTTCAATACTAAGCATAAATTTTGTACATCAGAGGCCTCATGTGAAAGGCAATTAAAAAAACATTCTTTTTACCTTGAAACAAGTGCCAAGACTACTATTGAGTGTCTCTTTGAGCTTTTATTATAAATGTGTTTATTGTGGTTCATATCTTAACGTGAAGGAGATAGATTCCAGGAATACAAGTGTGTAGGAAGTAGCACAAGGGTGTGGTGTGAAGCCATGGATTTGCCTGGTAGTTACAGCAAGGAGAGCAATCATGAGAGTTATAAAAAATGAATTTTCACTTATCCAAAAGTTTCTCATGTCAGTCTTGCTTGGCATCATTAAACATCTACCAGCTCATCACACTTTTGAGAGTTTCATGGCTTCAGTTCCAAAGCCAGCTGCCAGAGCAGAGAATGCACCTCTTAAAAGTCAGAAAGTAGTAAAAGTGAAATTATAAACAAGTTAATAATTTTAAAAATCAAATTCCTACTATTTTAGTAAATGACAATGTTTGAAAGTCTTAAAATAAATGTAAAAAATGAAGAAATCATTTTTATCTCCTTCATATTCACCTTTTTAAATAAAAGGATGTTTTAGAAAAATAAGCCTACCTCATCTTCAGTTTTCTTTTCTTTTTCTTCTCTTACTGAACTTGATATCTTTGGTCCATGAGTCTTAAGAGTTTATTATCTAAAACTGCAAGAATTTTTCATCCCCCCCTCTCATTGCACTTGAGTTGGAACTGACTCATAGTTGACTCTCCACCTGCTTTTCAGAAATTGTAACTCACACAGGAGATTTCCCTTCTTTCTCCCTTTGAAGAGTCAGTAGGTTTGAAATAGCTCCCTTTGACTGACAGAGGAACTCCTTACCCACTAGGCCATCAGAGCTCCAAGAATTCTTGGGTCAATTAATTTAACAAATAATATTAAGATATAACTATAACAATGGACTCTAGTATATCAGAGATTGTGAGGATGGCACGGAACCGGGCAAGGTTCAAATCTGTTGTTCCCAGAGTCACTGGGTGTCACAGTCAAACTGTGAGTCATAGTCAACTTGATGGCACCTAATAACAACAATGTTTTTCCCAGTATTCATGCATATAATTTTAATTAAAGTTGGTAAAGCTGTTGACTCTGTATCTCTTTAAAATTGATAAACCATAAACATGCGTTGTGTTGAATGGAGCTAAGTTTTATGAGCTCATGTTTCCTAGGTCTAGTTTCTGATGTGTTCACATTGTATTAGCCCATTAACCAAATGACATTTAACTTATTTAACGCTTTAATCTTTTGTTTTAAAAAGTAATTTGAAACTAGTCCTGAATACCTAGGATTGATTCCGGATTTTCTTCAAACCTTTCAGGATTTAATAGCACAATTTGTATTTCATGCCAGCCCACCCAAAGTGCTAGAGATGGAATCTCTGATATGGTGTAGTTTTTCAAGAGCTCTTATATTATCTTTTTCTATTCGACTCTATAAATACTGTAATGAATGTCCAAATAGAACACCATTTCAGTTAAACCTGTAAGCCTGACCAAATATGATATTATTCCTTTTGAGACTATATTTAATGTGGAGAATACATGATAATTACAGTTAATATTTAAAATATTTTCTTATCCAACAGCCAAGCAAAATTTAATTCAAGTTAATAATAAAAGCTTAAAAATACCGTCTATTTTATATGATCATTTTGGTATAGTATGTGCCAATGACATATCTATATGGAAACTGCTCTGTAAGCCAATTGCATTTTACTGCTAAATTATGTCGCTTGAAAAGCAATAGTGGGGGAATAAAATATTAAAAAAGGTGTGGAATAAGTATAAATGGTCTTAATTTTACTTAAAGCCTTAGATGGTGTTTTTATAAAGACTTACTTTTTATATGCTATTAATCAGTTACTATAAAGGTGGAGTGGTTAATAAAGTCTTCTAATCCATGCAGCCAGAATCAAGGGTTTGAAGTTTGTTAAAAAATGCCAGTGATGTTTTTGTTGGGCTGGGAAATAAGACGACCGGGGTTGGGAGTGAGAAGATTAGCCATACACACCACTGACATACTCTCCTATGTTCTTAACTTCTGTAATAGAGAAACTCCTCCGGCCTTCTCGTGAACATTTTTCCAGAAATGTCATCAGTAACTTACGTTAATACTACATGCTATTGCTACAAACACCCATGGGAAAAAATTGTGTATTGAATCATATAATTGTTCATCTTGTCCTAATGTAAATGAATTCAATCTTGATCTTTGGTTACAGAATGGAAATTGTCGTGGGAAGGGTAAGAACTTCCACTCCACTTGACCTATCGGTTAGAAGGTTGTGCATAGCCAAACCCCAGCATGAAGTAGCTTAGTAATTAGAGAAGAGAATGAAACTAGGGTCACTGTGAAGTGGAAGAATTAAATGGACATTTTAAAATGTCCCTTCTAATTGAATATATTTTTTCAGAACTTTCCCTAAAATCATGCTTGCATTATTTCCAAAACAGCTGATCATATTGAAAGTGGCTTAGTTGGTAAGTAGTTGCACTGTCAATTCAAAGACATGTGGTTCAAATTCACCAGCTGCTACAAGGAAAAAAGATAGATCATCTACTCCCATGCAATTTATAGCCCCTGAAGAAAACCTGCTGGAGGGCCAGCTTTGAGTCAGTTCTGACCTGACGGCACGTAACAACAACAAGAACAAAAACCTTTGGCATTTCCTATGACAGACCTTCCAATTCATTGCTGTGGAGTTAGAATCAACTCATAGGTGACCTCCAGTGAGTTTTTAGAGGCTATCTGTTGCATGGGAGGAAATTGCTCATGGTGGTTGGTAACATATCTCTTCCCAATGACTAGACTATACCAGAGTTCTTTTGTGAGGGGCCGACCTTGCCGAAAGACATCATGTTGGAAAAGGTAGAAGATCAGAGACAGAGAAGAAGAACCTCAACAGGGTGTATTGGCACAAACGCTCCTACAAGAGGCTTTAGAACAGGGGAGACCATGAGGGTGGGCAGAAAAGGACAATGTTCCGATCTACTGCTCATCGTGTTACTCAGTCAGTCATAGTGGATTCCACAGCACCTAACAACCACAGGCCAACTTTTACACGTTCAAATCAGATATTCAAAATTGATTCTTTAAACTTCCCAACATCACAAGACAGTATCATTAGCACAAGCATACCTCTGAAGTAACTCTAAAAATTCATTGCAGAATGTAGACATAATCTGTTTTAGTTAATAACAGGGATCATGAAATACAATTTTGCTAAATTTTATCTTACCTAATTTTCTTTTTGTAAATAATTTGTCCAGTAAAACAGAATGCAATGAAGGCTTTGCCAGTCGTTCTTTTGTCCCAGAGATTTATCACTGTGAGGATATTTCCTGCCTTCTGATTTAGTGTCTGGGTGGTGGCATCCCTGATGGAAAAAGAAATCCCTAGACAAGCCCAGGCAGCCTTGGCCCCTGGAGGCCTTCCAATAATTAGCGTCAAGCAAATCCACGGAGGAAACCGGTAAGCCTGGGAAGCATTCTTTGTGTCTCCCTGTTGTTCCTGCACACTTGGAGTTACTCTGATAAAGCCACACTTGTGTACCATGAACTCAATTGGCTAAGGTGTTGAAACTAAGGGAGAGATAATTGACAGAGATGAAAGGACCCTGGTGTTAGGCTGGGAATATTGGGGGTGTGAGCCACCCTGAGCAGCAAGCTGCAGTATCATGTTAAGTACAGACAGGCTGCGTCAAACACAATGATTATGGGTCTGCTCTTTCGGGTGATTAAACTATGTAGGAGGAAATTCCAGGCTGCCTTCAGTATACTGAAAGAAACATTTTGAGCTCCCTGTCACTCTGTGTGATTCAAAGTGCAGGACTCCAGAGGCATGGAAAGGTTATGAAAGTTCCTGTTTTACTGTGCTCTGAGATTACATTTTACAGGATGAGGACCCAGCCGCCTGTGCTGGCACAGGCCCTGTATATGCTCACAAAAATCTAGAGATGTTGTCGTTGTTAGTTGCCATCAAGATGTAACTGACTCTTAGTTGACCTTCCAGTGGGTTTTCAAAGACCATAAATTTCACAAGAGGAGACTGGCCATCTTTCTCCCATTGAGCAGCTTATGGATTCAAACTGCTTGCATTTGTGTCGGCAGTGCAACTCCTTACCCACCAGGCCATCAGAGAACTACTCTTAGATCATGAAGACTCTGAGTCAAACTGAACTTTCCAGGGATTCTGACAGAGAGTTTGACCATGAATTGAACAATCCTGCAAGGAGTCTTTATTTCTGAAACAATGGAATTGATCTCTGTAACTTTGAAGACCTCCAAAATGGAGTCCTCCTCTCCCTCGCCCTTCTTTCCAGATTCTTCCAATACAACTTCTGCTCTGGCCAGGTCAAACTCCAGTGGTAAACCTGCTGAAACAATTCCTAACTTTGTGTCTGCTCATATGTGAAACACACTGGTTTTATTTATTTCATTATTCAGCTAGTCCTGGGATTGAAATGATTATTTACATTGCAGTAAATTTGCCAAGTTGTTGTTTTTTAAATCATTACATTAAATCTTGAGGAGTTCTGAAAATTTTATCAATCTCTAATTGGATATTATGGAGCTCTGATGTCTAGTGGGTAAGGAGTTGTACGACAATCAAAAAGTACAAGGTTCATAATCCATAAACTCCTCCAAAATGAAAGAGGAACAATCTCTTACTTCATGGTCTATAGACTCTGAAAACCTACCGGAGCTATGAATGAGTTCAGATTTGACAGCAATGGGTAAGTAAATGCATTAGACATGAATTGAAAAATTTTTCTTAAAATGATTTCAAATTAACAGGGACCTCATGCAATATTATTCAAAATGGGTGACCCTGGAAGACATTATGCTGAGTGAAATATCTCAGTCACAAAAGGACAAACACTGCATGGTGCCACTGTTGTAGAATGGAACTGACATCAGGGTTGGGGAAAGAATGAGAAAAACTGGATGAATTATGTACACTGCATTGAAATGGATGAGGGAGAGAGCAGTTCAAAAGCACTATATTATAGGGTATTATGATTATCGTAAGAGTCTGGAATGAAGGTTGAAGAGTGGAGTATACTCGAGCAGGTGTATGTGTGTGTGGGGGGGGATTGTATACCAATGAAGGAATTTTTACTTTTCAAAGAGAAGAACGAACTGGGGGCTGATGGGGGAGGGGAGAAAAGTGCAACAGTGAATGAATGGAAATCCATAATCTCTATAAATGTTCATTGAAATTAATAATAAAAATATTTCAAATTTATAGCCAGTTAACCCTAAAATAAAGGATAACTGTGTAGAACTTTACAAGACGAGTAGTTTATATATAATCTTAAAATTTCATCCTATGACTTTTGAGGAGGACCATGATAGATACGCTAATGCGTATAAATTCCTTCGGACTATATCTGATACTGAGTAACAGCTAATGTTACTGGTAAACACCAAGCAACATTAGCTATTAATAATTTCCACCCCCTCTGGATCCACTTTTCACAGGCTGACAGTTAAGCTAGAACTGGACTGGACATTCCTAAATCCTTACAAATTACCAGATGTGAAGGCAGAAAATGGTATGATTCCTTCAGCTTTTCAGCTCTACCTCAATTTTAGTAGCACTCCTAAATTGCCCTCCTAAATATATTCATGCACATATTTCAGAGGAAAGAAAATAAACACACTTCTTACCAGTTTCTAAGAGCTGGTCATGCCTGCCAATTTCCAGTTGAGAAAGTTGACAGACAACCTGTGAGTGCTGGTGCTTCACTCGTGCTGGGACTAATGAAGAACGCATTACATTTTTGTTCTATATGACATGGGCCAGTGAATCCCCACCACCAACCATTTGGAAGATCTGCACTTGAATTTCTTTTTTAGCTCTCTGTAAGGCCTAAGAATTTGAAAAGATAATGCAGTGCACACAATGATTTGGAAACACCAAAACAAAGTATGGAAAAATATTTCCTTTTTATAAATCCTACCCTAATCCTAGTCATCAATACATCTGAATGAAATGTCTGATGTAGGTACACACTTTGCTGAAACCTTTCTAATGGCAACGTATGTAGTCTTTGGCAAAAATCATTGGACCTGCCAAACTGCATTTGGGCAGTGAACTATACAGCAGCTCTCTTCACGTTTTTGTTGTTGTTGTTGTTTTCTTTTTTTCTCCCTACCCCTGTGCATACTCAGCCTTTCCTCCAGCACAAGAGCAAGGAGATTTGAAATGCTTATCCAAAGCAGACCCGTTCCAGGTTCCACCATAATATCTCCTGCTAAGTGGATAAAACGACTATTATTAGGCAGCTCTGGCTCCTTGCAGGTTTTAGACTCACAGCTTGATTTTCATTAGAAACACATGCAAATCTGTGTTGCACTTCAGCCACACTGCCTCTGCTCATTTTCATGAATGAGCTTATGCAGGTCTCTCTGCTTATTTTGAAAGACTAATGATCTTGTACAAAAAATAAAAATGAAAGAAGAACAAACAAACAAAACTAGGGGCTTGGGAAGTTATTTCCCTTAAGATATTTTTTTAAACGTGACCTTGAGAAGAGGAGGGCCGTACATGGGTAATTTGTAATGTTCCTGCTTTGATTCACAAATACTTGGGATGTTTGTCTGTTCCCAAGGTTCTTAATCACTTCTTTTGGTTTTATAGTTGTATAATGATGGGTTTCACTCTTCTTAAGACTCTATGTGGTATCCAGTTATAAGCTGTTAACTGGACTCTGTGTTTATTGAAGTCTTACTTCTTCCCCTCCATTCACTGTTATAGAATTGGCTCCATCTAACTTTTTTCTTGCCACTGTCTTCTTTCCTTTCCTCACCACCACAGATTTAGCCTATCTTGCATCTCTTCTTGTCACTGTTATTCGTAATTCCTACTCATGGTGACTCCATGTTGGTCAAGTAGAACTGCACTCCATAGGGTTTTCAGTGGCTGATTTTTTGAAAGTTGCCAATAGGTGGATTCAAATCACCAACTTCTCATCTAGTAGCTGAGCATATAAATACACAGAGAAATTATATTCTATGTGAAAGTTAGATACAAATTATTTATTTTCTCCTTTTATTGAGTTAACATCAATATAAATGGTTTATGTGATTGTTTACCAAAAAGTTAATTGTTCAAGTCCATACAGATGTTCTTTAGAAAGAAAGGGTTTACAATTTTCTTCCATAATAATAAGTATTTGAAACTTAAGGGACATAATTCTACTTTGATAAATGTGGAGTTGCTTTGAGTCAGAATTTATTCACTATTATCTGGGTATTATTGGTTGTTTTGGGTTTGGGGTTTTTTTCTTATTTGTTTTTAATGTATTTATTTTTCAGTCTCTACTGAGCAAATAATTCAAGAAGCTGGGTTACATGGGAAAAAACAAACCCACAATATCAGGCTTGCAGCAAGACTTATTAACAGCCTTAAAATAAGTAGATGATTGTGGTGTTAGCCTAAAAGTTGGCTTTTTCAAGCCATTAATTAGTCCCCTGTGGTCTCCAACTACCTTAACTGCAGACACATGGTCTTGTAAATCAGCATGGTCTTGCAAATCCACATCAGCTGTGGGAGTAGAATAAGAGAAGGAGTTCTTCCCATATTAAGCAGCAAGACTTGAGGCAACATTTGAAGTGGCACTTTAGGCAAGCAAGGTTTGTGCCAGCAAGGCCCTGTTGAGAGTGAGACTTGAGGCAACATTTGAAGTGGCACTTTAGGCAAGCAAGGTTTGTGCCAGCAAGGACCTGTTGAGAGTGAGACTGGGACATTGCTGTGGACAAATGATGGCAAGGTATGACCTGAAGCTTCTTGTATTTGTGCTGGACATAGTTAAAGGTTTAGTGATTCTTGTCAGCTGTGTGAAAGAGAAACTGGCTTATCACTGCTCTGGGCAAACCTTGTTGAATGATTTGGATTTATTCAATAATTGTGCTTTCAGATTGATTGGCTAAAATTTAGATTTGCATTAGGTAATATTCTTTGCCCTCCCCATTCTCCCACTTAATCCCCTAATAAAACCCATTCTCAGTACCACAGATTTAATCTGTGAGTCAGCAATACATAAAAAAAAACCCAAAACCAAAAAAAAATCCCAAAAAACACCTTGCTGTAGGTGGGGTTCTACAGGCATCTTGGGGCAGGACCATGGACTTTATCTGCTCTCTGCTCTGGGGCAGTGAGGGGATGTGCTATTCTCAATTCTCTGGCTGTTTCAGAGAGATGTTCATGATTTTGTGCTTCCATTGACCATTTCCTTATACTTAGACAATGGCACACCCTTCTTTCTGAAAATAAATAAAATTAAATGCAGTTAGAGAAGACTAATAAAGATGTTTTAAGTATGGATTACATAACTTGAGTGTGGATTACGTTTAAAAACCAAGGAAATATAAATCCTCACTAGATCAATAAACAATATAAAAATAAATGGAGAACATTGAAGTTGTGAAAGATTCCATTATACTTGGATTCACAATCAATGTACATACAAGCAACAGTCAGGAAAACATACATATTGCCTTGCACAAATCTGCTGTGAAGGACCTCTTTTATGTACTGAAGAACAGGAAAATTGCTTTGGGGAATAAGTTGTACCTGACCAGTATCATAGTACATATTTTCAATGTGCTCACATGCATTTTTTTCAACTTAAAAACTAAGGTGTGCCTGGTTCAAACTATAGTCTTTTGAGTTATTTGCTACAGATCTGAGAGCTGGACAATGAATGAGTAAGGATGACAGGAGAATTAATACCTTAAAACTGTGGTGTTGGAGAATAGTGATGAATATCTCATAGACTGCCAAAAGAACAAACAAGTAAGTCTTTGAGAAAGTGCAGTCAGAGTGCTCCTTGGAAGCAAGGATGATAAAGTTTCATATTACATACTTTTGGCATGTTGCTAGAAGAGACTATTCCTTGGAAAGGGACATCATGCTTGGTAAATTAGAGTCAATGAAAAAGAGGAAGACCCTCCACCACATGGATTGACACATTTCTGTTTTAGTGAGTTTCTTTGTAAGTTGGAGTTGACTGGTAAGTGCCAAACAACAATTAAGAAGTATTGTGTGCAAAAATGTAGACTATGTGTGCAATGGAGAATATCCTACGGGGGGGGGGGGGGGGGATAAAAAGGGAGGGAGAGATGTTTTTTTCTGGCTCAAACATCTTCCCCCAAATGTGTACCCAGATAACTAAGTTGATATTCTGAGTGATCCACCTGGAATTCCTTTCTAGAACTAAGATTTAGTGAGTGTTTCCTTTGAAATAGCCATGTCAATGCTGTCGGTTAGGATGCCATGTCAACTCTCTAAGCTAGGGGAAGTATGATATCTTGCCATGGAATAGAATAGTTTTACTCTGTGTCTTTCATCTCTTTCTCTCCCCTCATCAGAACAGTATCCTTGTTCCCTTTTTATCTGTATGTCTTTTTGTTTCTCCTTTTCACACTCTTACTTTAAATTTAATGATATTCAGTTGGCATAGAGATCTTCTCTGTTCCCAAATTCCCTGATCCATCTTCCCTAGCTTGAAAATGCTCAGTAATCTATTTAAATTTACATCTTCTTAGGTTGTGCATCATCCAGCTTATATAAATAAATACTTTAAAATATGTTCAAACATTTTCTGCTACTTGTTTTATAATCTGAATATGTGCTATCAGTACAGTGGAGCGATGAATATTGAAGTTAACATCCCAGATATGTATCATGTCTTCATTTCTTAAAAGCTTTGAAGCCATGGATAAAAGGGTTAACCACTTTGTGCCTTGTATCCCATGAATCTGAAATGAGGATAATCCTAGTGTCTATGATATTTTTATGTTGATGTTGAGAAGATTAAGGGAGTTCTAATGGCACAGTCCAAAGCAAACCAAAGGCCGTGGCTTTTTGGCAGTTTGAATCCACCAGCTGCTGTGAGGAACAGAGATGGTCAGGCTCCTATTGTGATATTATATAAAGAGCAAGGGCTATGTAGGGATGACCATATCTAACCTTTACCGATTCCACAAAGGGTAACTGTCCCCATCAACAACATCAGTTATACAAACCCAATTCCCATGTATTCAAACATGTCCTCCAAGCTCCTATACCTCTTTCTATCCATCCCAATATCAGTCTCAATGATTTACTGGGTCCAAAATATATTTTAATAACTTGCAGAACCATATTAAGGAAGTCAAAAGGTTATAATAAAAGTTAGCAGAGCAGTACAATCCCTCAGTCTGCACAGCTTCCAAAATGTGCTCTCAGGCACCTCAGCTTCAGCCTTGCACCTTTAGGCTCTTAGTACTAAAGAATTGTGAACTTGAATTATCTTTCCCCCCACAAGTCCTCCAAGGAACTGGGAGAAAGGACTCTTAGCTCCCGCTCCATGGCATAACAGTAATAAGGTCAGCTCTGTCTTGTGTCAGTTGTCTGGTTCTCTGTTGCTGGCTGCTATGGCTGCTATTCCCATAGGCCTTGATCTGGCTGATGCAAGACTTTCTGGCCCCAAAGGAAGTGCTTCTTCTTGGCTTGTGGTGAGATTATCAAATTGTGTTGTTGGATTTACTCAATTTAGTGGTGAGACCAACCAATGTCATTATGTGTTGGCGAGACTAGTCAATGCCCTTGTGGACAAAGTAACCCACCTTATTCACATATTTCTGCCCAATCACATGGTTAAGTCCAACTCAATGGCTAGGAAAGCCATTTTGAACAATAGACCCTTAACATCATAGACATTTACAGCCTCTGAAAACCCACTGGAAAGTTGTCTATGAGTTATTTCAGACTTGACTGCAACGATCTTGAATTTTTAGTTTATGAAGATTAACCTATAGAGAAGACATTTTGAATTGTACTTGGCACAGGAAAAAAACCTTCAATGATTAGTAGTCACCTAATTAGTATTGGACCTTTGTTTTTAATTTTTCTTAATCTATTCTTCCATTCAGCAGGCATCAAATCCAAATATAATTATAAATAGTAGCAGTTTTCTCATTTTGGGAAAACAGAAGAGATTATGCCAAGTATAGTAAGCATTATGTCCATAGAGAAGTATCTAGAGACACACATCACCTGCCTATGTTTCCAGAAATGCTGAAGTTGTTCATGGAAGCTCTTCTCTCCTAGCACAAACATCACCTGATATCATGTTTAATAAATCATGTCAGAAGAGAAAAGGTTTGGCCCCTTCAGGGATTTGGAACAAATATCTTCAGTTTATCCAACTAAGTCATTGCTGTCAAGTCAGAAATGACTCACAGTGGGCCCATCATCCATGGCACATCTTTTTCCTATGAAGCTGCTGGTAGGTTTGAACCACCTGCCCTTGAGTTGTCAGTGCAACTCATTATCGACTATACCATCAGAGTTCCCTTAATTTTAATAGAGTGTAAATTAAATTGTATACAAGTGTGAGGGTCTGACATTACTATGAAGTTTTTAGAGATAACATTTCTTCTCAGTTTTACATATCTATAAAATGGAGATGTTGTCCTCATTCTTAGATACTCCCTCTAGTCAACTATGATGCTTAAGAGTGCCACACACAACAGAACAAAATATAACCTAGTACTGCATCATTTTCACAACCTTTGGTTTGAGCCTGTTGTTGCAGCCACTGTGTCAATTCAACTCATCCCATCAACCCTCTATTTTAATTTTAAATTTTCATTTTTTCAGATGTATCTTGTAAATCAAATACACTGGTCAATTTAATAATATACAGATCATTCAGTTTCCAGGTAATATATGTATGTTGTTGTTATGTAACTTTGAGTCAACCAATATTCACTTTAAAACCTTATCCTATTCTGTGTCATACTCACCATCTGGGACACACATGAACCTATGGTTATAGTCACTGTGTCAATCCATAGTGCTTTTTTGTTGTATTTTTCTTAATTTTCTACTAGTTTATTTACAAAATTAAAATGCATTGCTTTCAAGAACAAATTCTTTCAATTTCCCTCATCGCCCACCCAAGAAATTATATAACCCTAAGATTAATCCTGCTTCCCCCTGCACATCCTTATCTCTCTGCTTCCAACCTCTCCCACCCCTCTAGGATCCTTATACTCATTCAACAATAATGGTTTTATACAATATTTATCCTTGTGGGACTGAGTTAGTTCATTCAGTATAATGCTCTCTACTTTGTACCAAGTTAGGTAATAATCTGCAAAATCATTGCTCTTGCTTGCTGTATAGTGTTCCATTGTGTGAATGTACCATAATTTCTCAATCCATTCCATCGTGGTTGGACATTTTGGTTGTTTTCTTGTTCTTGCTATGAATATTGCTATACAGATTTCCGTTCATGTCTCAGTTCTCATTTTCTCAGGGTATATTCCAAGTAGTGGAATAACTAGGTCATATGGAACTTCCATGTTCAGCTTTTTGAGGAAGTGCCAAACTACCTTCCAGAATGGTTGTATCATTTTACAGTTCCACCAACGATATATTCCAACAATACTCTCCAACATTTATCACTTGCTGCCCTGTTAAACTTTGCCACTGTTACTGAAGTGAGAGAGTACCTCATTGTGGTTTTGATTTGCATCTCTCTTATTGCCAGTGATTTAAAGCATTTCTTCATGTGTCTGTTTGCATTCAAATATCTTCCCCTCTGAAAATTCTGTCCATGTCTTTTGCCCATTTTGTAATTGGGTTATCAGTTCTTTTCTTGTGGACAGCCAGGAATATTCTGTAAATGTTTTTTATAAGACTCTTGTCTGAGATAGTATTACCAAATGTTTTTCCCCCCAAGGCTGTAGGTTTGCTTTTCACCCTGTTGGAAAAACTTTTTGATGCACACATGGATTTACTCTTTGGAATGTCCCATGCATCAATATTATTCTGTTCAGATTGTGCATTTCTAGTTGTATTTGGCAGTCTCTTTATACCATGGACTAGCACTCCTAAGCTTAATCCCAGTTTGTTTCTTATGAACATTATGGTTTTGGGCTTTACTCCCAGCTGTTTGTGTATGGTATGAGATGCAGATCATGATCCAGCTTTCTGCAGGTGGAAGTTCAGTTTTGTCTGCACCATTTGGTGAAGACATAATCATTTGCCCATTTGATAGCTTTGATTTCCTTCTTGAATATCAGGTAACTATAATGCCAGAGGAATGTCTATCTGTGTTTAATTGACTATGCAAAGGCATTTGACTGTGTAGATCATAACAAACTATGTCTGACTCTGAGAAGAATGGGAATCCCAGAACACTTGATCGTTCTAATGCGAAACTTATACTTGGACCAGGAGGCAGTTGTCAGAACAGAGCAAGG